>NC_140168.1:118449264-118594283 GCF_963971535.1 Notolepis coatsorum
GACAGAATAATTGAGGCTTTCCCACTCAGAGTGGACATGAAAAAAATCACAGCTTGCAAACAGATTGTAAGTGAAAGCACAGAGGACTATTACACTAGACTGTATGGGGTTTTCACTGTCAACAGCGGATTACAGGAAGCACGTGATGCGCTGGTCGAGGCTGATGTGTGGGAAAGTCACATGAGCAGAGCATTTCTAGATGGGCTGATTCCAACTATCGCAGGAAAAGTGAAGGACTCTTGTGTGTGTGTCGCGGATGCCAGGCTGGCAGATGTGAGAAAACATGCAAGGCACGCTGAGCAAAGATACAGAGAAGACCTGGAGGAGAAAGGGAAAAAGGCCAGCAAGTTACATGAGGAATCACAGTTGACTTTGGTGAGAGCTGTCACACAACTTTCGAGGGAGGATGGAGCTGGCCAGACAGTTCCGAGAGGATATCAGAGGGGAAAGGCCTATAAAAAACAGGGACAGCGTCAACGCCCAGGGGCGTGCTTCATTTGTGGCGAAAACGATCATTGGCACAAAGATTGCGATCAAAAGGATCAATTTGAGAGGAAAAAGGAGCAGTGGCGTGCTGAGGTTCAACAACAGCGCCATAAAGGAGGAGTATAAACACACACTACACACACACTCTCAACCGACTTCGCACACATGCAATGTGCAATGAAAAACAAAGTGAAGGAATGCACACACTGATAGCGGAAGCCATTTCGCATATTGAGAGTAGAGTGCCTGTTTTAGCTGTAGAAACATATTTAAAGTTTGAAAATACAGCTTACTTAAAGATGCCAGTTATGACTTTGTATATTTCAAATGCACCGGTGACATTCATTGTTGACTCAGGAGCAACACATAGCGTGCTTACGGTAAAAAGTTGTCCAGGGGCAAAAATAAGCGGGCGCTATGCATTTTCCAGGGGGGCATCGGGGACTGTAATCAGAGAAAACTATACATTGCCGATGTCTTGTGTCATACAGGATGGAGGGAAGGCGGACTTGAGTTTTAAACATGCATTTTTATATTCATCTGCTTGTCCGTTTAATCTCTTGGGGAGGGATTTAATGATTTTGCTGGGTATCCAATTAATATCAACGCCGAGCGGGGTGGAAGTGACAAAGTCAGAGAACACACTTTTGAAATCATATTTCCCTTTTTCATTTTTGTACCAATGGTGGGCAGAAATGGAGATGGCGTCTCAATTAATTGAGATGGCTCGCTCAGTTGTTCCGCCAGACGCGGATTTTATGGGGGCACACCAGATACATATGACGGCGCAGGTATCACAAGACCCGGACCCTGAATTTAGTGATCTTTTCTTTTCCAAGATAGATGATGAAATCCTTTGTTCTGCTCTGTATTGGGATAATCAGAGATGTATAATGGGGGTGGAGCTGAATCGGGAACAGGGGGAAATCTATAGCATGCCAGACTCAAGGCCTCACATGTGCTTGTCAAAACATGTGATGGACAGATGGGAGGACTTGAGCTCTTTAGCCGCAAGGTGTAACGACGTGTCTGATTGGGGGCCGACTGAGCGACCCGGGGTGATGTATTCTGCCTTGCAGGGCATTTACAAAATGTCGATGGCACCGTTTATTTGCAAAGCGATAAGAAGTGTGTACATGCTCCCTGACTCGGAGGACACTCAAGGGGGGCAACAGTACAGTGATGAGTTGTGGGTAGATACAGGGGTGCCTAATGAGCTTGTGGGAGTGAACCCTGTTCTATGGGCATGTGGCAAGTATGACGTGGGGCTCATTAAAAATGCAGAGCCTGTTGTCATAGTGCCTAAAAGTGACTATAGGCCTGTAAGAAAGCAGTATCCGTTGAAAAAAGAGGCTGTGGAGGGGATCCGACCGGTGTTCGAATCTTTACTTGAGAAAGGAGTAATAGTGCCATGTTCAAATTCATCAGTCAGAACGCCTATATTCCCAGTTAAGAAAGTGAGAGGAGAAGGCCAGGCTAGAGAATGGAGATTTGTTCAGGATCTCAAGGCCGTCAATCAGGCTGTCCAGAGTAGGGCCCCGGATGTGCCAAATCCGCACACCATAATGAGCCAGATCCCAGCCAATGCTAATTGGTTTTCAGTGGTAGATTTATCTAATGCATTTTTTAGTGTTCCGGTACACAAAGACAGTCAGTTTTGGTTCGCTTTCATGTTCAATGATAAATCATACACATTTACTAGACTTTGTCAGGGGTTTTGTGATAGTCCAACCATTTACCATCAAGCGCTAAGGCTGAGTTTAGACCCTTTGATTCTTACGGAGGGAACGGCTCTTTTGCAGTATTGTGATGATTTATTGATAGCAGCTCCTACTAAGGAGCAGTGCAGAGAGGACACTATCACTCTACTGAATCACTTGGCAGAGGAGGGTCACAAAGCTAGTCTAACGAAGCTACAGTTTGTCAAACAGCGTGTCACTTTTCTGGGTCATATTCTTACTCCAGAGGGAAAGGAGCTATCACCTAACAGAATTGAGGCAATTGTCAGACTACCGAGACCAATAACAAAAAAGCAGGTCATGTGTTTTTTGGGCACCTGTGGGTTTTGCAGATCGTTCATTCCAAATTATTCAGAGTTGGCGAGCCCTCTAGGCGATATGATTCATGGAAAGGGTCTGATATCGACCGGCAAGGTCACGTGGACGTCAGAGGGAGAGGCGGCGTTTATAACATTAAAAAAAGCGTTACAGACCACTCCTTCTCTGGGAATCCCAGATCCTACACAGCCTTTCACACAGACAGTAGATGAAAAAAACGGTCATATGACGTCTGTCCTCTTGCAGGCACATGGAGACAGGCTCCGCCCTGTAGCATACTACTCAAGCAGGCTCGACCCAGTAGGGGCGGGACTCCCTCCTTGCCTGAGGGCCGTGGCAGCAGCTGAGAAGGCTGTCACAGCCTCACGTGATATAGTGGGCTACAATGACCTCACTCTTTTGGTACCCCATTCAGTCGCTCACATTTTGTTAGAGTATAAGACTAGTCACTTGTCGGCGGCTCGGTATCTCAGATATCATACAACATTGCTTGATTTGCCCAATATTACTGTGAAACGATGCACAGTACTTAATCCAGCAACTCTGCTGCCATCTCCTGGCGATGGAGAGCCACACCACTGTGTGGCAGAGTTAAATGAGATTTGCACACCCAGGCCTGACCTGTCGTCCGTCCCACAAAGTAATCCTGATTTTGTTTTCTATACAGATGGGTCGGCCTCTAGGGATCCAGAGACAGGCAGGGCCAGGGCAGGCTATGCTGTAGTATCTGACTATGAAACAGTGATATCTGGTCCTCTCCCCTCACACTACTCCGCGCAGGTTGCTGAACTTGTTGCACTGACTCAGGCATGCATAAGTGGGAGGGGCAAGGTGATAACAATCTGGACAGACTCAAGGTACGCGTTCGGGGTAATTCATGACTACGGGGCGTTGTGGAGGCACAGGAAGTTTCTCACATCCTCTGGGAAGTTGATTATGAATCATGAAAAAATTCTGGCTCTCTTAGACAGCATTTTATTACCCGCAGCAGTTTCAGTGTGCAAATGCACAGCGCATAGGAACACACGGGACCCGGTGGCGTTGGGAAATAGCAGAGCAGATGCTGCGGCAAAACAAGCAGCAACTCTACCTTTTGTATCGGAGGGGGACCCCCATATTCTAGTTTTAGTTCCCTCTCCTTCCCCATTGGTTGAGGTACAGGATGCCTCCACTTCAGAGGAGAGAGCAGCATGGCATAAAGCGGGGGCAGTATTTGAGGGCGGAATTTGGGTGGGGTCAAATGGTAATCCATGTCTTCCGTCTGCACTGTTTCCAGCGTATGCAAAACTGACGCACGGCCTAGACCATGTGTCGAAGGGAGGTATGCAGGCATTGATTGACACAGAGTGGTACACGAGGGGTTTCTCAGCGTATGCCCAGAAATATTGTCAGGCTTGTGTTATTTGTGTCACCCACAATGTAGGGAGGGGCACAAACGTTCCACCTGCAGCACATCCGCCCCCCACTAGAGCATTTGAACATGTGATGATGGATTTCATTGAATTGACTCCATCAGAGGGAAAAAAATTTTGTTTGGTGATGGTAGACATGTGGTCAAAGTGGATTGAAGTGTTCCCCTCTTCTAAGGCCACCTCTGCTACAGTAGCGAAGGCACTACTCACTGAGGTCGTTCCCCGGTGGGGGTGCCCCCGCTTTCTCAGCGGGGACAACGGGCGGCACTTTTATAATGAGGCTATACGACAGGTTAGCGCGTTTCTTGGGATCAGTTTACGGTTTCACTGTAGTTATCACCCGCAGAGTGGGGGGGCGATAGAGAGGGAGAACGGAACCCTCAAGAACAAATTAGCGAAAATATGTGCACAGACTAATTTGCCATGGACGAAAGCATTACCTATAGCGCTGATGTACATGCGGATGCGACAGAGATCAAGAACTGGGCTTTCTCCTTATGAGATACTGTTTGCCACGCCCCCATGTGTGGGAAGTAGTAACCCAAGGGAACCTCTTCCTTCAACAGCATTGTGTGAAGACGCGTTACTAACGTATTGTATGTCTTTATCACAGGCATTGGAGAAAATCAGGCAGAGGGTGAAAGCAGCGCTCCCGGTTCCAGCCTCTCAACCCCTCCACAAAATACGACCAGGGGACTTTGTGGCCATTAAAGATTTTAGGAAGAAGAACTGGCAATCCAAACGGTGGTTAGGTCCGTTTCAAGTTCTTTTAACCACCCATACGGCTATCCGTGTGGCAGAGAGACCATCCTGGGTTCACGCAGCCCACTGTAAAATCTGTCCGAGCCACACAGAGGCCTCCGATAACGCTGAGGGAACAAATTAATTGGCAGTTAACGTGACTTGTAATCTTAGTGGGATGGGGTGCTCAGCCCTGGCGTGTTACAAAGGTCACCTGTTTTTATTTCTCATTTCTTACATCCATCATACTTTTGTCACTCATGACATGCAGGAGGGCAATAGCTGGCCTCAGATTAGGGCCTGTGTTTTTCCCCTTAGTGATCATGTGTATTTTCTCAATTTCAAGCACGACCACAGCCACTCTTCCGGTAGTGACCTTAATCGAGGGGGAGACGGCCACGTTTAGCTTACCATTGGGGGACATGCCGGTGGATATGCGAGATTTTCTTGATGAGAGGAGTAGGGAGGATGCGTCCTCTGAGGATATATTTGGCAAATACATTTGCATAAGCCCTTGCTCCACTAGATCTCACATAAATGCTCACTCCTTACTGGCTCGGTATTTTAATGTTGACACTCCTTTTGGTGCTAGGTGGACCATTTCTGACTCTGACATGATCAGTGATAAGGAGGTTCCCGACTGCCATTCTTCGAGCGGGAGAGGCTCATGTATTAGCCTGGCTATAACAGTAAGATCTGTGGAGAAAATAGATGACGGTTATTGGGTATTAGGCATAGAACGTGCTGGCAAAGATATCATGGTTGTTTTCAGAGTCCTGGTGGCAGGGGGATCAAACACCCTAGACCAACGTCAGAGGACCACCCCACTTCCCCCCCAACCAGGCGACCACCCCACTCCCCATGTTAGTGATATGCAGGGACCGGAGTTCCACGCGAACGACAATTATTGGCTCAGTTGGGCAAAGTATACGGCTCAGTATCACTTACAAGATGACTGCTATGTATGTGCAGCAGCTAGACCAGCGATGGCTACGGCTCCTTTTCCACTAAATGGAACCAACTCGCGTGATGCATCTGAGTGCTTGTTAATGTCCGCCGCGGCCACTATAACAGACCCGGGCTTAACCTTCTTTTTCCCATTCCAAAGGCCATTTCATCACCTCCGCCCTCTAATTTTGCACAGGGGGATTATGAGTGTTTCACAGCAATAAGGTCTGGGAAGAGTAGCCCTAGGGGTAGATTCCCTTATTGCACTTCCACTTGGGTGATGGAGGAGAATGACATTTCTTCATATTCCACTTCGGAGGGGGCTCCCTCTCGGTTGTCACAGCATGTTCCTACACTGTCTAACTTCGCGCCCCGAGCTAGGTCTGACGTGTGGTGGGCTTGTGGCGCTGCAAAAGGTTTGATACAAGTTCTCCCCGCTGATTGGTCAGGCACGTGTAGTCCAGTGATGTTAACGATGCCTGTGTTCATAGGTAAACTTGCGTCCATCGAACCCCTCACAGCTAATCATGTGAAGAGGCGTGCTCTCTCTCCGCCAGGGGTCCCGGCTTCTCCCGTTTGGTTTGATTCCATTATGGTGCCTAGGGGGGTTCCTGATGAGTTTAAGGCCAGGAGTGAGATAGCAGCGGGGTTTGAATCCATTTTTGTTTGGCCTACTATTAATAAGAACGTAGCCTGGATTAATCTAATATTTTTTAATCAACAGCGGTACCTGAATTTGACTCACTCTGCAATTGAGGGGGTGGCCGAGCAACTCAGTGCGGTTTCTCTTATGACGTGGCAAAATCGTATGGCGTTAGATATGCTGCTGGCTGAAAGGGGTGGGGTCTGCGTGATGATAGGGGTCAACTGCTGTACATTCATACCATCGAATACAGCTAAAAATGGGTCGGTAAGCAGGGCTTTGCAGGGGCTACGCTCACTCAAACAGGAACTGGCTGAGAGTTCGGGTGTTAGTGATCCTTTTTCAGGATATTTTGAGAATCTGTTCGGTAAATGGAAGAGGCTGGCTGCCACAATAGCCACTCGCGGTTTTGGTGGTTGTGATTTTATTTGTGTTTGTTGGCTGTTGTGTGGTACCTTGTGTCAAGGGCCTTATCAAACGAGTGATAGACAGGGCAGTGGCAAATACCATGTTTAGAGCTCAGATTTCTCTTTCTCCTTCCGCTCGTTGTGACGCGGGAGGGGGGGAGGTTTCAGATTCATCTGGGGATCCTTCCGCTCGTTGTGACACAGGAGAGGGGGAGGTTTCAGATTTATCTGAGGATGAAGACAGTGTGTGATGTCTGTTTTCCTTTATGTGACAACTTTAGGCGTGGCGCTCTGAAAAAAAATGTTGAAGTAGGGCCGCACATTCAGAGAAACTGACAGACACATAGCAGACACATTCTGGTACATTATTTCTTAAATATTTGGCATGTTGAATCGTTTGATGCTGGAATTAGTGTGTGATGTATTTTCTCTTTTTGTTTTCCGAGGGAGAGATGGGGCGTGTCCTGCTGTTCCATTCCCACCGGTGATTGGCTTACGCGGGGAGCAGACCGGGCCGGCTGTGGACGCTTTCCCAGCCCATGACTGTTGGACCACGAACAATAGGATGGTGGGTGGGGGGGTGATAGGTCGCGTCCGTGGGTAGACTACAAAGAGTGACACGTTCAGCCGAACGCACAATTAGAGGGGGGCTTCCCACCCTCCAGAACATTTACAACAAGCGGTGCAAGGGGAAGGCTAAGAGAATTATTAAGGACTCGAGCCACCCGAACAACTGCCTCTTTGAACTGCTGCCGTCAGGCAAGCGATACCGGAGTCTTATGGCGAGCACAGAAAGACTCAGAAGGAGCTTCTATCCCCAGGCCATCAGGCTGCTAAACGAACAATAATCGCTAAACGAACAATAATCACTATGCAACAACCATCAAATGCACACAGCACACACACCCACACGCACACACACACTCACTCAAACAAACAACACACTGCAGCACCCACTCTCCACACTTTAGATCACACAAACACACTTACACTTTATATTGATTGATAAAGGATTTGCACTACAACTCGTACACCTACTGTGAATTGTACCTAAACTGCACCTCGTCCATTTATGCCTTGCACTATATAGTATTGTATATTAGTACACTGCACAGTATTGTATATTGTATGGTAACTACGTCTACGAACATTGTACATATGTCTAAACTGAACACTGTGACCTCTTTTTTTTTTCTTCTAATTTTTACTATGTTTTTATTTCATACTTATCTTGTCATGCACAGTCTCTGGAGCGCAACAGTAAGAAGCATTTTGTACAAAAGTATTCTGTACTTCTGTATGACAACTATTAAAGAAACTTGAACTTGAACTTGAGACAGGCTTTTCTAAAAGCCCTCTCGGGAGCATGATTTTTTGGCACGGCGGGACACCTGTATAACAGGGATCTTTTGCTGCCCATTGAAGTTCCAGTGCATCAGAACCCCCCACTGCGACAAGAAGACGAGGGGTAGCATAGTGTTGTTCGTGGTTGTCAAGCTCTGGTTTGTCTACCTCTGAGATGTCCCATCGCCGCGGGTTTTTTTTTTGGAATGGTGTGGACGTGCCCTGTTTCATCTCCGGATTCTGCAATGTCAAGAGGCAAGTTGTGGTTAATATTACGCATTAGAGGTTGTGTTGTCCTTAGAGTTCCAAGAAAGTTTTTGTGTCTGTCAGTTTTGTTGTTTTTTAATTATTTAATTATTAATTATTTAATTATTATTATTATTCTTATTTTTATTATTATTATTATTATTATTTTATTATTATTATTATTCTTATTTTATTATTATTATTATGGCTATTGTTGTTGTTATTATGATATGTTCTGGGGTTTTCGGTGGATGGTTATTTTTCTGCAAAATACTTTTCCTGGGATTTTGTGTTTCTTTCCAGCTTGAGAGGAGAGATGTTTTCCATCTGGACCTGTGTTGTGTTGTGACCAGCGCCGGGATGCTGTGCTGGGTTCACGACTTGGACGTTTCATCATCTCACGGTTCACGACTTGGACATTCCATCACCTCACTGGGATGGAGATCCTGTGTTCACCGTCCCTCATCCTGACCGCCTTTATATGTAGGCCGCTGTCTCCCTCTAGGGGCTGGTGGTAGTAGTTGTTTAAGTGGGATAATTATTTCTGTTTTGTTTTATATGGTGATAATAATGTTGATTATATCATCAAGAGGAGGGAACTGTCGTGGAAATATATTATCATACCATTGTGGTATTGTATGAGAGGGCGCTGTCATCAGATATCAACGTAGTATGTTTCTCTTTAAGAGAAGCACACATTAGCCAGTCAAAACAATTTGGTTATGATCTATGTTGATCCTTGCTATAAGGCCATAAGTGACATTGTTATGGGATCCGCCCTGTTTTCCTTGTGAAGCAGCCATAATAGTCATTTCAGCCAATCCTCAGAGTGATGTTCCAGTTCCTTCCACGTCATATGTATATATTAATTTTGTATTAACGGTCTTGGGGGACGAGAGATCGTCCTCACTTGGTGATCGGACATTTGTTTACATGGTCTGATCTTCAACTGTGCATTCCTTATCAATTGATCTATGTGAGGAATTAAATCTATTTTCTATTTCCTTATTTCAGCTTTTGGACTCAGAACAAGTTATTGCTCATTATTATATTATTAATCTCCCTGATATTCCAGAATGCTCCATATATCAAAGAATGCTTCGATGTTCTAGATTATTCCAATATGTCATTTTTACATTGTCTGAATGTTCCAGTATGTTCTGGAGTGTTCCAATCTTGAATCCAATATGTCCGCAATAATATAAACACGTCGGGGAAAGCATTCAAAAACTCTGAGCACGTAGGTCTCACTGTCCCAAATCCTCGGTTATTAAAGATTGTACTATATGGTGACCTTGCATAACTGAGATTTAAAAGGCCATTTATACACTATTCTGCGTGTTGTTCAGACAGGAATTTGGCTGCATCTTCAGGCGAGTTGAGGAGAACCCTTGCTCCTTGTTTGTCGACAATGCGAAGTATTGCAGGGTATATTAGTAGGGGTCTGTATTTCCCCAGGTATAGTTGAGACATCACCGTCTTGAACTTGGCACGCAGTTCCACTACTTCACGACAATAATCTTCAAAGCAGTGTATTGGTACCTCCATGTATTTCAGATTGCCTTTCATCCTGCGAGTTTCACGAATAATAATTTCTTTTATACTGACTTGGCGCAGTATAACTAATATCACTCTGGGCTTAGCGTTATTGCCAATGGAGCGGGGTCCCAATCTGAAGCACTGATCCACCTCCGGTATTTTAGGAAGGATCCCTGTTCCCAAGATTTTCTGTAATTCTGTGGCAAACTCTTCAGGGTTTGTACATCTCACTGATTCGTCCAGACCGACAATACGAATATTCAGCTTGCGTTTTTGATATTCCATCTCGAATATTTTGGCTTTCTGTTCTTTATTGATTCGCGTGAGCTCCAACGTTATTTCGCTGAGCTCCGTCTTGATTTCATTGTAGTTCCCCTTCATCTCAGCAGTTAGGTTAACTTTGTTAACCTCTACTTCATTGTAGATGCGAGTGTAATTGATTTCGTGGGCTTCCATTACTTTCTCCAGAGCCTCGGTGCGTTTAATCTGTGCGTCGGCGTCCGCTCTCAGCGCATCAATTTTGCATTCAATAGATTCTTTAATAGCATCTACTTTTTGAGTTATTATCTTCTCCGACAGTTGTGATTGGAGGATCATTTCCTTCATTATTGTCTTCCCCATTTCCTCCATTTTCCGGATGATATGTTCGGTGTCTGCGGAGGTGTTTGATGGGGTTGAACTTGAAGCGGCCTCTGTCAAGTCTATATTTCCTGCTGTCCGCTGTACGAATCCTGGGTCCCGCGGCGGGACCTCTTCGACTGGTTTTGGTCTCGCTGTGTCTTTCCTTGTGTTTGGCGTCTCGATTCTTTTGGTCAATATAGTTAGTTGATAGTCTCAGTTGATATATGCGTCAAGTTTTAAACGCATTAATGGTTTAAAAATATGTTTTTAAAACGAAAAAAAAATAACGGGTGAGCAGCTGTGTCACATGCGACCTACTCCATTCTAACGCTAAACCGGAAGTCCTGAAAACTTCTCCGCGTCAGAGAAGCAGGGATAAAGTGCCAACAGCCTCGGGATTTCCAGTACAACCGGGGGAATTCTTATACTCAATTATCAAAACACACTCAGCCAGCATGGGGACTACATCGGGAGTGGAGGGCCAGGGTTTAGCTCATGGGGATAACGGGCTAAATGACCACAACTGGACATTGACCGTTTAGAAATGTTAACAAATAAATAACAGCGTAGGACTTATGTCAACTTAAATGTGCCATAAGTGGTATTTCTTTCTTTAAAATAAGTGGTCTACACATGAAAATAATAGCTCTACATTCCGACAGCCATCACTGATATAGAGTGTTTTGGTCAGTAACATGGGTCTCCCAGTCCCTCTGCTCTGCAGTAAACAGAAAATAAATGTTCTAGTATCCCGTTATCACATTATCCAACCAGGAGAGAGAACTCCACACTGCAAAAACTATCTGACAAAAATAAGAAATAAAAACAAATATGTGCTTGAAACAAGTAAAATAATCTGCCAGCAGATTTGGCCTAGCAAGATTTCTTGAAATAATTAAGAATATCTAGGGATATGCGGCTGGGTGGCGCAGCGGACATTGCGCTCGTCACCAATGCAAGAGACACCGGGTTCGACTCCGGCTGTCTGCGTTGCCTCTGGCTTGGGCCGGCCGTCATACTAACTCAATTGGCAGAGTTAGCGGGTGGAAGTCGATGGGTGGTAATCTGGACGTTGTGGACAGCGACTCTTACAGGTCGGTTGGGGGACGCCTGCACAGCAGTCAGACAGGAAAATGGCGGGGGTAGTGTGAGCCTCCCACACGTTACACCTCGCCGAATGAGAGTCCGCGCTGGCAGGTGAAAAGATGCGACAGGCTGCCTCCACATGTATCGGAGGGGACATGTGATGCAAGGCTTCTATCCTCCCTACAACCGACCAGTGGGGGGCATATGCGAACAATGTTCAAGACAGGGGAGGGGAGAATCGGCACGGCTAAATTGGGATGGGAGAAAAAATTGAAAAAGAGGAGAAAAAGTGGATAAAAAAAACAAGAATATCTAGGGATCTCTCTTCTGGTTGGATAAAGTGGGATACCAAAAATAAAATTCTGTTTACTGCAAAGCGGAGGGACTGGGAGACCCATGTTACTGACTAAACACAATTGCTTGTAGAGCTATCCTATCTAACACTTATTTTAAGAAAATATCACTTACAGCACCATGGGTTTCTTGTATGGCTGGGGTGACTCCTCAACTACGGAAAAACGTTGATTTGCATAAGATTCATCACTAATGACGAAGACACTGGTATTTGATCTTTTTCAAGCGACATCCTTATACTACATCATTATTGTAATGGAATTTTGGAACCGATGGAACCCGTTCTAGTGACTGTCTGGTCCTTAAGGTCCCCTGAGTTTTCTCAGAACAGGGTAAATCTGCATTTTGCTATGATGCCCATCTAGCTCATGGAATAAACTCCAACAGTCCTTAAAGCTTGAGATTCTCCCCTCTGTTGCAGAGTTTAAAACCTTGATCTCCAACCTTGTTAATCAAGTGGTACGTGTTTTAATTGATTTGTTATCCTTGCTTTTTGCCTCGTCTTCTTGTCTTCTTGTTATGATTTTATATACTGTGTGAGCTTATTTCTGTATGTGCACTCGATGCGACTGTGAATGAGGGAAACCTCAGTTGCCTCTCGAGTTTAAATAAAGGTTTGAAATAATGGGCGTCGCAATGGTAATGCAAGATGGCTGCGCCCGGTCAAGACATGTAAACAGTAAACACGTTCTGGAGAAGCTGCAACTAAAAGACCCCTCAAATCTCTATTCATCACATAATTGATAAGTAGCTCAAGAGTGTAGCACAGCAAAGCTAATGCTAACCGTTTCATGTAGGATGGAAAATAGCTGGGTTTTAGTCCGGGAGGTACAGTTCAATAAAAACACAGATATGGGTGGTCTACCCTAGTCTGCTAGTTAGCTGGTTAGTCAAGATAACTGGCAGGGATAACTGACTGGGGTCGTTGATAATAAGCTCAAAGGTTTTGCATAGAAATGCTAACCATGCTAACCATTTCCTCTAAGTGAATGGAAAATGCTAAATCGATTAGCACCGTACTCCGGGTTTTGGATGGTCTAACCTAGTTTGCTAGTTAGTCAAGCTTTCTAACCAGTAGGACCCATTTTATATATTTGGTAGTTTATTCCATGGCAGCTAAATGTTTTAGCGATTAAATGGAAAATAAATGGTACTTGAGCTGAAAGGGAGCTGTCAATCAAACATAATCTGACCACGCCCCCACAATCTTTTTTTTTTTATCTACTTTTTCTCCCCATTTTTCTATTTTTCTCCCGTCCCCAATTTCGTATTGTCCCATTCTACCCTCCCCTGTCTCGAAGGCTGTTAGGCCATGCCTCCCACAAGCCAGCTGCAATGTGGACGAAGCCTTGCATCACGTGTCCCCTCCGGTACTCGAGGAGGCAGCCGTCCCATCTTTTCACCTGCACAGCGTGATCTCTCAGCGGCGAGGGTCTGCGTGGGAGGGACACGCCGCCCTCGTCGCTTCCTGATTCTACTGCGCAGGCGCACCCACCAGCTTCCCACCCCCTAATACTGCCAATTGTATTAGTATGAACGACCAGCCAAGCTGGTAGCAACGCCGAGAGCTGGGCTCGAACCCAGCATCTCCTGCGTTGGTGGCGAGCGCCTTGCCCACTGCGCCACCTAGCCGCCCCCACAATCTTGACAAAATGGTCTGAGCAGCCAGATGAGTTGTTTTTGAGCTGGGTTTTAAAATAGTTTTTGATTGAAATGTTGGTAGAACACGGCAACATTTTGGGAAATTAGCTTACCGTCTTCTCCAGAGAGAGACAAGAAGAAAGGGGTGGGGGTCGTGTATGTGACAGGGGGAGAGGGGACTGAGGTAGTGTTGACTCATCTCACAAATCTTAGGAAAAATGCCATACGATTACATACAAATGTGTAAACACAATTTTTTTGTGATATTGTTATCAACTTTGGACATGTTCTAGGTAAGACTTCAGGCTATGGCCCAGCAGTGTTTTCAGCTAATAACTATAGAGTAGATCGATCTGCAGGCATCCGTTTGCAAAATACAGACAAAAGAAAAAAATTTGATTTCAGTGTGTTCAAACCTCTGTAACTCTATGACAATAGCACTGAGTGATTCCTCTGTTGGTTTCCTTTCAAAAGAGGCCAGACTTGTGCATCAGCTACAAATGGTTCCAGAATAGTGTCCAATTTACTTTCAGTATGCAATCGACAGACGTTTTATGCTAAATTTGCAGGACTGTTAAGAGGTTAAGTCAAGTACTTTATACAAATACAAATACTGATTCTTCACAGCAATCCTTTTGAATTTGAGGTATGAGGTAGGAACCAGTATTTTACTAATTCGGCATCTGACAAATAGGTGAGTAATAAAAACATAATCTATAGAATAATCAATAAATGAGTCGTTAGGTGCAGCCTTAGTTCCTTTTAATCAAGTTACTTCAGAATCACTCCTAAAATATAATTAAATGGTGTAAAAATACACCAAACAGAACTTCTTTACCCTCTCTGGACTGGAGCACTTTGGAGGGCCAAAGATAATGTTTTGGAGGGCCAAAGATAATGTTGTGGAGGGCCATATTTGACCCATGGGTCCTATTTGGGCAAACCTGGTCTAGATAATTAAAGAACTGGGCGCATGTGGTCCATTTCTCAAAGCTAGTTATTGGAAATATATTTTTGTGGAAGTGACTTTTGAAGGGCGTCTTTGACCACAAAGTCAGGATCAGGTTATGTGTATGTTATTTCCAGGGGAGCTGGAAAATGGTGGATCTATGTTTGGAGTAATTCTGACCCTACAGCCGGTCTCATCCTTGTTCTTGTTGTGACAGCATTGCCCTCTAAGGCCTCTCATGCACCACTTGCACGTTTTGGTACATTGTATATCACTACTGCACTTTACTTCTGCACGTTACATGTGCACTCTGGTTGGATGCCAGACTTATTTTCGTTGTACTATACTGGGTAAACAATCACTCAAGTCAATGAAAAGGACAAGTTTAAAAAAAGTAGTAGCCTAAATCATCATAATCAAATCTATAAGATAATATTGACCGATTTATTGGAATGGAGTGTCTGAAAAACGCATTTTAGGCGGGCATTATTTGCCTTGTACAAAACAACACGTTTGTACTGAAAGGTGTACAGGATGTTCAGTTTATGGATTCTTTATGACTGAAATTCCTACAGTAGTAGCACAAGACTTTTAGCTAACCCTAACAAGTTAGTGTTTCGCCTAATTCAGTTAACATACTTAGCGCGCATGGAAGCTAAGGACACAGCTGCAACCACCGATAAAACATTTGTCTTATCTGGTAATGCCTTATTCTAGCCTTTTCCCATGGTGTCAATTACTTTGGATTTTGCAATCACTTGGTAACGCAGCCTATCAGCCGTAATGTAATGAATTATTATTAACCCTTTGCCTACATGTTGTGTAAATGGCGCCACCTACAGGCCCATGCTGCCTGTTACACCTGTCGTCCGATCTCAGGCAAAACTAGATTCACGTGCCTTGTGACGTGGCCTGAATCCCTGAGAACGTTTGGCCAGTACTACGTCTTCAACCACGTCGAAGCGCACCAGGTTGGCGTCTTCAAAGCGCATCTGTAGAGTTTGAGTCTCTGATGACGCGACTAACAGCGAGGAGTAGATTCCTCTGGCAGGTTCAGTTTATTCAGCGATACAATCAAATCTATGTGCTAAAAAAAATGTATTCACACTGACGGCCACTCTCAGTTCATGCCTGGCAGCTGCAGCCATGTGGCGTCGCTGTCGACGCTCCAGTGATGAACGCTCTATGGTCGTCACCAGTGATGCCAATAACGGCGTTACTAACGGCGTTAGTTTTTTCAGTAACGAGTAATCTAACGGATTACTCTTCCAATCTTAATAACGGGGGACCCTGATGTAAACAAGACGAAAGTCTTTCTCTGGTCTGCATCCCCTTAACACATTGCCCGCCGGGGGATATGCCCATCTAATGCCCCTCTCTGCCAGCGCTGTAAGCCTATGGAGATGTTCACCTTCTTTGCAGGGCTATAACTTTTAAAATTATTGCTATATTGACATTACTAAGGCCCATTCAACATCGATTATCTATCGTTCAGGATGTGGGAACATTATACTTTTTCATTCATACATTGTTGTGTTAATACCTTCTAGAATATAAGTATGTTTTTAATCTTTTCTGCTGTAATTCCAAAAACGCTAGTTATAGGCCCAAACGCATTATTTTTTTTATCTACTTTTTTCTCCCATTTTTCAATTTTTCTCCCATCCCAATTTCGTATCGTCCAATTCTACCCTCCCCTGTCTCGAATGCTGTTAGGCCACGCCTCCCACAAGCCGGCTGCAATGTGGACTAAGCCTTACTGTACATCACGTGTCCCCTCCGGTACTCGAGGAAGCAGTCGTCGCATCTTTTCACCTGCACAGCGCGATCTCTCAGCGTCGGGGGTCTGCGTTTGGAGGGCACGCCGCCCCCGTCCCTTCCTGATTCTGCTGCGCAGGCGCACCAACCGACCTGTAGGAGTCGCTGTCCACAACGTCCGATCCCCACCCATCAGCTTCCCACCCCTAACACTGCCAATTGTGTTAGTATGAACGACCAGCCAAGCTGATAGCAATGCGGAGAGCTGGGCTCGAACCCAGCGTCTCCTGCATTGGTGGCGAGCGCCTTGCCCACTACACCACCTAGCCGCCCCAGGCCCAAACGCATTATATAGATTATCGATTGCCGTTTCCCCCCCCCATACACGCTACACAAAAAACTCAAATGTATATGATCGGTATACATTATGCCTTATCATGCGCGGAGGAAAGGGGGGGGGGGTCATTTATAATTCCCCGATCATCAGTAACTGCTTCATGTAGGTTGGGGTGGATATATTGATCAGATGGTTTGCAAACAAGGAAATGCACAATCGGGTTGAAAATAACGTTATATTCCTCTTACCGTGGGCCAATGAGACTGGCGGTGAAAGATCCCAATTATACGACGCCGATCGCCTAGGTCCATTTCCGGTTTGTATGGCGCAATAAACGCCGAAATCATATAGATTATTAAGTTTAGAAAGCGATCCGTTATGTACATAGTGTCTGTCGGGAGTCCCGTAACGAGATGCGACTGCCGGAAGATTTTCATCGATGCACTGATGGCACATCCTGTTGGCGAGTGTAACTCGCCCGACCATCCACCAGGCGGCGGTATTGAGCCGTCGTTGCAGTCACATCTAAGGTCCAGCTGCAGGACCGGGGGTGTATATATGAATTATGAATGCCATGGCGAAAAAATTAAATATTGATCTAAAAAACGCTGTACAGCGATCCTGGCGGTCAACGCATGGCGGCCAATAACGCTGGACAGCGTTTTTGGTGCTGGAATTGTGTGTATTGAGCTGTACTGTACTGTACCCATTCTGCAATCTGTTAATTAAAATGTTCAATCAATCAGTATATATTTGTTATTTCTTTTTGATATAGTGCTTAACAAGCATAATTTAATGTTGCCCAGTTGTGGCCTGTTGAGGGGCAATACATATCAAAATTCCCAAAACATCTATTGTGTTTGTATTTGTATGATCCACTATATAAACATACATAGTAATTATAATATCTACATACATGGCATTTGATTGGAGGCTAGTCTCACTTTGTCCCACAGCAACATTAAAATAGTTTAGATTTGTGTATGTTGTTTGTGTAAAAAATGTACTTGAAAGTAACGCAATAGTTACTTTCTAAAGTAACTAGTTACTTTTATAATTTGTAACTGAGTAAGTAATTTAGTAACTTTTTGGAAGAAGTAACTAGTAACTGTAACTAGTTACTTTTTAAAAGTAACTTGCCCAACACTGGTCATCACACCTGGTGAAGGTTCTATGGTCATCACCAGTGATGCCGGTAACCATAGACGCCTGCGCAATAGAGCACGCGGAGCGGGTGCTCTATGACTATTGAACATGGGGGGGCAAACGCTGGTTTTGCTCCCCCACTTTTTGATCATATGAAAAATATGATATACCCCCCCCCCCCCCATATATAAATCTAACCATAACTAAGTAATTTCAATCAAATTAATAATACGCAATGACACTTAATAGCAAGTTTTTAAGTTTCCAAAGATTGTGTGACCCCCCACTTTAATGGTTTGATCCAGTGCCCACGGGCCACGGTTCGTCGGCATGACGTATACGACATGTTGGGGGAGGCGGCTTTTTCGAAAGCCCTTGAAAAATTCAGGCTGGATATTGGATAACATTGTGACTGGATTATTCTTCGGCGTTTACATCAAAATGGAGCAAATCATCATGTAAGTCGAACACTGTGACTGTATACTAAATGCGCAAACAGATTGAAACTGAATATTTCTCATATGGTGAGCCTCGGCGCTGCTGCGCTGCACCGAGTGAATCCAGAGATACGGGATGGTGCGCAGGCGCTGTGATCACCCAACGGCGGAAATAATGCCGATTTGAGCAGTTTATAAAAAAATATTAAAAATATTTATTAGCAACGCCGAGCTTTCAAACCATCCCGTATCTCTGTGCGAACCCCTCGTGCAACTGTGAGCACCTTTGTAATGTCTCTGTGATACTTGTATAACGAACGGTTCGGCCAGAACCAGTCCTTCATGGTAAATCTAGGTTGGTTTCCCATTGAGGAGCAAGTGACTGTGGATTCACTCGGTGCAGCACAGTCACGAAAGGGGACCCTGATGTAAACAAGACAAACGTCTTTCTCTGGTCTGCATCGCCTTAACAATTGTGTGTATTGAGCCGTACTGTATTGTACCCATTCTGCAATCTGTTAAATAAAGTTTTCATTCATTCATTCAGCCGCCGCGCTCACTGGGGCTATTGATAGCGTCAATTAGTTGTTGTTGTTGTTGGTACTGCTCTGCGGATGTGAACGGGGCCGGAGGGGCTTTGGGAGGATGGGAAAGTTGTTATTATTATTATTATTATTATTATTATTATAATAGTAATTGGCTATCATACGTGCCTAGCTAGCGTTAGCTAAAAGAGCCCTCGCAGTGAAGTTATTATTATTATAGCTATCATACTGCAATATAAACTGAGTTTTATAGTGAAAAGAGCAGCTTTATTTTGGTCAAGATTGAAGGCTCTATATTGCAGGAAATTGCACATACAGGTGTTCATTAAATGTTAAAAAATCTGCCGTGGAGGGGGTCGTGCCGGACCCCCTCCAAACCACCCCTTGCACAAAAAAAGAAAAAGGTAAAAAAAAAAAGAATACAAAAAAATCTTGCACCCCCACTTTCAACTATAACTAGGCGGCCATGCCGGTAACGCGTTACTAAGTAACGCGTTATTGTAATCTGATTACTTTTCCCCGAAAATAGTAATCTAACGCGTTAATCTTTAAAAGCCAGTAATCTGATTGCAGTTACTTGTCCAAGTGGCTGTGCGTTACTATTTCGTTACTATCTCATCATAAATTCATAATGCAGGCGGAATGCAGTATTTTATTTCGTTTTCGACAGTCAAAAATATATTTTGAGCTGTTTTTCTTATTTGGGAGTGACGTGGTGTGGCAGTGAAAGGGTTACACAAGAATGTGTCCCGCGGCGTGACTGGACTCTCGGTCTGTGAGTGACTCTGCTTTGGCCCAATCACATTCCCCATCCACAGTCTGCGAATCAGAGGCAGAGTAGGGCGGGTCTTCACAGCACGTCATGTGACATATGCGCCAATCGTGTGACAGCAGGGCTCCGTTGTTAGAGCCTCGTCTGCATTCGTCTGAGAATTCCACCCCAAAACGCTTGTCTAAACGAAGTGAAACCGCAAGAAGACTTTTGCGGTTTCTGTTCAGACTTCCACCCCAAAACGCTCGTCTAAACGTAGCCTCAGTCAAAATACTGTCTACCGCTAAAAACAGCACATCCAATTGCATTGAAAGCATCTGGAATCACAACACTAGCCGACGCTTCGACTAGGTACAGGAGGACTCGGAGGCCAGCCAAACAGCAAAAGAGAGAGATTGTTTCTTTCCCTATTGATTAATGTATATTTGATGGTGGCAGAGCAAAAGCTCTTATTTGCCAGATTTACAGTTAATTTACATGTTAAAGAGAGACTGATTGTATGTTTATAGAGAGACATTTATAAAAACAATTTAATAGTTACAGTTGATATAATTGAATAGTTCAGCCTGCATTTGTTAGATGTGAATGGATACACTGGTTTTGTAAAACCACTGGCTGGCTGCTCTAATGCTGTGAGCATCATAGACTGTTGCTTTACCATACTTGATGGTACAGAAGCTGAAGCACTAGTTTAACAATTTACGTTATGTGCAGAGAAACAAGTTAAAAACAATTTATGCACTTTCAATAAAGCGTTAAAAAAAAACTGTTGGGGGAACGACGACGACTTCGTAACCTAGTTACTTTCAAAGTAACTAAGTTACTCTGATAATCAAGTAATCAGTAAAGTAACTTGGATTACTTTTTAAAGGAGTAATCAGTAATCAGTAATCGGATTACTTTTACAAGTAATCTGTGGCATCACTGGTCATCACACCCGGTGAAGGTTCTATGGTCATCACACCCGGTGAAGGTTCTATGGTCATCACACCTGGTGAAGGTTCTATGGTCATGGAAAATGGAGGACCCTTATGTAAATAAGACAAAAGTCTTTTTCTGGTCTGCATCCTCAGTTGTTTGTATTGAGCCGTACTGTATTGTACCCATTCTGCAATCTGTTAATACAATTTTCAATCAATCAATCAATCACACCGGTGAAGGTTCTATGTTCATCACAGCCGGTGAAGGTTCTATGGTCATCACAGCCGGTGAAGGTGAAGGTTCTATGGTCATCCCAACCGGTGAAGGTGAACAGTCGCTCAGAGGCTGTGAAACCCCCTAAAATTAACTGTCTCCAAAACTGAAACCAGGAAAAATGTGTATGAAACCCTTTTAAACAGACCTCTTCCTGTTGCGACTCCGAGTCCAGCTTGAGCGACAGGTACATGACAATGTGCGGGACGTGTCCTCTGGACATCTGGAGCTCCGCCGTGTCCTCGCCCCACAGGAGCCGCACCAGCTGGCTGACCGGTGGCGAGGCCCTCAGCCCGGGGCCCGAGGTGGCGTCGCCCAACACCGCCGGTCCCACTGTCTCCAGGGTCAGCTTCACCTGGGAGGAGGGAGGAGAGAGAGAGGGAGGAGAGAGAGAGAGAGAGAGAGAGAGGGAGGAGAGAGAGAGAGGCAAGAGAGATAGAGAGAGAAGGGGAGAGAGAGAGAGTGAGAGAAAGAGAGAGAGAGAGAGAGAGAGGGAGGAGGAGAGAGAGAGAGGGGGGAAAGGGAGAGAGACGAGAGAGAGAGGGAGGAGAGAGAGAGCGAGAGAAGAGAGAGAGAGAGGGGGGGGAGGGAGAAGAGAGAGATTTGAAGATTTGACCAGGCGCATGATTAACCTCTCTGGTTCCACCACAGATGGGATGGGAGAAAAGACTAAATGTATCCAGCTAAAACATCATCATCATCATCAACCTCGCCTCATTCAACCATGTGGGGCCAGGTTTTCATTCAACATTTCTGTCATTTAGCTGACGCTTTTATCCAAAGCGACTTACAAGTTTTGTACGACAAGTCAGTAGGAAGGGTACAACTCTATCAGCTGAGTAACAATGTTCAACAAAGTGTTAAGACTTGAGTGCTGCAGTGTTGAGTGCTATGTTAGTATATTAGGAAGAGTGCATGACAGTAAGAGGGCTAGTTATTTGTTTTTTTTGTAATTTTTTCATTTCAGATATTGATTGAAGAAGTGTGTCTTCAGTCGACGGCGAAAAATTGGTCGGGTTGCGGCTGTCCTAATGGACCTGTCTCAAAACCCTGCCCTCTTTTCTTGATCCTCCAATCACAGCTGTCGCTTACCTCCGACTTCCTCGTACAAACAAAGTTTGTACGAGGAAGTCCGAGGTAAGCGACAGCTGTGATTGGAGGATCAAGAAAAGGGGCAGGGTTTGAGATAGGTCGTGGAAACTACCTGGGCAGCATGGTTAACAAGCAAGGTGGAACGTATGGTTATATCTATAACCATAGTTATATGAGTATAGCGGACGCTCTGCGTCTACTGGAATATATCCCTATATCAGTCTATACACTGAATAAATCTCCACATGCACCTATATACAACCATCCGTCTGGCCACACCCCCATCCGCTCCTCTACATAAGCAGGGGTGTGGCCATACTAACAGCTCCTTCCCAAGTCTTTCACCACCAAGGCGAAGACCACGGGGTCCTCAGTGAGTCCGACGCAGAGCGTCCGCTATACTCATATAACTATGGTTATTGATATAACCGTACGTTATAGTATCGTATAGCTACCGCTCTGCGTCTACTGGAATACAGGAGCTGAGCAGAGCGGAAGCTCGACAAATGTACCCGCTGAGGCCCCCCACAACCATCAGAACCGGGGAGGACCCGAGCCCCCGGACCCCCCTAGTGGACGGGAGGGAATCGGATCCGACTGTGCGAAGAGGGGTTTAGCAACTCAAACGCACAGGGTGAACAGACCGTGGGACTTACCTTTCTCCTAATGCAATCTTACTGTTTATGGGACTCGAGTTAGTCTACAATGCCCTCTAGAGGGGGAGACAGGCTACTATATTCATTTGTTTAATGGTACTGAACCAAAGGGAATGAATGAAAAAAACGTGTTATCCTGTTTCCTACACTAAGTGACTTTTATTACTTTTATTATCATGATTATATTATTATTACTATTATTATTTTTACGAATGGTGAACAGTTTTCCTCTTGTTTTTCCTTCTGTTTTTGTTGTTCTTTTCTTATAGAATTTTGGGTTCAAAACATGGAGCCTGAAAAGAACTCACGAAAGTCTCACAACCAATAGAAACGCGCCCAGTGACGTACTCTATGGCGGGGGGAATTCCGTGACCCACTGCCCAAATATGGCGTGGGACCAGGAAAATCCCTCCCCCCCTCCTCCCTACTCTGTGACGCGCTGACCCAGCAACGTGACATGAAGCCCGAAGGACAGGAGGTCCAACCCCCTGACCAATCAGAAAAAGGGGAGGGAAGGTTTATCAGTTCACCCCCTCATGACCCCTCACCCCTGATACGATGCAATGACAAAGCAGAGCCATGACACCAGTCATAGCGTGCTACATGAAGCGCATGTATACCTGTCAAGGTAACAGCTTCACATAGGCTCATGTGCGAACCTGCCACCTGAATTTTTACACCTTTTCCTAAAGGAAGAAAAACACGGACCAAGAGAGGGCCAAGGGCCCTGGTACAAGAGCTTACACATCGCTGCTGTCGGGACAAAACCTCATAACTCCATTTTTTGAATTTTTTTTTTATTATATAAATCAACTCTGTAGATCATCCTCCATATGTGTGTGTGGGTTTTACAAAGTTTAAACAATGGGAAAGCATTAAACCGATCATCTGTCTAAACCTCCTAACTCTATTCACCCTCAAATCTGTGTTAGTTTTTTTCATCTGCTGAAAAGTTGGGTTTTTGGAGTTATGAGGTTTTGTCCCGACAGCAGCGACATGTAACTTCTGTAGGCCAACACCTAACCCAGTCGTGGATCTTAACACTTTCAGTGCCACGGAAGACATATCTCGTTTTATCAGCCCCCCCATTGAGTGCCCACGATGACAAATATTAGCGATCTGAATTCATATTTCATCAACCGAGTCTCCCGTTGGTACACCAGCCCCTACAGGAGCTCAGATTGGAAAAAAGCGCCCCCTATCGTCTATCCCTGTGTAACTGCAGGTCAGTCGCTTAGACTGACCTGGGATCTGTAGAGGTGGAGCCAACTGGCTCCTTGTGCTGGCGAGCAGTCTGCTCAAGAGGGATCTGATCGCGGGACGGAAATCAGCCTGGAATATATATTTACAGCAGCCAATAATTAATCAATAAGCGTGATCGATATTTGGAATGACGATCAGGAATTGGAATAATCTTTTTGGATAACATCTGATCTCAGGTAAGGAATCTCCGGCACGGAAAGTGTTAACGACACCCACAACCCTCCATCACAACAAAAAAGGGCGAAAGTACACTCTCACTACCGTAAGAGGAACGCCGTTTTTCATAACGAGAGAAGACACAAGTCCTCGATTAAGTACTGGTCACAGGCCTTGCTAAGTCCACATGACAGCGACCAAACAATTTTTAGCCTTTCTTTTTTTTAGCCTTTCTAAGCAAGAGCACAACCCCAGCAGAAGCAATATACAATATATTGTAAACAAAATCATGTTTGAGGGGAGGGGGGCCCAGGGGAAAACCAGGGAAACCCACCACTCGCCATCTTACCCCTGATACGACTTGTTTGAACAAGTACAGCCCTGTTTATATGTGAAAAAAACTTGCCACCTGTTTATTGTCATCACAAGCTGAGAGAGGGACTCATCCCTCGATCACATGCCACTATGCACAGCATTGTAGGGTAACTCAGCCAGTTGTGGGCTCAGCCACGTTGTCTAACGTTACATGAACACACACAACTTCTCATCATACAACAAAAACCCAGTTCATTTTTACTCACGTAAAAAAACAACGCTGTTTCTAGGTAGAGAGAAAAGCACAAGCTTTGGCCAGCGGTACCCAGTATGGAATATATTGCCAATACCTCTTAACCTATGTATAAACTACGCCCCCTTCCTCCCCTCCCCTCGTATCCTTGGAGATGGATTGGCCATACACTGGCTTCTCCTACCATTGTTATGCCGACGATACTCAACTCTTCCTCTCCTTCCCTCCCTCAGATATCCACGTCTCTGAGCGGATCTCGGCCTGTCTGTCCGACATCTCAGCCTGGATGACGTCCAACCACCTCAAACTGAACCTAAGCAAAACAGAATTGCTCCACCTGCCGGCCAAATCCTCCCCCCTAACCGACCTTTCAATCACAGTCGAGAATACAGCTGTGACTGCGTCCCCGACCACCAAGAACCTTGGTGTTGTCCTCGACGACCAGTTGAACTTCTCTGCTCACATCGCAGCGACGACCAGAACCTGCCGATTCCTCCTGAGCAACGTCAGAAGGATACGCCCCTTCCTGACAAAAGAAGCCACCCAACTCCTCGTCCAATCAACAGTCATCTCCCGCCTCGACTACTGCAATGCACTGCTCGCTGGCCTCCCGGCCACTGCCACTAAGCCTCTTCAACTCATTCAGAACGCAGCGGCCCGCCTGATCTCAAACCTACCGAAGTCGGCCCATGTCACCCCACTTCTTAGGGACCTGCACTGGCTCCCCATTGCTGCACGAATCCGCTTCAAGGCCCTCGACCTAGCATACCGTGCGGCAAAGGGAACCGCTCCCGCCTACCTCCGGTCAATGGTCTCTAACTACACACCCTCAAGACCCCTACGCTCTGCATCTTCTGGCCGCCTCAGACCTACTCCTATCCAAGCTCCGGGAGGGTCATCAAAGAGAAGTCGCCTATTCTCAGTCCTTGCCCCACAATGGTGGAATGAACTACCCACCCCAGTTAGGACAGCCGAATCACGTCCAATCTTTCGCCGTCGACTAAAGACGCACTTCTTCAACCATTATCTGAATTAAAAAAAAAAAAAAAAAAAAAAAAAAAAACAATAAAAAAATCTAACCCTAACTAACCGTACTGTCATGCACTTGTCCTAATAAACTAACCTACACTGTAGCACTCAACACTTTGATGAACATTGTTGCTCAGCTGATAGAGTTGTGCCCTTCCTGATGGCTTGTCGTACAGAACTTGTAAGTCGCTTTGGATAAAAGCGTCAGCTAAATGACTAAATGTAAATGTAAATGTAAACCATCCCTGAGCATCACAAGACAATCTATCAGGTGGAAAGAGAGGCTGACCACGAAACACCTGGCGCCGAGACTTGGAAGATGATGCCAAGAAGATGGGACACACCTGGGGCCAGCTGGAGAGGTTGGCTCAGGATCGGGATGCTTGGAGAACCCTTGTTGACGGCCTATGCCCCAAACGGGGTAAAAGGCGTAAGTAAGTAATTGTGGTGGGAAGTTCGTTTCACCATTGTGGGGCAAACACTTGGGGGCGACAGTGGCTCTGGAGGTAGAGCAGTCGTCTGGTAATCCGGAGGTTTCCGGTTCGATTCCCACTCCTCCCGGGCAGCATGTCAAAGTGTTCTTGAGCAAGACACTTACCCTAACTGCTCCCCATGTGCAGGTTGGCACCTTGCATGGTCACCTCCGCCGTCGGTATGCGAGTGTGTGAGTGAATGGGTAAAAATGTGAGGAACAAAATTGTAAAGCGCTTTGGATAAAGCGCTATATAAACGTAGCCATTTACCATTTCACTTGGGCTGTGGCTGTGGGCTTGGCTGAGAGCCAGGAGGGCAGACAGGAGGAGAAAGACGTATGTCTGGCTCTATAGTAATTGTACTCTGGCCTTGAGACAGCAGGGTTTCTAACAGGCATCGCACGCCGCCCCACATCGAATCCGGCCCGGCCCTCTCTGTAGTAAATGGACGTAATATCATACATGTTCCTTTCCCCTCTCTCTGCGCTTCAAGGTCCGGCCCGATGTGACCGTAGGAAAATAGGTGTCCTTGTTTGTCACTCTTTCAAAAAAGGTGTGTGTCTGTTTCTGTGTGTGTGTGTGTGTGTGTGTGGGGGGGGGGTTCCATCATCATTCATGTAAAGATAGAAAAGCAGTATAGATGTTATCTATTAGTGAGAAAGTCAGACATCCAGCCCAAACCGCAGAGAGGGGGGGAGGAATCGATGTACGTGTGTGTGTGCATGTGTCTAAATTAAAACCAGATTGCCACAAGCCCCTGGAGAATAGTGGCAAGACAACAGAGGACCTATCTTCTGTCGCTTAGTTTTTTCCCCATTTCCACTTTTAGTCCTCGGTTCTGCTGCTTTTAGTCGGTTCTGCGGTTCATAAAAAAGCTGCTGTGGAAAAAAGAGCAAAGAGAGAAGGGCCAGAAAGCAACAATCGTACTGGACAAGCTGTATATCAACAATCAGCTCTACAGAGATCCAAAGGTTGTCACATGGTTGTGAGTAGGATAGCCCACATAGATCTCTCTCTCTCTCTCTCTCTCTCTCTCTCTCTCTCTCTCTCTCTCTCTCTCTCTCTCTCTCTCTCTCTCTCTCTCTCTCTCTCTCTCTCTCTCTCTCTCTCTCTCTCTCTCTCTCTCTCTCTCTCTCTCTCTCTCTCTCTCTCTCTCTCTCTCTCTCTCTCTCTCTCTCTCTCTCTCTCTCTCTCTCTCTCTCTCTCTCTCTCTCTCTCTCTCTCTCTCTCTCTCTCTCTCTCTCTCTCTCTCTCTCTCTCTCTCTCTCTCTCTCTCTCTCTCTGATGATGATTATGATAACAAAGGTGATGGGGATATGATGGTGATGATGATTAATGTGACGATGATTAATGAGATGATGGTGATGGTGGTAATGATGGTGGTGATGACTATGGCGATGATGAGAATTACAGAGATGATGATGGTGATGATGGACATTGGACATAGATAAGAAGACAATTGAAGACAAGGTTGGATCATTTGACGCCATCTAGTGGTGAAACTAAAACATGACCCTTAAGCGCCTCCAAGCTAGTAAGTAAATCTCTCCCCAATAACACAGAATTATGAACAATGACTCTACATCTGCTCTCCCCTATCCCTATTGGACTGCTAATTGATATAGCCTATATATCTCTCTACTTCCTTGCTTATTTGTTTATGTATATATATATTTCTTAAATTTGTTCTTTCTTTCTCTTTTATTTCCTTTATTTCCTTTATTATTATTATTATTATTATTATTATTATTATTATTATTATTATTATTATTATTATTATTATTATTATTATTATTTATATTATATATTATATATTATATATTATTATTATTATTATTATTATTATTATTATTATTATTATTATTATTATTATTATTATTATTATTATTATATATTTTTTCTCTTTCTTTTCTCCTTTTTATAATGTTATCATTATTGATTATTATCTTCACGGGACACATGGCTAGCTGACAAGTTGCCAAAATGATAGAACGGAGCAATGGGCTCCGGTTATGTGCTGTCTTAATGTTGCTTGTTGTCTTGTTTGTCTGTACCCTTCCCTCCTCCTCCCTGTTCAACAACAACTTTAAATGTTCCTCCCTCTTTCCCTTCTCCCCCCCAATATATCTACACCAAACGTGCAGACACAACCATATGCATGCACACACATGCAAATACAGGCGCTTGTATGCGCATATGCACACTCTCGTGCGCGACCATACACACATACTGTATATACACACAAACACTAAATGCTTCCTATTAAATTTATAACATGGAATATTCGAGGGGCTGGCTCACAGGCTAAATTAATTAAAATCATGAACCACCTAGTGGAACTAGAAGCAGACATCTGTCTATTACAGGAAACCCACCAAGCAGAATTCGACCATCAAAAATTTAAATCTATAAGTATTAGGTGTATATCTCGTATAATACATTTATTTAAATAGTGATTTCATTGGATGTGTACTGTTAATTAATGCTAGTATATCTAATTTTATGTTGTTATGTTTATGTGTATGTGTATGTTTAAAAAATAATAAAAAAATAAAATACAAAAATTTAAATCTGTACATTTCCCTCAAACCTTCTCAGCAACATACAGGGAGCGAAATTAACTTTTTGACTCACCGGCCAGTGGCGGGTAGATGGGAAGAGTCTACCCGCCAAGCATATTTCTTACCTGCCAAATTTTTTTTGATTAAAAAAAATATATATATATATTTTTTTTAAATAAAATATATATTATATAATCATACTTGTAGTTGTATTATCTGCGAGACATCGCCACCACGCAATAAGTCAAAATGCTTGCTATCTGCAAACAGCTCCACTGTCTGTGTGTATACTTGAGTAGCCTCCAGCTCCAGCAAGGATTCTCCGGCCCTGCAGCTAGACCCTATATTCAGCTAGACCCTACATTCAGCATGCAAGGATTCTCCGGCGATGCAGCTGGACCCATTTATAACGTTACGGTTATGTTGTCAAATCACATTCAACATGCCCTCAGCTAGAATACGCATTCAATCAATGTTATAAGATTATATAATGTTATCTGTAGCTACTGCTAGCCCGGTAGATAACGTTAAGACAATTTAGTTTACTGGGACATATCGATCTAGCGTGAGCTAGCTAACGCGAGCTAGCTAACGAGGGAACGGAGGTTTTATGCACTCGAGTAGATTATTGCTGGAGCATTTGTTGATATCAGTAGCTAGCCAGCTAGATACCGTTAGACAATGCGTTAGCACTAGATGCTGCGGGCGAGCTGCTACCATTCTGGGAGCTTAACGTTAGCAGTGGCACTAGAGCTGCGGGCCGCTCTGTGTTGATACGAGCAGAAGCCAATAGTATCCCGCTGCAGGGGGCTGGCCCGGCTGGGCGGATATGACTCGTTGCCACGTTTTTTTTCAAAATAAGAATATCATACGAACCGAATGCTGCTAACTGCCGGAGCCATCGATATTATGACTCTAGCTGCGCTTGGGCCGGAAATGAGACCCGCACAGATCTTCAAAATAAGAGTATCATTATGAACTACACGTCTACACGCCACACGGCGGGCAGGGCTCTCAGTGGCAAGCGCCAAAGGTAAAAACTGAGCGCCCCTGGCGGGCGGCGGGCTTTAATTTCGCCCCCTGGCAACATATAATTCAAAGCAAAGAGGAGTTTCCATTTTAATTAATAAACGACTCACTCACAATTTCACATTTTCAGACCCAGAGGGTCGTTTCATCATTGTCAACTGCTCTGTTTTTAATCACAACATGACCATTGCCAGTATTTACGGTCCTAATGCTGATGACCCCACTTTTTTTCACTCTTTCTTATCAGCACTAAGTAATCACCCCAACTCAACTATCATAATTGGAGGTGACTTCAACAGAGTTATTAATCCCACTATTGACAGAACAAGCAAATCAAGAAATTGGCATTCCACTGACACACTGAAACAATATATGACGGATTTTGGTCTTGGCGACAGCTGGCGCACTAGCCAAGTCAAGTCAAGTCAAGTCAAGTCAAGAGTTTTATTTGTCACGGCATACAAGTATACAATGAAGCCATCCCTCCTCTAAAGAGTATACACATTTCTCACATGTCCATAAGTCTCTCTCTCAAATTGATTTCTTTCTTACCAGCAATTCAATCCAACCAGACATCTGTGATTCTAAAATCCATCCCATTGCAATCAGTGACCATGCACCTGTTTCCCTCACTCTAAATACTAATCACCCCAAACCACCTTCCCAGAGATGGCGCTTCAACACATCACTGCTGGAAGACCCTGAATTCGACACATATTTCAAGAAAGAGTGGACATCCTTGATGGAAACGAACGACTCTCCAGACATTTCATCCACATTACTATGGGAAACGGCCAAAGCAGTATTGAGAGGAAACATCATATCATATTCATCACATAAGAAAAAATTATCTGAAACAAAATTGAGGAATTAAATAATACATATGTTAATGACCCTAACGGGGGTGCTCCAGTAGCACACCATGTTACCGCGCTGCGTCGCGGGACTCCGTGCTGCGTCACGGATCTGGTTGACTCCGAGTTCGATTCCCGGACTTGCCGTCATTTGCCGAATGTCTCCCCCTGCTCTCTCTCCCGTTTCACCCTACAACTGTCGGTCATGCTTGACCAGAAAAGCGATAAACGCTAAAAAATAAAGTTTAAAAAAAAAATTAAAAATGACCCTAACGAATCAATTTTGAGGGATTTACGCAAATTACAATTTCAGCTTAATGAAATACAAAATAAAAAAACGAAATTTTTGATACAGAGATTAACACTTTCCGTGCCACTCATGAGATTTCTCGGGTTTTTTTATAGGTGGTTGCTAGCCACTCACGAGATTTCTCGGATTTTTTTTTTTTTTTTTTAGCGATCTGAAAAATTATTGCATCACCCGAGCCTACCCGAGTATAGCCGAGGGGCGCCGGCGATCACTGTGGAAAAAAGCGCCCCCTGTCGTCTCCCAGATGACATAAGTGATTTTGGAATGGACTCAATGAAAATGAATGGGGAAAAAAATCCGGTACTCCACATTTTCCAGTTCACTGATCCAGCCGGGGTTACCACAGTTCATTCTGGAACCTCAGATCCCCGCTGATCATGGAGATCTACAGTATCGCGTTGGATCCATACACGTATCGATTTTTTCGAATGGTGATCAGGAATTGGAATATACCAGTTGGATACCATCTGATGTCAGGTAAGGACTCTATGTTATCAGTGTTAGGATAATCAGAGTAAGTTTGATTATAAGCTGTTTTGTGAAATGTCTTCTTTCGGTTTCACTGTAAAAGTCCGTGTGGAAATCAACGGAGCGATTATCCGCGCGCGGCCGTAATGTGCTTGCGTGCACGTATAATATTGATCATCTAGCGTTTATTTGAAAACTATTCATAAAAAGGCCGACGAATATCAACGTTGTGGAATATTCCACTAAAAGACGATTTTCATAGAATGCTCCAGAATGAGCTGTTTTTTATATCAAAACGGGGGCTTTTCTAACTGCTCTGAAACGGAAACGACGCGATAAAAAAACAATCTGCCTTGACAGCACTGACTGGAAAATAGTCTTTGATAATGCGATGGGCAGATTAGACACATAGCCATAATTTAAAACATAGATTAGGCGATATTAACGTTAACATTGGCGCAGATGGTGGCATTCAGCCGGTAAAACGGAAAACGAGGCGTGGCGCTCAAAGTGTTAATACAGGACCACTTTAAACACAACAATAAATCTGGAAAATATCTAGCCAACCAACAAAAAAAACCAAAGAAAAATCAATTATACTTGCAGTAAAGGACTCAGCAGGGAAGACGCTGAGAGCACCTCAAGAGATCAACGACACATTTAAAAAAAATTATAGTAAATTATACACACCTGACATTAATCCAAGCACTGCTGATATGGACGCCTTCCTCGATGCTATAAATCTTCCCCAAATATCCAAAGAGCATGCACAATCACTGGACAATCCATTAACCTTAACTGAATTCCACAAAGCATTACTTCAGATGCCCAACAATAAATCCCCAGGACACGACGGCTTCCCTGCTGAATTCTTCAAACATTTCTGGTCAACAATATCTCCACTATTCATAAGGATGGCTAATGAAATAAAACATACCTCCAGAATCCCCCCACACATGAACACAGCACTCATCTCACTACTGCTCAAGCCGGACAAAGACCCAACCCTACCCTCTAGCTACCGCCCCCTCTCACTGATCAACACAGATATGAAAATAATAACTAAAGCGCTAACCACCAGACTGGAAACAGTCATATCCACCCTAATTCACCCTGACCAAACAGGATTTATTAAAGGACGCCTCGGGTCAAATAACATGCGCAGATTATTCCATCTAATGAATATAACCAAACAACAAAACCTTGATGTAATAATCACCTCACTAGATGCAGAAAAAGCTTTTGATAGAGTAAACTGGTCATTTATATTCCGGACATTACAAAAATTTGGTTTCGGAGAGTCGTTTATTCATTGGATTAAAACACTATACACGTCACCCAGGGCCACTGTTACTACTAACGGACTAACATCACAAAGCTTCACACTTCACAGGGGAACCAGGCAGGGATGTCCACTCTCCCCCTCTCTTTTTGCCCTTTTTATTGAACCTCTCGCAGCAGCAATCAGACAAAATGATGATATCAAAGGAATCATTACACACAATACTCACCATAAGATCAGCCTCTATGCAGACGATGTGTTGTTATACCTACAGGAACCAACCAATTCACTACAAGCAACTACCAAACTCATAGACTCCTTCTCTAAAATATCAGACTACGCTATAAATTGGTCGAAGTCAATCATCTTGCCATTGTGGGGGGGTGATAGGAGTCCTGCAGCTCAGAGCCCATCCTTCCCCTTCCCCTCAGGGAATATCAGATATCTAGGAATCAACATTTCACCCAGTCAGAGTTATTTCAACTCAATTTCATCCTACTGTTAAAAACAATAGAAGACGACACACAAAGATGGCTAAACTTACCACTCTCACTAATAGGTAGAATATCAACTGTCAAAATGTCAATTCTCCCAAAAATAAATGATCTATTCACTATGATCCCAACCCAGCCTACCACCAATTGGTTCAACTCCCTGGACTCCACCATTACTAAGTTTTACTGGAAGAATAAAAAAGCAAGAATTAAGTTAACCACCCTTCAAAAAAACAAAAACCAAGGAGGACTTGAAGCACCTAACTTTCTCAACTATTATCTGGCCAACCAATTAATATACATCTACAAATGGATTCACCCTACCCAACAATACAACCCCTGGGAAGACATTGAGAAGGACGTGTGCATGGAAATCTCACCACAAGATATGCCATTCTTTAGCACAAGCATAAAACATCACTCTTGTTTTAGGAATACAGTCATTTCCACAACTCTGACAGCCTGGCGGAAAGCCAACAAAATCACTGGTAACACACTAACCCCCTGTAAATACACACCAATCTGGCACAACCCTGACTTTCAACTCGGCAAATCACCCATATACTTCCCAGCTTGGAAACAAAAAGGCATTACTCATCTTCACCACATCTTCACAGACAACAGCCTAATCACTTATCATGATTTGACTGAAGGATACGGCATTGGGACAGACCAACACTTCCAATTTCTACAGCTGAAATCAATTTTGAAATAAAAAATTAACACTACACAGAATGATCTTGAACCACCTCCAATTATATTAGCAATGAATAAAATAACATCACAGAAGAAAATATTTTCAAAAATATACAAAATACTGGCAAGCGCAGACACTACATTCCATCTCCCCTTCACAAAATGGGAACAGGACTTGGCTTTCTCTCCCAATGCCGTATCCTGGGAACAAATTTGCACCAACACATTCACAATGACTAACAACACTAACCTTCAATTAATCCAATATAAGGTGTTACACAGAGTACATATCACACAGCACAGGATGTTTCAAATGGGATTTGCAAGCACAGATGTATGCTCCCATTGCTCTGCCCACCTGTTCAAGACTTCTGGAATTCCGTCATCAATACACTATCCCGGGTCATGAGCTGCAGCATTCCTCTCTCCCCCTCCCTCTGCCTACTTGGGGATACTACTGCTATCAATTTATTAGTCCAGAACACCAAACCCCTACTCGTTTCTCTAGCTGTTGCCAAGAAAACTATCCTCTTAAACTGGAAGACAAGAAAAAATGTGAATACTGGGCAATGGTTGGGCCTTCTCTCAAATTACATATCACAGGAAACAATCTCAACCGTGGATCACATCGAAGTCTCACAATTTAATAACATCTGGGAATTGCTTGTGGACACGGAGCGAAATTAAAGCCCGCCAAGCGCCATTTGCGGGCAGATTTTACGTTTGGCGGGTGGGACTGAGAGGTCTGTCCGCCATGTGGCAGGCAACGAAATAGTCATGTGAAAACCGATCGAATAACATGATCCAATTCTTAGCGGAGTTCTCACTCGCTGTCTCAAGCACACAGACATGCAACGCGCTGCTCCTCCCTCCTCCAGCCCCTCCCAACCCCATGTAAACAGAGAGTCTAGAGTCGGGCCGGGCAGTCTGCTGACTGCTCTAACGTTAGCTACCGTTACAAAATGACCCAGTCAACTATTCACTTTTAGTTTAATACTGAGGCATTGTCCGTTATCTAGCCGGCTAGCTACTGATAGCTCCCGATATCAACAAATGCTCCAGCAAGTCTAGTAGTGCATAATACCTCCGTTGGATAGGTAGCTACCTAGTACACGTTAGCTCCAGTAGGGTCCAGCTGCAGCGCCGGAGAATCCTTGCTGGAGCTGGAGGCTACTCGAGTATACACACAGACAGTGGAGCTGTTTGCAGATAGCGAGCATTTTGACTTGTTGCGTGGTGGCGATAACGTTAGCTACCGTTACAAAATGACCCAGTCAACTATTCACTTAGTTTAATACATGAGGCATTGTGTAACGTTATCCAGCCGGCTAGCTACTGATAGCTCCCGACATCAACAAATGCTCCAGCAATAGTCCAGTGCATAATACCTCCGTTGGCTAGGTAGCTCACTAGTCACTACGAAATGTCGCAGTAAACTAAATAGTTCACTGAGGCGTTGTCCCAACGCCATCCAGCAGTAGCTACAGAAAGCTCCTGACATCAATGTCCTACAACAACAACATGCGTATTCGAGTCCCTGGCTTATATCGCATGAATAGGGTCCAGCTGTAGCTCAGGAGAATCCTTTTGCATGCTGAATGTAGCGTTTAGGGTCCAGCTGCAGCGCCGGAGAATCCTTGCTGGAGCTGGAGGCCACTCGAGTATACACACAGACAGTGGAGCTGTTTGCAGACAGCGAGGTGGCGATGTCTCGCAGATAACACAATCACAAGTATGATTATATAATATATATATTTTATTAAAAAAAAATTATATAAAATAATAATAATTTTTTTTTTATCAAAAAAAAGTTGGCAGGTAAGAAATATTCTTGGCGGGTAGATTCTTCCCATCTACCCGCCACTGGCCGGTGAGTCAAAAAGTTAATTTCGCTCCCTGCTTGTGGATAATCTAGGCTCCTAATCATAGGAGATTGACCTGTGAGCCATCCACTCCATAACCCACCCTTCTCTCAATCCCCCTCCTCACCCGCTACTTTACTTACTCCCCTCTCTGCCCCCCCCCCCTTTCCCTTGTCATGTGTATTCGTTGTTGTCCTTCATTGTCCTTAGTTGTAATTTGTTTGTCAATGTCTAGTCTGAGTTCCCCCCCCTCCGAGAGGGCAATGAAATATATTTTTTTAATATTTTTCTTATTTTACTACACTTTTTATTTAATTTTGTACAGTAAATAGTTAAAACAAATAATAAATAATAAAGTTGTCCCCCGAAGAGGGGGGGTGGATGGAGTGCCCTCAAAAAAGGGCAATGAAAATAGCAAAAAAAAAAAAAAAAAAAGCTGCGGTGGAAACAGAAAACTGTGTCACGCACATGGTGGGAGACCGATGCGGCTGAGGAGACCAACAGGACCACGTGTCCTTAACTAATTGGCTGCCACGCTGTTTCCGGGATATGGTTATGCGCTGCCACGCATTAAACCAATGGAGTCAGTCACCTTGTTTGCAGGGCTATAACTATATTCTATATTATAGCTATGGATTCAATACTATGGCCCATTTGACATTGAGTATCTATCGTTCAATATGTGAAAAAGAAAGAATTTTTCCATCCATACATTCCCGTTTTATACCGTGGTGAATATAAGTATGGTTTTAGAGCGATCTAGGGTATTTCCTGGGAGGCTAGTAATAGCCCGCAACATATATTATACTAAATCCATTGGCATTTCGTCCCTACACACGCTACAATTAAAAAATCAAATGCATATGATTGGTATTATGTGGAAAGGGGGGGGGGGTCGTTTCTGATTAATTGATTGTCAATAACCAGGGATGTCCCGATCACGTTTTTTTGCTCCCGATCCGATCCCGAACATGTGATTTTGAGTATCTACCGATACCGATATTTCCCGATCCGATCAAAAAAAATTAAATATAATGTTTTAACTTTTTTTTTCTTATTCAACAAACATGACCATGTTCACGTCTTAAACTCATACTGAGGCCTTAGTTTTGGTTTTAAATTGCATATCATCATTCATTTATTTATTGTCACACAGAGCAGAAGAATTTTGCCAAAACAAACCAATAGTATCCAGCTGCAGAACGGCAGACCAGCCACACTCTCAGACCCAAACGCATTTCCTTTGATTGAATTATACATCAAATGATTTATGAAGTTAACTTTTCACCTGGATAACGTCAACATTGAGGGTGAATATAATGTGAGAAATTGGGATACAAAAAAATTAAATAAAAAAATATTTTTAATTTGGGTCCGAGAGTGTGGCTGGTCTGCCGTTCTGCAGCTGGATACTATTGGTTTGTTTTGGCAAAATTCTTCTGCTCTGTGTGACAATAAATAAATTAATGATGATATGCAATTTAAAACCAAAACTAAGGCCTCAGTATGAGTTTAAGATAAAGTTTATTATTATTATTATTATTAATAATAATAATAATAATAATAATAATAATAATAATAATAATAATAATAATAATAATAATAATAATAATAATAATAATAATAATAATAATAATAATAATAATAATAATAATAATTATTATTATTATTATTATTATTATTATTATTATTATTATTATTATTATTATTATTATTACCATGTCTGAACAAGACTTACAACCTCAGGTGGGCATGAGAGCTCAAGCTCAACTATGGCTCCACAAAGTCAGTGCCCCGTCTACGGACATGACCCAGGACAGGCACTCCAGGTTTTTCAAATTTATTGGCAGCCTGAAATCATGACGTTTCGAAAAAATGGCTTGGCTTGGACTTGTTTCCCTATTTGTTATGTATAGTATCAGAGGTTACAGCACCCAGTGTCAAGTCAAGAGAGGTGAGCGCGTTGCCACGTTCTACAACTTTTTTCACCAGGATGTCTATAGGACATGCCCCAGGAATATATATTTGTTTTAATGGGTGGCATTCCCCTTTAACACTTTGAGCGCCACTCACGGCTTTATTCGGGTTTACGACCCGACCGTTGAATGCCACGTCACGGCTATTCTCTGGTGTTTTTTTTTTAGCGATCTGAAATCATATTGCATCACGCGAGCCTACCGTTGGAGATCCAGGGACCGCCGGCGATCAGATGTGAAAAAAGCGCCCCCTATCGTCTCCCAGATGGTAAATCACCCTTTTGGAATGGACTCAATGAAAGTGAATGGGAGAACGGATTTCTGACTCCACATTTTACTTCTCACTGATGCAGCCGGGGTCTACCAGAGTTCATTCTGGAGCCTCTGAGCCACGGCGAATATGGGTTATACTGTACACACGAAGGATCAATACATTTATAGATTTTTTCGAATGGCGATCGGAAAATGGAATAAACCATTTGGATACCATCTGACCTCAGGTAAGGAATCTATGTTATCAGTGTTAGGATAATCAGACTCGTTTTCACAGAGATATAAGCGTTTATGTGATATGTGATATAGCTGTTTTGACTGTAAAAGAGATCAGGAAATGAGAGCAGCTATTATCAGCGTGCGGCACGAACGTGCGTGCGCACACATATACTATCGATCATCTAGCGTTTATTTGAAAACGATTCATAAATAGGCCGACAAATGACAACGTTCTGGAATATTCCAGTAAAAGGCGATTATCATAGGCATGGGTTGTTTTTCCCCGGAAAACGGGTGATTTTCAAAATGCTATCAAACGGAAATGAAGCGATAAAAATACAATCTGCCTTGCCAATGTTGACTGGAAAATGAGTCTTTGATAAGCGACGGGCAGATTAGACGCATAGCCATAATTTAAAACATAGATTAGGCGATATTAACGTTAACATTGGGAGTGGATGGTGGCATCAAGGGGGTAAAAAGGAAAACCCGGCGTGGCATACAAAGTGTTAATACAAAACTCCAGTACACTTGCTTTCACAAACCCCAAGCCAGCATATACTGTAAAATAATATTTATTTTAAGTTCCATTCACTCACAACGACACAGAACCCGAAGGTGAGTCTGGCCCAAAATATAAAAAAAATGTGTCCTCTGGAAAACGCCCAAATCACCTGAATTATTGCCCAGCTCAACCTTACCTTACATTAAACAAAAAAACTTTTTTTTATGCAAAATGCTAAAATGAGGTATGGATGTAGTGCAAATCTTTTTGTAATAAATAGATCAAATATGGTAAAGTGTTTAAAGTGAATGTTAAGGGTGAGTGTTTGTTTAAAGTGAGTGTGTGCATGTGGATGTGTGTGCAATGAATGTAGATGGATGGGTTAGTGTTACATTTAGTCCACATTGAGCATTCCGGCTTTAGTGACATTTATCCGCAAGGAAAATCTGAAAATTGAAAGAAGTCCTACACAGTCACTCCGACTCTAAACAGAGTCCTTCTGTTTCTCTAATAATGGAAGGAAATCACCAAATAAAGCACCCATCTGGGAGCGTTTGACCGGCTGCCTACAGTGGGCTGAGTGTGCGACCAAAAGGAATAGGTCATTGGCAACAATCACCTTCCAAAGAGCTGAAACTCTGTATATTTCGAATGCGATGACCACCGCCAGACATCCCAGAAAGCCTGTCAGCAACATCGACCACAGGCTGCTTGCTTCTCCCGGAGGGCGCCAGCCATTTCAGTGGAAGGCTTTCAGTTTAGAAGAACGGTTATTAGGGAAGAGTTGAGTAGCAGAGAAATGTCTGGGTGGGTGATGTGGGAGAATTTATATGCCCCCCCCCCCACCTCCCATTTTGTTATCCCCTCACACACCTACTATAAGCAGCCTACTGTTCTCCAATACTCAAGTTCTGTCTACCCTTCTCCCTTGATCAACCCTTTTTTCCCCATCAGTCTTCCTGTCTCCCATGATAAATCAGTCACCAATCTCTTTACATTTACATTTTGTCTACACACGGAGCCCCGGCCCTTTCTCTGCCGTGTATAAAGTCTATCGAGAGACTCTAGCAGGGTCACAAGGCCAGTGATCCGTGGAGTTCTCTAGCTGAACTCAATTGTATTCGGTACTCTGGGTTAATAAATTTGTAACAACCAAGTTTATTTGACTAAGTGTATCCTTGCATCCGGTTATTTTCCACCACAGTGATGTACCTTCCTATCCGCACCTCTCCAACGGTCTCTCTCGGTCATGGACCTTCCTATCCTCTCCAGCGGTCTCCCTCAGTCATGGACCTTCCTATCCTCTCCAGCGGTCTCCCTCAGTCATGTACCTTCCTATCCTCTCCAGCGGTCTCCCTCAGTCATGTACCTTCCTATCCTCTCCAGCGGTCTCCCTCAGTCATGTACCTTCCTATCCTCTCCAGCGGTCTCCCTCAGTCATGTACCTTCCTATCCTCTCCAGCTATCTCTCTCGATCATGAACCTTCCTATCCGCACCTCTCCAGCTGTCTCTCTCGATCATGAACCTTCCTATCCGCACCTCTCCAGCGGTCTCTCTCGATCATGAACCTTCCTATCCGCACCTCTCCAGCTGTCTCTCTCGGTCATGTACCTATCTATCCTCTCCAGCGGTCTCTGTCGGTCATGTACCTTCCTATCCTCTCCAGCGGTCTCTGTCGGTCATGTACCTTCCTATCCTCTCCAGTGGTCTCTCTCGTCATGTACCTTCCTATCCTCTCCAGCGGTCTCTCTTGTCAGCCGTCATGTACCTTCCTCCTCTCCAGCGGTCTCTCTCGTCAGTCGTCATGTACCTTCCTATCCTGCTTCTATCCCCAGGCCATCAGGCTGCTCAACGAACAATAAACACTATGCAACAACCATCAAATGCACACAGCACCAGAGGTGGGACCAAGTCATTGTTTTGCAAGTCTCAAGTCAGTCGCAAGTCTTGGTACTCAAGTCCCGAGTCAAGTCCCAAGTCAAGACAGGCAAGTCCCAAGTCGAGTCCCAAGTCAAGACTGACAAGTCCCAAGTCGAGTCCCAAGTCCTAACCTTTAAGTTTCGAGTCCTAAACAAGTCATAATACGCGTTTCACCAAAAAGTTTCATTATCAACTTGTTGGCAAAACATAATCTAATTTCTATAAATGTAATAATATTCAGAATCAGTCTTACAACTAGATACAATTGGGCAAGAGCTGCTTGAAAACCAGTTCAGGAGTATATTGAGAAAAAAAAGAATAAGGATCACTGTAACTGAGGGGTACAATTCCCTGACTGTATTACTAGATATGATACTTACTACCACTACCTTTGTACTTAATATTCGGCCACCCAGTACACGGCATAAATATATTATCATGAACACTCTCACGTAGATGAAACGGATCCAACACAAATGTACGAATTAGAAACAGGTCTTTATTTCCTACACAGCGATGGTGTGTAGAATAAACACTTAATCACTTAATTACATTTATGAATTGAAATAGTATGCACTTTTATGGCAAGGAGTATTCGTCGGTATATCAATAGATAATGTCCAATCTCTGAAGGCGCAGGTGGTAAATATACGACCTGGAATAGTTAAGGAATAACAGCAATGATACTTTAATGATTATAGGCTGGATACACTAGAGGGGGTTAATCCGGTCGCTTGTAAGCCGACAGGAGTAGGAGGGGGGGGGGGTAGAATCCAGCTGCCTCGTCCGGCCAAGGGTATCCCAGGTGAACCCACGGTAGTGCTGTTCAATGCGCCGGCGATCCTTGGACCACAGATGAAAGCAGGTGGACTCTTTGTGGGCCGGCTCTCTCCGGTCCACGGGGGAGAGATGTGGAGAGACCTCGTCTTGCAGAGCGTCTCCTCACCTTGCGTCCTCTCCAGGGGGGGGGGTTCCAACACACGGTAGTGTCGGGGGTCTTTATCCATAGAATAATCAAAGTATCCAAAGCATAATCCGTGCCTGGGAAGGCGGGCTGTCGTCGGTAGAATAATCCGGTATACAGGTCCACTCGCTCGTCGGCTCTGGGGCTCCTCGGGTGCAGCTTCACATAGGGTCAACCACCCTGGGTAAGCAGCCAGTTCTCTGCCCGAAACGATGGGGTACTGACTACGGTAGTATTCTCACCGCACGAAGCACTATATATTAACAGACTATTATTAGCTTAATAGACTACGTCCAACTCGACGATATAGTGCCAAATATGACTATTCAAATATTAATATACACGATGTCTCAATACCGATGGTAGGCGAACTTGGCCTTACTCCCACACGTGGCATCGCGGGGAGGCTTTACGTCTGTGACTCTATTGGAGGGTAAGAAACTGGACTGAAAAGAAAGTCCTACTTTAGTAGCGCAGTATATATACGCACTATGAACAAATAGTCCCATTAGTGGTGCGGTAGCCAAATTCCTACGCGGAACTAGGACTTGTTCGTACATGTCGAGCGGTACGTTTGAACTGGGTCTGAGGGGTATGGCAGCCTGGCACCAAGGTCTCGACCAATAGTAGAATGGAGACTATTATGGGATGTTCAGTAGGCTAGAATGGATATTCAATGCATATTGTACAAGGAATATACAAGGGATATCAGGGAATATTAGAGAATATACAAATACAATTAAATATATATATATAAATAAATATATATATTCGGTTTAATCTGGCCCTTCACAACAGCCACCCCCTGAATAGGTCCCAGACCTAATCAGTTAAACAGAGACAGATTAATCGCGTTGTCTATTTACACATAAGGGTTTGCTGTAGGGGTCAGTCAACTTCACAAAGTCATAGGGTTGTAGGGTCATGGTCATCATCGATTGTGTCTGGGAGTCGAGGCAGTTCTATGAGCCTTGCCACGGGACGGGTGTAAGTGCGACCCTGGACGAGCACTTCAGCTGCTCGGACCTTGCCGTCGGCACCGGTGATCACTTTGCTTACGCGGCCGGCCGGCCACATAGCTCTGGGCAGTGATTGATCAATAATCATGACGACTGTTCCTTCTGTCAAATTGTCTCTCTCCTTTACCCACTTCTGGCGGGTCTGTAGAGACGGTAGGTAGTGTTTAATGTCATCCGGTAGATTGGGGGCTCTGCGTAGGCGACCACCCACTCTGATGAGGGTGTGAGCGTCGCTCTCGGGGGCCAGGTGAATTAATCTGCTGTCGGATGGGACGGGCTTTCCTCCCTGTAGACAGGCCAATTCATCGGGGAACGAGTCTCTCTGGGCTCGCTGCAGTAGAAGCAATTCTGCTTCCTGGTAGTTAGCTGCTGACATATCAGCGGGGGACTTGCACTCCGGGTGGTACCGCAGGAATGTTCTTTGTTGTGCACTCTCTATGGACGTGCAATCGTTTATGTTAGGGTCGGTGGAGGCTACGGTGCTCAATCCACAGAACACAGACTTCTTAATTTCCACCTCCTCTGGACTTGCTTCCCTCGGGATAGGCATGGGCCACTGTCCTTCCGGGAGTCTTAGGAATGCGGGGCCGTCACTGTAGACATTGCGACGGGTGAGGTCATCCAGGGGCATCCCCCGGGTGATGACGTCAGCTGGGTTCTGTTTTGTATCAACGTAGCGCCACTCTGTTTCTCCGGTTAACTCTTCGGTTAAGTCTTGAATCTCGGTGACTCTGACTCCCACGAAGACTTTGTACTTGCATGAGTCCGATTTGATCCAGGCGAGTACCGTCGTGGAATCTGACCACAGGATTGTTCTAGACACCGGTATGGTGAGCTCACGTTGGATGAGCGTGGCTAGGTGCGCTCCGGCTAGGGCTGCGCAGAGCTCTAGACGTGGGATAGATTGTTGCTTGCGTGGGGCTATTCTCGAGCGGGCGAGGACAAATGCTGTGTAGATCTCTCCCCCCTGGTCTTGGGCCCGCAAGTAGGCTACTGATCCGTATGCGACCTCTGAGGCGTCACTGAAGACGTGTAAGTCCATTTTACATGTCTCTGGCCTCACCGTGGGTGGGAAGTAGCTTCGGCGCATATTAACGCCTGGGAGTGAGTGGAGCTCCATCTCCCACTCTCTCCAGGTGGATGCAAGGTGTGCGGGAATGGGGTCGTCCCAGCCCTGGTCCTTGTCCCACAATGCTCGTACAATCATTTTTGCCCTGGTGGTGTACGGTAGAATACATCATAGCGGGTCATATTGTCGGGCGAGTGTTGTGTACACACTCCGTCTGGTGGTCGGCGCCGCCGCCGGCCTTCCCTGCTCCGTAGTCAGGGGCTTGTGTCTGTAGTGAAGCGAATCTGTTTTGAATCGCCACACCAATCCCAGGGTCATCTCCTGGGCTTCTCCCGGGATTGTAGCCATCCAGGTCTCGCTGCTGGCTGCCTTGTCCTCGGAGGAGAGGCTGCGCAGTACTTGCGGATCGCTGCTGGCCCACTGCCTGAGATCAAAGCCGCCTTTGATCAATGAGGCGCGGAGTTTAATCAGGAGAGCCTCGGCTTCTTCCTGGGTTGAAAGGCTTTGTAGACAGTTGTCTACGTAGAAGCTGTTCTTTACGCTGTGTCGGACCTCTTCGTCCGCTGCTGGGTCCTCTGCTACATGTTTCTGTAGTGCAAATGTCGCACAGCAGGGGCTGCACGTCGTTCCGAAGGGGAGGACTTCCCATTGGTAGATGGCTGGGTGCTCATCTCCTGGCTTCTCTCTCCATAGGAACCGTAACAGGGGCTTGTCCGCCTCTACTAATCTCACCTGCAGGAACATTCCTTTAATGTCCCCGCTGATGGCCACCTTTTCCTGGCGGAAGCGGAGTAGAACGCCGAGTAGGGAGGGGCCGAGTGTGGGACCGGGCAGTAACTCTTTATTCAGATTTTGGGATCCGATCTGGTAGCTGCAGTTAAATACTATGCGGTCTTTACCGTTGTGATGGACCTTGTGGTGGGGCACGTACCACGATTCAGTGGTCTGGTCAGCCTCTTTAATGTCCATCTTTGTGACGTGTCCCGCTGTGATGAGCTTCTCAATCTCAGCGCGGTATACACTCTCTTGGGCGGGGTTCTTGGCTAAGCGCCGCTCCGTGTTCAGCAGGTACCGTTCTATGGCGTCTGTCTTGGCGTGGAAAGTAGGCATTCCTTCTCGCCGCAGGAGTGGCGTGGCGTATCTCAACACGCCGTTGACCGGGACTCTCTTGGTCCCTGTCTCGAGGAGGTGAATGGCGTAAATGTCATCTTTAGAGCGAATGTCTTTCTTTCCATTCTTAAAGGGCATTTGTTCCAAGCTCCATAGCCGCTCTACGTGTTGCAGGAGTGCGGTTTCTCCCTCTGTGACTCGGGAGTGGAGACATCTAGTGGCTGTACTTCGGTTGAGAGATTTGGCGAGCGGGCCTTGGAGAGTCCATCCCAAACGGGTCTCGACTGCTGCAGGACAGCCTCGGGGTCCGGTATGAACCCGGTCTATCGGGACAATGAGGTCTGCATGGTCGGAGCCTATCAACAGGGTCGGCATAGCATTGTCTATGAGCGGGATCGGTAACTTGCGCAGATGTGCATATTTCTCCATCAGCTTGGCGACGGGGTATGTGTACCGCGACAGTCCTATTTCTTGGCTGGTGAAAGCGTCTGCAATCTGGTACCGTCGCTCAGGCTGGCCGCTTGCTGCGATAGAGAATGAGACATTCTCGCCCTTTATCGTCTTCAAATCTCGTCTTATTGTCCGAATTGTCATTTGGGTTTCGCTTCCCCGCAGCCCTAGCTGGGCCGCAGCGGAGGCAAGCAGCAGGGTCTTCTCTGACCCGTCATCGAGGACGGCGTAAGTGTCCAGGACTTTATTCTGGTAGCTTAGTGTCACACGCACTACTTTTAGGAGTACTCGGGCTCCACTGCTGCTGGCGGGATCGATGTACATGACGCTCGCTTTGCGGCTGGATGGTGCAGGTGAAGGGCGCCGTCTGTTACTGTCGTGAAGTATGTCCAGATGGGCTCCATCGCACTTGGTGCACCTTTTCTTTAAGCGGCATTCGGCTGCCATGTGTGAGCGCGCACAGCGAAAACAGCGCTTGTTGGACTTTATCCATTGACCTGCTTCCTCCGCGTTCAGCTTGGGGAAGGAGTCACATTGCGCTAGCCAGTGTTCTTTCTCACAGTAGGGGCACACTATCTTCCACTTCTCCGTTCTGGAGGGGGTACTGTGGCTCCTGCTGCTCGGTACTGACTCCGATTGGTGCATCACAGTCACCGATCTTCTTCCATCATTTAGTCGTCTGGTTCCTTCTCTGGAGCCAGGGGTGCTCCGTCCGAATGTATCTAGCCGTAGGCTGCTGACTTCTCTCGCCAGGAAGTCTGCTAGATCGAGGAGGTTCGGTTCGGGGCCATTCGGGTCTCTGTGGTCCCTCTGCCGCCTAAAGCGCTCCTGACGAGCGGGCGGCAGCTTCTCCAGGATCCTTTCCACATTTGAGTTGGCGTAAAGTTCATACTTCCCCTTCTCTCTTTGCGCTCCCAACATCCCTACCAGGGACTGCACTCTGATGGACAGGTCGTCCGGTGTACGATTGTCTATTGCTGGGGGTAAGCGGTCGATGTGTCGGATCTCCTGGATCACGTAATCCCATATGCGCCCATACCTCTGGTCCAATGCTACCAGCGCTGCTGTGTATGGGGTGGTGGAAGTCGCGTAGGCGAGCGCTATATTATGTGCGCGGGGCACCTTTAAGTGCTGCAGTAGGATGGCGTATTTGTGGCGTTCATCCAATACATCCACCAACATGGTCTCCAGACACATGCGGAGTTCTGTATACTGGGCCCGGTTCTCTTGGGTGAAGTCGGGTACCATAGGCGTGCCAATGTATGACGCTGACTGTGGATACATCGGCGAGCGTTGGGGGAGAGGCCTCCTAGGCGAGTCTCCTCCCGCTCCTTGGTATGGGCTGGTACCGGCAGTGTACCATGGCCCGCTTGTCCAGGTGCTGTTCCTCAGTGCGGGTCGTGCGTCGTGCTCACCCGTGTATAGAGTCGGGGGTCTGTAGCGCAGCTCCGCGGGAGTATAGCCTGGGCTGTACCGGACCTCCTGGTCCGGTAGAGTACTGTGCTGTCTTCGGGCGCGGTTCTCCTCCTCTTCCTCTTCGTCTTCAGTTAGGTCATCCAGTGCTTGTAGTCTCTGGTTTAGCCTCTCCACAGGATATGCTGCTCCTTCCCGGTTGCTAGGTCTCGCTTGGACCGGTGGGGGGAGGTGGTCTGTGGGGGGTATAGACCTCGTCTGTTGGTCAAGTTCAGGGTTGTTTACTCGGCTAGGGGATGCCGCCCTGGAGGTGTGTCTAGACGAGTTCCTGGAGCCTCTGGCGGAGGGAGAGGGTGTTGTCCGTCTGATCAGCTGTTCTATTAGTTGCGCTTGCTGTCTGTCGCGCTCTGCGTCCCGTAGAGCACCAGCAGCTGCTCGCTGGCTGTCTGCTCGGTCTCGGGCCACATTCTCTTCCATCTGAATGCGTCTTATTTCCAGGCGTATGTGCTCTTCTTCGCTCCGTTGCTGTAGCTGCAATCGATCGCGTTCACCCTGGAGTCTATCGCGTTCAGTAGAGGCTTTCAGGCTGACGAGGAATGCCTGCTGTAGGGTCCTCTCTGCCTCGCTGGGAGAAGGCGGTTGTATAGGGGAGCCTTCCCTCGGGGTACTCCTTGCGGAGCCTTGGAGCTCTATCTCCACGGTGCTCTCCCCGTCTTCTTCCGTGCCGAGTTCTCTCTCGGTAGCGTTGTATTCCTCCCGGGACTCATCGGGGACTACTTCTTCAGTACTGGCGGGGTGTGAAGTCATGTCTGGTTCCCACTGGTCCCCACCGTGAACTTGGTCAGTTACATTAGAGCCCGTAGGGGCCTCTATGGTCGGGGTAGTCTGGGCGTTGGGGTTAGACATACTTTTACTTTCTAGTTTTACCGCGTTTACTGTTAGTAGAAGACTAGGTTGTTGACTGACAGCGTAAGCCTCTAAGTACTGAGGGAGCCGTCGTTCGCGCTGCGGGCGTTGGTTAGGAGGATCGTTTCGTGGAGTGTTCATCATAGGCCATTTCAATATTAATAACACTATATTAATATTACACTAATTACCATCCGGCTCGAAGGACCAATTGTAACTGAGGGGTACAATTCCCTGACTGTATTACTAGATATGATATTTACTACCACTACCTTTGTACTTAATATTCGGCCACCCAGTACACGGCATAAATATATTATCATGAACACTCTCACGTAGATGAAACGGATCCAACACAAATGTACGAATTAGAAACAGGTCTTTATTTCCTACACAGCGATGGTGTGTAGAATAAACACTTAATCACTTAATTACATTTATGAATTGAAATAGTATGCACTTTTATGGCAAGGAGTATTCGTCGGTATATCAATAGATAATGTCCAATCTCTGAAGGCGCAGGTGGTAAATATACGACCTGGAATAGTTAAGGAATAACAGCAATGATACTTTAATGATTATAGGCTGGATACACTAGAGGGGGTTAATCCGGTCGCTTGTAAGCCGACAGGAGTAGGAGGGGGGGGGGGGGGTAGAATCCAGCTGCCTCGTCCGGCCAAGGGTATCCCAGGTGAACCCACGGTAGTGCTGTTCAATGCGCCGGCGATCCTTGGACCACAGATGAAAGCAGGTGGACTCTTTGTGGGCCGGCTCTCTCCGGTCCACGGGGGAGAGATGTGGAGAGACCTCGTCTTGCAGAGCGTCTCCTCACCTTGCGTCCTCTCCAGGGGGGGGGGTTCCAACACACGGTAGTGTCGGGGGTCTTTATCCATAGAATAATCAAAGTATCCAAAGCATAATCCGTGCCTGGGAAGGCGGGCTGTCGTCGGTAGAATAATCCGGTATACAGGTCCACTCGCTCGTCGGCTCTGGGGCTCCTCGGGTGCAGCTTCACATAGGGTCAACCACCCTGGGTAAGCAGCCAGTTCTCTGCCCGAAACGATGGGGTACTGACTACGGTAGTATTCTCACCGCACGAAGCACTATATATTAACAGACTATTATTAGCTTAATAGACTACGTCCAACTCGACGATATAGTGCCAAATATGACTATTCAAATATTAATATACACGATGTCTCAATACCGATGGTAGGCGAACTTGGCCTTACTCCCACACGTGGCATCGCGGGGAGGCTTTACGTCTGTGACTCTATTGGAGGGTAAGAAACTGGACTGAAAAGAAAGTCCTACTTTAGTAGCGCAGTATATATACGCACTATGAACAAATAGTCCCATTAGTGGTGCGGTAGCCAAATTCCTACGCGGAACTAGGACTTGTTCGTACATGTCGAGCGGTACGTTTGAACTGGGTCTGAGGGGTATGGCAGCCTGGCACCAAGGTCTCGACCAATAGTAGAATGGAGACTATTATGGGATGTTCAGTAGGCTAGAATGGATATTCAATGCATATTGTACAAGGAATATACAAGGGATATCAGGGAATATTAGAGAATATACAAATACAATTAAATATATATATATAAATAAATATATATATTCGGTTTAATCTGGCCCTTCACAACAATCACCATATCCATTTTAAAGGTATAGGATAACAATAACCAACATATTGTCTTCCCACTTGGACCAATCATTTATTTAACGTCTGCCTGCCCTGTATATACAGTCTAGGCACATGATCCATAATAGCAGACCTCGGTTCAACTAACCTTAACCCTTTATCAATTTTGGGGTATAAAAAATCTGTACTGAAATGACGAGGCATCTCTGCATTTCATATATTAGGTCGTTTATTAGGTATTAGAATTAGGTAGGGCCTAATTCGTGTGCGAGTTCTCTCTCTCTCTCTTGGATAAAATAACAAACTCAGCAAGGCCAACGGCTTCTCTGTTACAGTGGGTGACAATATTGTCACAAGGAAAGATGAAATTACCTACCTGGGTTCCATCCTGTGACAAAATGGCAACCAATGTAATCAAAAAAAGTCAACCAACGAACTCTATTCTTGTACCGTATCTCCTCACTGGTAAACAAGAATACCCTGAAGACTCTGGCAGGAGCACTCATTCAAGGGTACTACGACTATGCTTGTACCTCATGGTACCAAAGCACCTCAAAGGCACTAAAAACAAGATTACAAACATCACAAAACAAACTGGTCAGACTACTGCTTGACCTTACCCCTGCCCATTTTGACAACCTAGGATGGCTTAGAGTAGACAACAGAGTACATCAACTTGCAATGGGCCTGGTCTACAAGATACACTACCACCTACATGTCGAAATACTTCCCAAAGGTCAGTGAATTCCAGGACCACAACACCAGAGGGAGTTCCACAAATCATGTTCAACCCAGATTCGTCTCAAACAAGGGACTAAACACGTTTCGCAATTATGCCACAACAATGTGGAACGCCCTACCCATAGCCGTAAAATAATGTAAATCCCTACCCTACGGGTGGCTGCAATTAAAAACTGGCCCCTGTAAATGTCCAACCCCCCTTCCCCTTCAAATGTAGTATATATTTCTGTTTCTTATGATCTATGTCTCTTATACAGTACTGTAATACTTGTATGTCATAAATGTCATGATGAATTGAAAATGGGGGACCCTGATGTAAACAAGATGCAAGTCTTTCTTTGGCCTGCATCCCCTTAACAATTGTGTGTATTGAGCTGTACTGTATTGTACCCATTCTGCAATCTTTAATACAATTTTCAATCAATAAATTTTTTTAAGGAGCAGCATTAATGTTAGGCTTTCATCAAGCAAGACATTTCTGATTGTTTATAAACCAAGTTACATACCGTTATTTATGCAGCTTCAAATGTAGTTGGAAGTTGTTGCATCTCAATCTGTGATTTTCTGCAATTCGTTTTTTGTTGACCACCACATAGTTTTTATAAGCAAACGAAGCAATATTTGGTATAATTTCACCACTGGATCCGTTGTTCTTAACGTTCGTAACTTACTTCTTCTCTGGCGCAAATTCATTGGATGCTGTCGGATTGTTTCAAACAAAGTGGGCAGAAGATATGATCTTTGAGCCAAGACACAAATTACATTTAACTAAAACTATCTTTTCTTTGTGCTTGACAAAAGAGAAATTGTGACCATATCCATCTGTAAAAACGCGACTAGTGGGGGCTGCCATGACGGTCAAATAATAAACACCACAGCACAGCGTGTCTCCACGAGTAGGGTCCAGCTGCAGCACCGGAGAATCCTCTCAAGGGGCAAGCCTGTGGCAGCCACGAACCTACTACTTTCTATATAGCAGCTGGGAGGTGCGCTGTTTTAAGTGAGCGACGAGCGTGTGTTATTGGATTGATTGATTGATTGAACATCCGAGCTGCTTCTATAGAAAGAAGGTTCGTGGCTGCCACAGGATTGCCCAGTGAGAGGATTCTCCGGCACTGCAGCTGGACCCCTATTGGTCTCAGACCGGAGAGGAGAACTACGCTGCAGCTCGCTACCAATCTACATAAAAATAACGCAGTAACTAACGAACCATTCAGTATTTAATATATAACTTATCTTTGGGCATGGGGGAAGCCAAGGTATCAAGTCTTCTCAAGTCAAAAGGCTCAAGTCCAAGTGAAGTCACAAGTCATTGGTATTAAAGTCAAAGTCGAAGTCAAAGTCTTTTTTGATTTGGTCAAGTCAAGTCCAAAGTCATCAAATTCGTGACTCGAGTCTGACTCGAGTCCAAGTCATGTGACTCGAGTCCACACCTCTGCACAGCACACACATCCACACGCGCACACTCACTTTAAACAAACAACACACTGCAGCACCCACTCTCCACACTTTAGATCACCTAAACACACTTTATATTTATTGGTAAAGGATTTGCACTACAACTCGTACACCTTACTGTAAATTGTAACATTTCTGCTTTGCACTATATTGTATATTAGTACATTGCATAGTATATTGTATATTGTATGGTAACTCAGTTACTTCTATTCTGCATCGAACATTGTACATATGTCTATACTGAACACTGTGACTTCTATTTTTACTTCTATTACATGCTAATGCTATACTATTTTATTTCATACTTATCTTGTCTAGCACAGTCTCTGGAGCGTAACAGTAAGAAGCATTTTGTATAAAAGTATTCTGTACTTCTGTATGACAACTATTAAAGAAACTTGAAAGAAACTTGAAACTATCCTCACCTCTACAGCGGTCTCTCTCAGTCATGTACTTGGGTTAAGTGAAAGGCGACGCAAGGACAAAATGTGCGCTGAAAGGGTTTTCCATCCTCAGTCGTCCATTCCATCATCTAGGATCCGGTAAGCGGCTTTGCTGACTGCCCACGAGGGCGTGACGAGGAGCTGACGTGAAACATTTCTAGCAAGAACTGCCAAACAGCGAGCCCTAGATTTATGATTTTTTTTTGTGTTTTTTGGTTTTTCACTGGGTCGAGAGATAGAGAGAAGGGGGCTAACTGCAGCACTTTCTCTCATCATAAATAATAGGGATGTGGTTAGGCTGGAGTGTGCTCTCACTAGAATTCCAGTCTGTTGATGTCAGTGAGGCAGGCAGGCACGCAAACACACACACACACACACACACACACACACACACACACACACACACACACACACACACACACACACACACACACACACACACACACACACACACACACACACACACACACACACACACACACACACACACACACACACACACACACACACACACACACACACACACACACACACACACACACACACACACACACACACACAGGAAACTGAGGCTCATGTAGCTGTGAGAGTAATGAAGCCAAGGATCATGACAGGGACCACTTAGAGCCTTCACACACACGCAAATCCTATGGTAAAATACCATATAAACCTACCACATAAAAAAAAAAAAAAAAAAAAAATGATGGTAAAATACATGCTACCTTGAAAACCGCCTCTGGTAAAAGACCATATAAACCTGCTACCTTGAAAAACTCCTATGATAAGATAAGATAAGATATTCCTTTATTGATCCCCTTGGGGAAATTCAGGCATCATAGCAGCATGGGGGAGGGGGAAGGGGAGGTACAGGTAGTAAAAAAGCAGTGTAAACAATATAACAAATCAATATAATTAACTCCGGGCATGTGCATATGGGCAACAAGGTACGAGATGAGGGTATGTATGCCCTCTCAGTTATATTTGCCCTACAATAAATAGTTACAATATATAATCTAATAATCCAATAATCTAAATCTAATCTAATATATAATCATGGTAAAAAAAAATGCTATCTTGAAAAACTCCTATGGTAAAAAAAACATAAACCTGCTACCTTGAAAAACCCCTATGGTAAAAGGCCATATAAACCTACTACCTTAAAAGAAACTTGATAAAAAAAAACCTGCTGCCTTGAAACCCCCCTATGGTAAAAGACCATATAAACCTGCTACCTTGAAAAACTCCTATGATAAGATAAGATAAGATATTCCTTTATTGATCCCCTTGGGGAAATTCAGGCATCATAGCAGCATGGGGGAGGGGGAAGGGGAGGTACAGGTAGTAAAAAAGCAGTGTAAACAATATAACAAATCAATATAATTAACTCCGGGCATGTGCATATGGGCAACAAGGTACGAGATGAGGGTATGTATGCCCTCTCAGTTATGTTTGCCCTACAATAAATAGTTACAATATATAATCTAATAATCCAATAATCTAAATCTAATCTAATATATAATCATGGTAAAAAAAAACATGCTATCTTGAAAAACTCCTATGGTAAAAAAAACATAAACCTGCTACCTTGAAAAACCCCTATGGTAAAAGGCCATATAAACCTACTACCTTAAAAGAAACTTGATAAAAAATAAACCTGCTGCCTTGAAACCCCCCTATGGTAAAAGACCATATAAACTTGCTACCTTGAAAACCCCCTATGATAAAAGACCATATAAACAGACTGGTCTGGAACCAGGCAGGTCTCAAAACGACCATGTGACCCAAGGTATATTAAAAAGATATAAAGATTGTTTCCTGGCGCTGAAAGGTGCAGGTTGGTACTTTCTATGCATCTTTTCACAGTTGAGAGGAAATGATGCAACAGGGGGGGGGGGAGGAGCTTAATGTCCATATACACTGATCCAGTTATATTAGTCGTACTGGCGAATCGCGTCCTGCTCTTCGCCATCGAGATATACCTCATCTCCAGTACCTAGTGTACTCCATCAACGAATAAAAACAAATACACCCAGCACCTGCCAGGCCCCGCCCTAGTGACGTACTATATAGCACTAGGCGTGGTCACCACTCGCTCCCTCTATTTTCGTTTCCATCATAGCGGATGCGTGCACCCTTTGCAACTAGTTGTCATGAAAAGTTTAGAGAAATTACGTAATATTGAGTGCTTACCGGAGATTTGCCTACCCCTGGAATCTTTGCGGCATGTTCCAACGACACGTCGGGTCTATCCTGATGTTTCCTCGTCTTGTGGCAGCAGATCGAGGGACAGCGTGCGAGGTTTGGCTATCGAGCCGGCTCGTACACAGGTAGGCCCTGTGTCATCAGGCATTAATGCTAGTGTTAGTAATGCTGGTTGTTTTGTTACACAACCGAGTTGTGTGTCGGCGCCAGGGGCGGGATGTTTTGATGAACGTTCCCCTGAAGTGGACGTTTTCCAGGCGATCCTGGAGCGCACTGCTAACACTAATGCTATAATGCTGGGTCACTGTTCTAATGTTCCCCGCCGTGGGATTGGATGTCGCCGCTTTTCCCTCCTCTTAACCGGTTCATTGATGAAGGTCAGTCGGTAGCTAATGTGGGGGGTTTTGCTGAGTCCTATTTACCCTTTTTACGGGTGAATGGGTTGACAACAGGGTGCAGGGCGGGTGTGTCGTGGCTAGGTAGCCAGGTAGCATCGATCCTGTGCCCCGGCGGGGTTGAATGGTGTCCCACCCGGAAGGCGACGCTTGAGAGCGAGTTGGCCCGGCGGGTGGCAGTATGGACTGATGAGATTTATACTGCTACAGGATGGAATTTAGCGGCGGTCAGTGTTGTGGCTCAGCTGACTGTTTTTCTGTCCACATTAGCGTCGGGTAGTGGGGCTACAGGACCAGCCGACGCTGAAAACATTTAGCATGTTTTTGGTGTTATAGAGATCTTGACTCAGTCGCAAGCTGTAACTGCGGGGAGGATTAGGATGCTATCAACGCTTGTTAATAGGCATTTCTGGTTGGAGCAATCTCCTCTTGGGGAAGAAGAAAGGTTTTCTCTCCTCACGGCTCCTTTTTCCACAGAGGGACTCTTTGGTCGTTCTGCGGAGACGCAGGCGGTTGTTGACCTAGGTCCCACACCGCCTCACGCTATGCAGCCAGAGGTTGGAGCACGGCCTCGTCAGTGAGTGTGGCGAGGCCCTCGACAGGCGGCCATGTTTCCCCCGCCAGTGGTACCCTGGGCGGAGAGTCAACAGGGGTCCACAAGGCCGACAGCCTTGGCGGCCGAGGGATCGGCCATGTTGGATGTGCTCGGCTTGGAATATACAAGCCGTCACCATTCTGCCGCGAACAGCCCGCTCCCCGATCACTCCTTTCCCCATCACCAGCGGAAGAGGGGCTCTGATCGTTTTCCTTTGGCTGCGGGCCGCGAACCTTCTTTGAAGCTTATGCGGCCCCACGTTTCGCTTCTCATGGGGACAGGGGCTGACACCCAGTTGATGGCTGAGCCTGGGTCTGTCTGTGAGAATGTTGTGCTGTCACGTGGCTCCCGCGCCACACGTTGTGCAATTGGTGAGCCTGGTGTTACGGCTGCCACTATTTACAGTGGTCAGCAGGGGGACTCGAGGCCTCTTCGTATGAATGCTCAGCACGGGTTACCCCGACCTTGCCTTCGCCAGGCGGGGTATCACGTTGATGCCTCCCACTCCCGCGAGATCGGCAGTGGTCTGCAAAGAAGAGGCGCGCGTGATTTGGGTGGTAGCAATATCACTGCAGGGCTACGGTGTGTAGGAACCCATGGGGTCCTCACGCCTTGCATGTCTGGCTGCGGAACAACTCCTCAGCATGCTCTGGAGGGGTGTTCAGTGGGGGAGCGTGTGTCAACTAGTTTGATGGCAGCTTCTCCAGTATCAAACCGGCCCTTTCTGTCGGGGTCCCCCCTTGGGTGCGAACGCCCTGTCCGCTTTGGCGGGTTCAGAGGCTACGCACAGTGGGAGGGACCGGGCCACCTATCTGCTGTTCCTTGCGGCCCAGCGTCAGTTGACGGCGGGTGCGCTCTGGGATTATTATCACATATGGCGACAAGAATGCCGTTTGTTGAGATGGGTAGAGAAAACGTTGAGGCAGGGGCTTGTTTTGCAGTTCGCACAACCCCACCCTCCGTTCTCAGGTTTGGTGCAGACCCTATTGTCAGGGTCAGCAGCAGTGACAGCTCTGGCCGACGAGATCCAATCTCTGTTGGCGAACCAGGCCGTAGTCGTGGTCCCGAGAGAGGATGCAATGTCAGGCATCTACTCCCGTTATTTTCTGGTTCCCAAAAAAACGGGAGGGGTCAGACCTATACTGGATCTGTCCGCGTTCAATCGTCTGATTGTGGCGAGACCATTCAGAATGTTGACCATCAAACACCTGCTACTTGCTGTCAGGGTGGGAGACTGGTTCACCTCCATAGACCTGAAGGATGCGTATTTTCACATCCCGATTTTCCCTCCTCACAGGAAGTTCCTACGGTTCCTGTTTCAGGGCGTAGCGTACGAATACCAGAGGTTGCCGTTCGGCTACTCTCTGGCTCCCCGCACATTCACCAAGTGCGTAGAGACTGCGCTGGAGCCTCTACGTCGTCAGGGAATACGAATTCTATTCTATCTCGACGACATGTTGCTCCTCAGCCGGTCGGAGGAGGTCGCCAGGTCTCATACCAGGCTGGTGGTGGAATTCCTCACCAAGCTGGGTTTTGCTGTGAACTGGAAGAAGAATACGCCTCTTCCCAGTCAACAGGTGGAGTACTTGGGCTTGACTCTGAGGTCAAGACCCATGATTGTAACCCTCTCGGAGCAACGGAGGGTGTCTATCCTCCACGCGCTCTGGGGTTTCCGTCCTGGAAAGACGGTCACGGCGCTGCAAGTGATGCGCCTGCTTGGTATGATGGCATCTGCTCACGTGGTGGTCCCTCTTGGCCTCCTCTTCATGAGGAGGATACAGAGGTGGTTCTCCAGTATGAGAATAGACCCGGTGAGGGACAAATGGAAACGGTTGACGGTTCCTTTGTCGATATGGGGGGATCTCGCCCATTGGAGGAGGCCTGGTATCCTCACCAATGGGGTCGCCATGGGCAGCAGGCGTTCACACGTCACGGTCTTCACCGACGCTTCCCTCATGGGTTGGGGAGGGACGTGTCGGACCGACGCAGTGGGGGGCAGCTGGACGATCCATGCTGCCCGGTCTACCCTGCACATCAATGTGTTGGAATTGAGGGCGGTCCTCCTGGTCCTCAGACGGCTCACCCACTTGGTGGTAGGCAAGCACGTTTTGGTCAGAACGGACAGTATGACGGCAGCGGCGTATATCAACAGGCAGGGTGGAATACGCTCCACCCGTCTGCACCGGGCGGCGGTCGAACTCTGGCTATGGGCATCTCGCAAGCTGCGCAGTCTGAGGGCGCTCCACATCCCTGGCAAGGAGAATGTGGCCGCGGATATGATGTCTCGGGGCGGTCCTCGTCACGACAAGTGGGAACTGCGCCAAGACATAGTCAGGCAGATCTGGGATCGCTTCGGGGAAGCTTCAGTGGATCTGTTTGCGAGCAGACAATCTCACAAGTGCCCCTTGTGGTTCTCGGTCAGCCGGGAAGACAATCCTCCCTTGGGGGTGGATGCCTTCTCGATGTATCCATGGCCGCCCGGGCTTCTGTACGCCTTTCCCCCCACACAACTGGTGAGTTAGTTGTTGGAGCGGGTACGGAGGGAGCACAGGACCGTGATCCTGGTTGCGCCGGACCGGGGCAGAGCTGTGTGGTTCCCGGTCCTGATCCAGCTACTGGTAGCCCCGCCGTGGCCTGTTCCTTGGTCGGCGAGGGCCCTCTCTCAAGCGTACGGGTCGCTGTTTCAGCCCCCGGTGCTGTGCCAGCCTCTGATGGTTTGGCTGGTGAGAGGGTGAGTCTGGAGAGGATGGACCCTTCTGTGGTTGACACCATCCGGAATGCGCGTGCTCCCTCCACTATCGCGCTTTACGCGGGTAGGTGGCGTATGTTCCAAGAGTGGTGTAAGGCGGGGGGCAGGGACCCGGTGTCCTGCCCCCTGGATGCTGTCCTTATTTTCCTTCAGTCTCTCCTTGATAGACTGTCGGCTTCGACGTTGAGGGTATATGGAATTGTCAATCAGCAGTCAAGAAAGCTGACTTCATTACTGCCTACGCCCATAGTCAAAATCTGCAGCTCCTGGCTCTAACTGAGACCTGGATAACCCCCAATAACTCATCAACACCTGCAGCATTATCTACAAACTATAACTTCACTCACACACCTCGACCTTCCAGGCGGGGTGGAGGCACTGGCCTCATGACATCTCCTTCATGGACTACAAACGTAACACCCCTCCCAGCACTGTCACTCTCCTCTTTTGAATATCATGCAGTATCTGTCTCTAATCCTTTCAATCTCACCATTGTTACACTCTACCGCCCTCCAGGTCCGCTCGATCACTTCACAGATGAGCTGGACATGCTTCTAAGCTCCTTACCGGAAGATGGTACCCCTCTCCTTCTATTGGGCGACTTCAACCTGCCTGACTCATCTCAGTCAGTCATAGTAGTCTCCCTCCTACAATCATTTGACCTGACTCCCACTGCCATGCCTCCCACCCACAAAGCAGGCAACTCCTTGGATCTCATATTTTCACGTAACTCCAGCATCATTAACACCACGGTAACTCCCCTACATGTATCTGACCATTCCTTCATATCCTTCTCACTAACTCTCATGCTTAACCGAAAGGTCTTCACCCCAACTCAAACCGTCTCACTCAGACGCAACCTGCCCTCCCTATCCCCCTCCACCCTCTCCTCTGACATACTATCCACTCTACCTTTGAGTGACACCTTCTCTGCTCTCTCCACAGAGATGGCAACCTCCACCCTCCTCTCAGCCCTTGCAACCTCCTTCGACAAGCTCTGTCCCCTCGTTGAGAAACCTGCCCGCCGTTCCCCACCCAGTCCATGGCTGACAGATCCAGTGAGAGAACAAAGACAGGTCCTGAGAGCAGCTGAAAGGAAGTATAGAAAGTCACGCCTCACTGCTGACATCGACACATATCACAACCTCTTGTTAACATTCTCCAAAACCATTACTAATGCCAAAGCTTCTTTCTTTCACCATAGGATCGAGGCCTCTGCCAAGAATCTTCGCAAACTGCATGCTACCATGTCCTCCCTCCTCACTCCCCCCCCACCCCCCCCCTCCCTCATCTTTCTCTGCCGAAGACTTTGCGATCTTCTTTGAGGAAAAAGTGGAGAACATCCGCAGCTCCTTCTCCCAACCCCCACCCATTCCAAATGCTGAATCGAGAACCTCATCCTTCACTCTGTCATCTTTCTCTCCCATTACAGAAGCCGAGACCCTGACACTGGTAACGTCGAACCGTCCGACTACATGCCAGCTGGACGGGCTACCTTCCCCACTCCTCCAGTCCATAGCACCAGACATCCTCCCATTCCTAACTGCAACCATCAACTCCTCACTCAACTCGGGGGTGGTCCCCACCTCCCTAAAACAAGCCAGAGTCACGCCCCTCATAAAAAAACCATCCCTGAACCCTACCGTCATAGGCAACTACCGTCCTGTCTCTCTTCTCTCCTTCCTTTCTAAAACACTTGAACGTGCTGTATCCAACCAACTTACTGCTTATCTCTTACAGAATGACCTCCTAGACCCTAATCAGTCAGGCTTCAGGACTGGTCACTCCACAGAGACAGCCCTCATTGCGGTCACAGAGGCACTTCACTTAGCAAAAGCGAAAGGCCTCTCCTCTGTCCTGATTCTCCTAGATCTATCTGCAGCCTTCGACACAGTCAACCACCAGATCCTCCTCGCGGCCCTCGCAGGAATGGGAGTGGCTGGCTCTGCGCTGACATGGTTGTCATCATACCTCAATGACCGCTCCTACCAAGTGTCATGGAGAGGGACCCTGTCGGCCACCCGCCCCCTGCGGACGGGTGTCCCCCAGGGCTCGGTTTTAGGACCCCTTCTCTTCTCCCTCTACACTAAATCACTGGGTAACATTATCACGTCTCATGGCTTCTCCTACCACTGTTATGCCGACGATACTCAACTCTTCCTCTCCTCCCCCTCCCTCAGATATCCACGTCTCTGAGTGGATCTCGGCCTGTCTGTCCGACATCTCCGCCTGGATGACGACCAACCACCTCAAACTGAACCTAAGCAAAACAGAATTGCTCCACCTGCCGGCCAAATCCTCCCCCCTGACCGACCTTTCCATCACAGTCGAGAATGCAGCTGTGACCGCGTCCCCGACCGCCAAGAACCTTGGTGTTGTCCTCGACGACCAGTTGAACTTCTCTGCTCACATCGCAGCGACAACCAGAACCTGCCGATTCCTCCTGAGCAACGTCAGAAGGATACGCCCCTTCCTGACAAAAGAAGCCACCCAACTCCTCGTCCAATCAACAGTCATCTCCCGCCTCGACTACTGCAATGCACTGCTCGCTGGCCTCCCGGCCACTGCCACTAAGCCTCTTCAACTCATTCAGAACGCAGCGGCCCGCCTGATCTCAAACCTACCGAAGTCGGCCCATGTCACCCCACTTCTTAGGGACCTGCACTGGCTCCCCATTGCTGCACGAATCCGCTTCAAGGCCCTTGACCTAGCATACCGTGCGGCAAAGGGAACTGCTCCCGCCTACCTCCGGTCAATGGTCTCTAACTACACACCCTCAAGACCCCTACGCTCTGCATCTTCTGGCCGCCTCAGACCTACTCCTATCCAAGCTCCGGGAGGGTCATCAAAGAGAAGTCGCCTATTCTCAGTCCTTGCCCCACAATGGTGGAATGAACTACCCACCCCAGTTAGGACAGCCGAAACACGTCCAATCTTTCGCCGTCGACTAAAGACTCACTTCTTCAACCATTATCTGAATTAAAAAAAAAAAAAAAAAAAAAAAAATCTAACCCTAACTAACCATGCACTTGTCCTAATAAACTAACCTACACTGTAGCACTCAACACTTTGATGAACATTGTTACTCAGCTGATAGAGTTGTGCTCTTCCTGATGGCTTGTCGTACAGAACTTGTAAGTCGCTTTGGATAAAAGCGTCAGCTAAATGACTAAATGTAAATGTATATGCGGCGGCTATATCCTCTTATCATGAGGGGTTTGAGGGTGTTGTATTGTTTAGCCACCCTCTTGTGAAGCGTTTCCTGCTTGGCATTCGACGCCTTAAGCCGGTGAAACGCTCTCTGGCTCCGAGCTGGGATCTTCAATTGGTCCTCGGTCGGTTTTCCTTGGCCCCGTTTGAGCCTCTTGAGCAAGCGCCGTTGGAACAGCTGTCGTTCAAGACTGCGTTCTTGCTGGCCATCACCTCCGCTAAACACGTGGGTGAGCTTTGTGCTCTCTTGGTGCGGCCCGAGTATTCGTTCCGATAGCGGTGCCACTCTGCGGCCTAATCCAGCCTTCGTGCCAAAAAATATTCAGAGTTCTTTCCGCTCCAGGGATATTATGGTTCAGGCGTTTCATCCGCCTCCTCAAGCTAGTGAGTTGGAGGCGGGCCTTCACCTGTCATGTTTGGTTCGGGCTTTGGGGATTTACCTCAGCCGTACTCAGGGCCTCAGGGCTACCGATCAGCTCTTTGTCTGTTACGGTGGCTCTCGTGCTGGTAAGACACTGTTGAAACAGCGCCTGTCCCATTGGTTGTGCGAGGGCATTGCCCTTTGCTACACGTTGGCCGGGCTGGCTCCCCCTGGGGGCATCAGGGCGCACTCCACTCATGGGGTGGCGGCCTCTGCCGCACTGCTGGGTGGGGCCTCGGTGGAGGACATCTGTGCTGCGGCTTCATGGTCCTCACCGGGTCCCTTCGTAAGGTTTTACCTCATGGACATGACCGGGGGTTCTGTCTCCCAGGCGGTTCTGAGGTCTGGCACCTCTCCTGCTTCCCGTCCTTTGGTTGGGTAGCAGGGGTGTGTGGGTGTGGGCCACAATGTGTTGTGTCACACGTGGTTCCGCCTGTGCTGTGCGTTCAAGAGGTTCTAGTTCCCTCTTGTTCGCACTCGGGTGGAGTTGACTGCCGCCCCCTCTTCATTAGGAAGGATGGGGTGACGGGACTCCCCTCCCCCCTGATGTGGGCTTTCGGGTCCTCAGGGGGTGCATTTGTCGTTCCTCACGTCTGCTCTGTCCCCATATCTCGATGGCGAAGAGCAGGACGCGATTCGCCAGTACGACTAATATAACGATAGGTTATGTATATAACCTAGTTATATGAGTACTGGCTGAAAGTCCTGCTCTTAGCTTGCCCTGAGGTCCCTTGGGGAAACTTTTCTTTGGAAACGTTTTTTTTCCCGAGGAAGAGCGAGTGGTGACCACGCCTAGTGCTATATAGTACGTCACTAGGGTGGGGCCTGGCAGGTGCTGGGTGTATTTGTTTTTATTCGTTGATGGAGTACACTAGGTACTGGAGATGAGGTATATCTCGATGGCGAAGAGCAGGACGCTCAGCCAGTACTCATATAACTAGGTTATATACATAACCTATCGTTATCTGTGTGAGTGTCTGTGTGTGTGCGTGTGTGCACGACAAGCCAAGGTTTTGGAGACCTTAATTGTACCCTATGGATTTTGGAACGCTAATCCAATAAGAGAAAAACACGCCTATCCCAGGAGGCTTAGACAAAACATACTCACAGGGTGGCGTTATGGTAAAAAAAAAAAAAAATAGGGTTACTCCCCTTAGTAGAGATTCTGGATAGTTTGTTATGATCAGTGAATGTTGCAATGTGTATGTTCCAATGAGGATAGTGAAGAGCATCATTATGGCTGGTCACAGAATGCTTGTTTGAAAACAAGGTAACACTTTATAATAACACTCAGTTATAAGACCTTTATAAGGTATTTGTAGATAAGTTGAGCTTATAGGACTAGATATTACAATCCCTTAGATAATCAGCACTTTTTTTGAATGGGGTAGTGGTAAAAGCTTCACTGGGGTCTTCAGGTGGGCACCCTCCTTCATTGATGTTTCGTTGACAGGCCCACAACACCTCCGAAGGGCTCAACGGCAACACCTAGCGTCCCAGGTGTGCCCCCCTCTGCTTTTACCCCTCGATGGTCATTTTGCAGCCCAATTGGGGTCCTTTCTCTTAATCCATAGCCATCTGCTGCTTCGTTCGGCAGCCTCTGACAGTGTTTTGACAGCTTGTCGGAATGCCTGTCCTCGCACTCCCATCCCCTTAAGAAGCTTGGTTGTGGACATGGCAACAAATCCTCTAGAACCAACCTCCACCGGAAGCACCTGGGCACGCCAGCCGCGTTGTTCTGCCTCGGCTGCTATGTCGGAGTACTTCAGTCGTTTACGTTCATATGCTTCACCAACTGCAGCCTCCCATGGTACAGTTAGTTCCACAATGAATACAGACTTCTGGGAGGTTGACCACAAGACCAGGTCCGGCCTGAGGTTAGTTGTAATTATCTCAGGCGGAAAGATTAGTTTCTGGTCCAAGTCAACCTGCATTCTCCAATCCCGGGCAGTGTCCAAGAGGGTTGCCTCCACTCTTGCAGATGGCTTTGCTGGGAGCTGTCCTGCTCTTACAAAAGAAGTGGTGTTTGAGTGTCTAGGCATTGGGGGAGGGAGGGCATTGTTGGTAGTTCTCCTTCCTTCCAGGACCTGGTTGTGTCGCCAGGTGTAGCGCCCTTGGGACAAACTGGTTTTGCAGCCGGTGAGGATGTGCCTCAGTGTTGCAGGGGTTTGGCAAAGCACACAAGAAGGATCTTCTCCAAACCACTGGTTTAGGTTCTTGGGCGTGGGGAGAACATCATAGGTGGCTCTGATGATGAAGCCGATTTGGCTTCCTTCCATCTCCCAAAGATCCTTCCATGTGAGCTTACGATGCTCCAGGTTTTCCCAGCTAGTCCATTGGCCCTGTTTGGACTGTGAGACTGCCTTTGCGCATCTGTCTGCCTCCTCTTGTTGCCGAACCTGAGCCACCACCAGCTTTCTCCTCTGGGTTGATGTCCCAAGTCCAAACCCACCTCTTCCATGCTGCTCCTGTCCTACAATGTCTCCATGCCTGAGAGCAGATTTTGCTTGCTGTACGGCCTCAGATGGGATCCATGTCCTCCCAGTTGCCAGTCTGGGAGCAGCCGCTCGGATCACTTCATCTTGAGACTCGGTCAGGGTCATGTTCAGCCTCACTTTGGTGCATTTAAACTCCTCTATGAGGCTAGAGACAGGCAATTCCAGGGCCCCGTGTCCATACAAGCCGATGTTGCTGAGGCAACGCGGGAAGCCAAGCCACTTCTTGATGTATGAACTGACTGTCCTCTCCAGCTTCTCGACTTTGGTCATGGGGATCTCGTAGACCGTTAGAGGCCACATCAGGCGGGGGAGCAATCCAAACTGCAGGCACCAGAGTTTCAGCTTTCCAGGGAGCAAGGTCTTGTCTATGCTGACAAGGCCTTTGATGGTTTCTTCCCTCAGCTGATCACTCTGGTCTGAGTCTTTGAGGCTCGCGTTGTACTATCGCCCTAGGCTCTTGACTGGCAGTTCTGACACCAAAGGAATGGGTGTATCCTTGATGTGGAACCTCTGGTCCACGAGTTTTCCCTTGACGATGGATATGCTCCTGGATTTGCTGGGTTTGAACTTCATCCGTGCCCATATAATGTTGGCATGAAGCTTTCCCAGCAGACGTTTGGTGCATGCTATGGTTGAGGTCAAGGTGGTCATGTCATCCATGTAGGCACGAATAGGAGGTAGACGCTGTCCAGATTGCAGACGTTCTCCTCCCACAACCCACTTGGAAGCTCGAATGACCACTTCCATTGCCATGGTGAAGGCTAGTGGGGAGATGGTACATCCAGCCATTATTCCCACTTCCAAAGATTGCCATGATGTTGTGTATTCTGTTGTTTTGATACAGAATTGCAGATCTTGGAAGTAATTTCTCACCAGGTTTGTGATGGTATTTGAGATGTGGAAGAAGTTGAAGGCTGTCCAGATGAGAGAATGGGGGACGGATCCAAAAGCGTTGGCGAGGTCCAGGAATAAGACGTGCAGGTCTCTTCCTTCCCTTTTGGCAGATTGGATTTGGTGCCATATCATGCTTGTATGTTCCAAGCATCCTGAGAAACCAGGAATGCCGGCCTTCTGCACAGATGTGTCAATCAAGTTGTTTTGCTTCAGGTATGTTGTCATCCTTTTAGCAACAATGCTAAAGAAGACCTTCCCTTCAACATTCAGCAGGTTGATCTGCCGGAATTGATCAATGTTTGAGGCATCCTTCTCCTTGGGGATTACTACTCCCCCTGCTCTTCGCCACGCTTTTGGGATGGTTTGCTTTGTCCACATCACCTTCATTTTCCTCCACAGATAGCATAAGATATTTGGGGAGTTTTTATACAGCCGGTATGGAACTCCATTTGGTCCTGGAGCTGAAGCTGCCCTTGCCTTCCTCACTGCTTCCTCAACCTCCCTCCACCTTGGAGGACAGTCATCCAGCTGGTGTTCTGGTTGAGGAATTGGTGGCATGTCTGGTGGTAGTTCCCTCTGTTCATATCTTTTGCGGTCTGTGTGAGTTGTTTTCAGATGGTCCTCAATCTCCCTCTTTGGCACCTTAAGTGACCCGCTCTTTTCCTTTGTGAAGAGTCCTTTCACAAATCTGAAGGGATCCTTGTAGAAGGATGTTCTCGCTCTTTCCTTCCTCTTGCGTCGAGTCCTGAGGTTTTCAGCTCTCCGCAGTCTTCCCAGGCGGCCCTTCAGGTCTGTTTGCAGGAGGTCGATAATGAACTAATCATGAACAAATCATTTATATACATTCGTAAATTATTATTAAATCATTTATAACTATATTTGTATAACATTTACAAATTAGTTCTACATTATTTATAACTCATTATCAACATTGTTTGTACTTGATTTGTTCATCATTAAATAATGTTGTTTAATGTATAGTAACACATTTGTAGATGCTTTTAAAAATGGATATGAAAAAACTACTATACTGTACCTTCATTTATTTGTTCATGTTCAACAAATGATTTGTTAAGACATTCATAAAACATCTATAAATCATTTGCAGATGCTATTGTGTGCCCTAATCTAAAGTGAAGCCTATTCATCATTAACAAATGTTTAATACAGTTAATTATTTGTTTACTTTTTCATCACCGGTTACAAATGTTGTAGACAGCTTTCGGATACACCCTTCTTTGTGACATCAAACAGTGACAGAATTAGGACTATAGATAAATGCAATTTTATTAACATATAAAATACATGTGCATAACATATTGCGGTATGTTACACAAGGGTAATAATTATTTGTATTTTCAGGCTGTATAGGCGCCGATACAGCCTGAAAATACAAATAATTATTACCCTTGTGTCATCATAACATTCAGGCTGTTTCGGCGCATATACAGCCTGAAAATACAAATAATTATTACCCTTGTGTAACATACTGAGCATACATTAGGAACAAACACATAATTCAAGTGTAACGTTAGTGCCCACCACATCAAGTACGTCTACACAATATATAATAGTTGTAGGTCGGAAATGATGGAATAGATTTACCAACAAAAAAGGTGTTTAGCCTGCTCATACCTTAAGTTAAAAGTGTGGGGCAGCACGAATAACTTGGCTCTGCTATGTATCGTGCTTCCATTCAACAGGCAACACACGTGAAGTCAAGTCTCCCTCGCGCGATACTTCCTCTACTCCTGGGTCCTAGTGCCCCCCACGTTACACTATAATGTCATGCACATGTATTTTATATGTTAATAAAATTGCATTTATCTACAGTATAGTCCTAATTCTGTCACTGTTTGATGTCACAAAGAAGGGTGTATCCGAAAGCTGTCTACAACATTTGTAACGGGTGATGAAAAAGTAAACAAATAATTAACTATTAGACATTTGTTAATGATGAATAGGCTTCACTTTAGATTAGGGCACACGATAGCATCTGCAAATGATTTATAGATGTTTTATGAATGTCTTAACAAATCATTTGTTGAACATGAACAAATAAATGGAGGTACAGTATAGTAGTTTTTTCATATCCATTTTTCAAAGCATCTACGAATATGTTACTACACATTAAACAACATTATTTAATGATGAACAAATCAAGTACAAACAATGTTGATAATGAGTTATAAATAATGTAGAACTAATTTGTAAATGTTATACAAATATATATATATATTTTTTTATATAAATGTTTTTATTTTCAATTTTTCAACATAGAACAAGACATCACAATAACATTAACAATAATAATAATAGTAACAATAACAACAACTATGACAACAATAATAACAGCACAAGACAGGCAAACAAGAAAGTAAAATAATAAAAATTAAATAAAAAATAAATGTGGCTCTTATGTGTGTGCATTATCTATGTGTGCTATAAATATGTGTGTTCTACCTACCCATGTGTGCGTGTGCCCTACCTATGTGCGTGTTTTATGTGTGAATGTTTGATATGCCTGTGTAATTTACGCTTGCATGTTGCATGTGTGTGAGTGACGTGTGTTCTATGTGTGTGCATGCGTATATGTGTGGTGTGAGCGTGTGCATGTGTACGTGTATATGTAAGCACCTTCGCATCAGTTACGGTTCCCTTGGCAACAATGCCCGCACAATCAGACAAAACAAGGCAGCATTGGTCTATTGGGAGGTTATGGGTAATTGGGAAATCCAGCAAGTACAGTGGTGGATAGCGCAGGTCCAATATGTGACAGATAAGGGTCCCAGATTTCATAAAAAGTGTCCAACTTGGAATGCAGCATGCACGTGATATACTCACAGGTAGGCCTGCCGCGATAAGCAATAAATCGATTAATCTGCGCGATAATTAAAATGAATGCAATGATTTTGACAGGCGCGATTAATTGCTATTTGCGTGTTTGTTTTAATGAGGCGGAACCTTGTCAGTCACTCTCCGTGTGGGGGGCCGCTGACCTTACTAGAGTACAGCACGGGAGCTCCGTGGGGCACTTAACTACATTTCTCAATAGTGTTGCTCCTTTTAACCAAGTAGCGTTCTTTGTAGTGTAGCTATTTTTAGACCCAAGTAGTTACTCCCTACTGCCCGGAGAAACTGGACTGCTAAATAAAGAATAAAGATCTAGCCTTGATGCTATTCAATGCTATCAACATTAGCTAAATAGCTAACAAACGAAATACAATGTATAGCATAGCTACAACACACAATAACGTTAATACAATTACATGCATCATTGTTTACAATGAACAGGTGGGGCTAGTCAAAGGACTGGACACGGGGACAAGTTAAACATGAATAAATTTATTATAACAGGTAGTTTCGAGTTTGACGCTTCCTCCTCATCGTTGATTGCCTGTAGTAGCTGCATCTAACGTTAGTAGCTAACGTTAAAACTAACCTAAAGTTAGTTGTTCACCAACAATCTCAGCATTTGTTTTATCATTAGCTCAAAAAGACAGAACCGGACGAGACAAATTGTCCGCTCATACGTTCTGCTAGGATAATAACAACAATACTTCCGCTCCGGTCGGTGGGTTTCAAAATAAAAGTCTAAAACACCGGAAAAGACGTTTATTTTGTACAGCGTTTTCCTCCACGAGTACATCATGTGATCAATCGATCTGGATAATTTTTGCCCATCCCTAGTTTATCCTGTGCTGAAGTCTCCATTCCAATAGAGATAGTATATATTTTGGTGTTTATTTGATTATTGTTTCACTGCCTTTTTATTTATTACGTTTCCACAGTTTTTTCCTCATACTTTATTAACATTTTGTATTAATAATACATGTACATGTTAAAAGGATGATACAAAAAGCCAGACAGAGGGCTTGTTTCCAGTTTCAGTTTGTTTTATAATAAACAATCAAACTGCGCATTTTTTTATTTAGGATATTTAAAATGTCTTCCAATGTTAAATAAAGGTTTATTGCACTTTGAAACGGTTTCCTTGCATTATTATGCTATTATTATATTAGTAAAAAAAATAAAAAGGTTAATTGAAAACTTTTGGGTAATACATTTCTCAAAAAAATTCTCAAAACCGCAATAATATCGCTTATCGCAATAATTTCTGGGACAATTAATCGCCCAGCAAAATGTGTTATCGTGACAGGGAATGCATTCCATTATGATATTGTGCCATGACCTCTTTGATGGGACCTCATCCTTGATCCAAAACAACAGAATGTTCTTCCTAGCAGCAAATGTCAGCAGATTAAACAGTCTCTTATGTTTGAAATTGGCAATATGAATATCTGGGAGGCCTAGCAAAAGGCAGAGGGAATCCAGCTCGATGGGGGTGTGAAATATGTCAGATAGTTCCTCTACGATGTCGAACCAATAGCTCAAACGCAGTGGACGTGGTTTCCAGTCTCTATCTTGCATTTAAAGCAAAGTGGGGATGTATTGGGATCCATTTTACTCTTAACACTTTGTATGCCACTCACGGCTTTTCTGTTTTTTTTTTTTTTTTTCTATCTGAAATCATATTGCATCACGCAAGCCTACCGTTGGAGATCCAGGGACCGCCGGCGCTCAGATGTGAAAAAAGCGCCCCCTATCATCTCCCAGATGGTAAATCACCCTTTTGGAATGGACTCAATAAAAGTGAATGGGAGAACGGATTTCTGACTCCACATTTTACTTCTCACTGATGCAGCCGGGGTCTACCAGAGTTCATTCTGGAGCCTCTGAGCCACGGCGAATATGGGTTATACTGTACACACGATGGATCAATACAATTATCGATTTTTTCGAATGGCGATCGGAAATTGGAATAAACCATTTGGATACCATCTGACCTCAGGTAAGGAATCTATGTTATCAGTGTTAGGATAATCAGACTCGTTTTCACGGATATATAAGAGGATCTGACATGGTCAACACACATAGACACAGTAGTAAAGAAAGCGAAGCAGCGCCTCTACCATCTGAGACAGTTAAGGAAGTTCAGAGTATCGGGGAAGATACTCCAGTCCTTCTACTCAGGAGCTGTAGAGAGCATCTTGACCGGAAACATCACTGCCTGGTATGGAAACAGCACGGCACAGGACAAGAAGGCCCTACAGAGAGTGGTGCGCTCAGCCGAGCGTACCACGGGTATTGCGCTACCTACCCTGCAGGTTCTATACAACAAGAGGTGCAAATCCAGAGCCTGCAGAATAATGAAAGACCCCCACCACCCCAATAACAGCCTGTTCCAGCTGCTGAGGTCAGGCAGACGCCTGCGAACCCCAGCTACTAGGACAGAGAGACTTCGGCTCAGCTTCTTCCCCCAGGCCATCAGAGCCTTGAACAATGAACATTGAGAGCCACAGAAACTGAACTATCCACACACAAGCACACACAAGCACACACACGACACGCACGCTGAGCACGCTCACACACTAGCAGCCACTTTAACACTCATGCCGCACACACGCACACTTATGGCCAAGAGGAAAGGCCACTTTAAATTAGTATAACAACAGGAACAGTGTATTGCACTACTAAAGCTACCTAGCATGTCCTATATGCTCTGTAAATACTATGTACAGATACCGAGATGTCACACCATGTTACCTGTTTATTGCACTGTTGTTTTTATTGGATTCTATTATATGTTGTACCACTGTATTTTTATTGGATTCTATTATATGTTGTACCACTGTATTGCACATCGTCGCGGACAAGACCACCCGCATTTCATTGTATACCTGTATGCCGTGACAATTAAAACTCTTGACTTGACTTGACTATAAGCGTTTATGTGATATGTGATATGGCTGTTTTGACTGTAAAAGCCATGAGGAAATAAGAGCAGCGATTATCAGCGCACGGCACGAGCGTGCGTGCGCACACTAAGGCTGAGCCCGAACGTTCGAACGTTCGTTCGTTACGCTGACATTCGGACTTTAATTAATAGGTTCGAACGTTCGGTGAAAAAAAATAAAGGATGCGCACGGGGTTGAGGTGATGTGAATGCGAGGTGCTCGACTCAAACAGTATGGTCTGCCGGGCTGCAGCGGGATACTATTTCTCAACCAGAGCTCTATTTTGATTGACAGGCGATTCTGCCAATTACGTCACACACCGCTTGCACCCGCCTCTGCTGTTACCACCAAACGGCAAGCGTTTATTCGTTTTTTACTTCAGGCAATGCCGCCATTGATCGGCTTGCGAGAAGCGTCAACAGACTTACCGTAGCTACCGGGGAACCGTAGTTAGCTCCCCGCCGAGGAAGTAATCGGTAACAAGGTTTCCGTAGGTGAACCTGCAGAAGGATCATTAATGAATACCAGCCTTTTTCGGCCACGGAGCGCGAGCTTCATGGCGGGAGGTGGTTGCGTTGGAAACAACAGCAGGCACACGCCTCGGCTCCTCAACAGACCAGTCCACCGTCTACCTCGGAACGGTGGTAGGGTGGACGGGCGGCAGGCGTGTTGGGAGCCCGTCCGACGGGTCTGTTGAGGAGCCGAGGCGTGCGCCTCTCCTCCCGGCTCCCCGTCGACCAAGAGTGAATACCTGTTATTGAACGTGTAACACTAACTATATAACGTTAATGCCACAAAATGAATGCCTTTGTTTATCTAGCCCCTTACGTGACTGCAAGGGCTATTGTTTATCATAAGTAGTAACTTTTGATGCAGTAGCTTGTTTATTTTCTTCTGAGTGCTTTGTTTAATTACATGTTTACATGAACAGCCACCACTGTAAAGAACATGTTTTTCACCAATAGACTATGCAATGCCGCCCTCCGTAGGATCTATAATAATACAATAAAAAAAAAAATATTATTTAAAAAAATTAAGAAAAAAAAATTATTAAAAAATGTTTTTATTCAAAAAATTTAAAAAACGAACGTTCGTTCGATAAACCCTGGCGAACGTTCGAACCCTAAAAACAGGGTTCGGGCTCAGCCTTAGCGCACACATATACTATCGATCATCTAGCGTTTATTTGAAAACGATTCATAAATAGGCAGACAAATGACAACGTTCTGGAATATTCCAGTAAAAGGCGATTATCATAGGCATGGGTTGTTTTCCCCCCGAAAACGGGTGATTTTCAAAATGCTATCAAACGGAAATGAAGCGATAAAAAAAACAATCTGCCTTGACAATGTTGACTGGAAAATGATTCTTTGATAAGCGACGGGCAGATTAGACACATAGCCATAATTTAAAACATAGATTAGGCGATATTAACGTTAACATTGGGAGTGGATGGTGGCATTCCAGCCGGTAAAAAGGAAAAACACGGCTGGCGCTCAAAGTGTTAAGGGCAGGGGTAATATGAATGCGGTGCAAGATTCTAACTTGAATAGCCTTGGTGCGGTTGCAAACAGAGATTTTTTTTGTGTAGGTCCATGCATCCTGCCAGTCTACATCTGTGATCTCTATGTCCAGGTCTTTTTCCCAGGACTGTTTAGTAACAAGGGAAGATAAAGATGAATTAAGGTTTAGAGTACTATAGAAGATAGATATTTGTTTCTTGGGGATCTGCAAGGAGAGGTCTTTCTCCACCTGCGAGGTGGAGCTGTTAGTTAAAAGTGAGGTGTCCTTGGTGATAAACTGCCTAATTTGTAGGCATCTAAAAAATTCCGCTTTCAATAGCCCATACCGCTGCTGCAGCTGTGTAAAGGACATTAGGGTCTGGCCATCAAACAGGTGGCCAAGATCGGTTATGCCCTGCCTATACCAGGTCTTGAAGCCGCCGCCAATTTGGTCTGGCTTAAAGTCAGGATTGCCTACGATCGGGGTAAGAGGAGAGGTCAGCTTGGCTCGGCCCTCCACCTTACGGACAGTCTTCCAGGCCTTGACGGAGCATAGTGTGATGGGGTTGGAACATATTTTCCTAACAGACTTAAAGTCTTTGATAAATAGTAGGTTCCATAGGAGGGACTTAGACTGCGAGGATTCAATGTCCAGCCAGATTGACAGTGGGTCTGATCTGAACCAGCCGACAAGTACCCTAAGGTGTGCTGCTAGTTGGTAATGTCTAATATTAGGTAGGTCAATCGGTATCAAACTACATTTGATGATCTAATATATGTATTTGTGGCTATAACTCACGTTCTATGGAATGCTGCAGAAAACGATAAAAACATATTTATACTTTAGACCATATTTTAGTATGAATGTGTGAATGAAAAAGTTGAACATTGCTACATCCTAAACGATAGATACTTGATGTTGAATGGGCCATAGTAATGTCAATTTAGCAATACAATTTAAAAAGTTATAGCCCTGCAAAGAAGGGGAACATCTCCATAGACAAATAGAGCTGGCAGAGGACGGTATAAGGATGGATATAAGCATGGCAGAGAAAAGGTTAATAAAACCAGTCTGATCTTCGTTAATAATAAAAGGAAGTACTTTTTCTAGACGCATGGACAGGATCTTGGAGAGCAATTTTTGGTCCGAATTAACTAGGGCTATAGGCCTATAGGAGGCGCACTTTTCAGGGCATTTACCCTTCTTAAGGAGAAGGCAAATATTAGCTCCCCGTAGGGACTGGGGCAATATCCCCACCTCAGAGGAGTGATTAAGCATTGCCAGCAGGGGATCCAAAAGAATATGACCGAATTCCTTATAGAACTCGCATCCGAAACCGGCCGGGCCCGGAGCCTTACCAGATGGCATAGCCTTAAGGGCGCCCAGAGCTTCTTCCTTCGTAATTGGGGCATTAAGGAGCAAGTTCTGATCTTTCGATAGGAAGGTGCAAGTCAGCGAAAAAAGCTTGCATGTCAGAGAGAGTTAAAGTCTCTGCCCACAAAAGCATTCTCAGAGGCCAGGCCATTAAATTCAGTAAATATTTTGGATAGAAAGTCAGTGGAGTAGCCTGGGGGACAGTATACATTCATAAATGTCATTTCTTTACCCTTAAGAACCCCTTTGATGATCACATAGCGACCGTGGCTATCTAAAGAGGAAGTTATGAGTCTAAAGGGGAGATTTTTATTGATCAATATGGCCACTCCCCTACTGAATGTAGAATAGTTTGTGGCGAAGACCTGTCCCACCCAACTCTTTTGGAGTTTAGCGGTGTCGTTGGGCCCCATATGGGTTTCTTGTAATAAAGCAATAGAGACATTCTCCTTCTTTAAAAAGGTCAGAATCGCCTTCCTCTTTGCCAATTTCTGAAGACCTCGAACATTCCAGGAGCAGAGCTTAAAGCTCTCAGAGTTAGCCGTATCCATAGAATATTGAGGGGTGTGTATGCGGGGCAGACCTGGACAAGCCTGTGGGCATGCAGAATTCACTTATCTTAAACACTATGCACACGTACTTTGAGCCATACATAAAACAAATATTAATGACATTAAAAACATATAAAGGTGTGGGACCAGTGGGTCTTTCCCCAACATCGCAGGGACTCACCAACATTTCCAGAGACTTCAAACCTACCATTCGTAGAACTATCTCAGTGGCCAACTGCCACATTCCCCTATATACAAAAGTGCCTCAAAGTGTAAAGTAAACAAGAAAATTCAAATTGAACCATTATTATGTATTAAAAGACTAGTTTTTATGATTGAAATGTCCAGCTTTGATTTCAGACACACAAATATTGGGGCTCCCCCCAACCCCCACAATGAGTTGGAATGGAGTAGTCTGGATAAAACTATATGGCAAGCATATCTATAACCTATGGAGTGCTACAGTAGTTCATGGTTATATGATATTTTTTTTATAGTCACCATAATCTCCCGGGCTCTCCCCGCCTTTTTATTTTTTTTTTTTATTTTTTTTTTAATTTAATTTGTATCACTTTATCTGATATGGGCTATACAGCTTCATGATATGCTTTAGTCACGTGATTTATGGTTTAAATACTCTCAACTCCTTCAGATATCAAACAATGGATTCAAAATCATGATTATAGATCGGGGGTCTTTAAAAAAAAAAAAGATTATCTTTGAATTGCCGGACATTGTTTTGTTGTAGCGGGACGCGGGACAAACGTCCCAATATAGGGACTGTCCCCACCCTAGCGACATTTCATCCAAACTGGATCAGAACTGTAGGAGCTATGGCTGGTACAGACGGACAGGGGCATAGCTGTATATTCTGGGCCCCATGAAAGAATGTATTTGTAGGCCCCCAGTGAATACGAGTGCGCGTAAGCGCACAAGAGAATTTTCTTTTTGCCATTTATTTATTGATGAAAACTAGGGATGTCCGATATTATCGGCCTACCGATATTATCGGCCGATATCGGCATTAAAATGTGATATCAGAAAATATCGGTATCGGTTTAAAAAAAGAAGAAAAAAATGTCTCTTTTTTTACATTTCTATAACCTTTATTTACCCAAGCAAGCAAGTAAGAACAAATTCTGATTTTATTTATTGTCAAAAGTATGCATAATGTTGTGTTAATTCCACAACAAGAGATATGTAATGTTAATTACCTGAAATTATTCCATTTTTGGGGGGGGGGGGGGAAACCCTGCATATATCGGTATCGGTTGATATCGGTTGATATCGGTATCGGAAATTAAGAGTTGGACAATATCGGTATAGGTAAAAAAGCCAATATCGAGCATCCCTAACCATAAGCCATTAGTAAGGTCAACGGCTGGAGCCAAGAACTATTGGTAAAGGGGGAGGGTTGTATCTTCCAGGCATGTTGCGATAGAACAGGCGTGCAGTACATCCACCAGGCCGGGAGGGGGCGATACTTTGTCCGTGGGTCTGTTATCTCCCATGACGCTGGTTTGACCTTGTGCAATTAGGTCTCCCCGCCAGAGGAGGGCGCTGTGCAGGGGGCCGTCTGCCGCTCCAGCGAGCACGTTGTCAGCAGCGGATATTGACGGGAGCCATGCAGGTGGCTAGCTGTATGTAGCCGACAAGGCCCGGCTGGCGCAGTCACGATACCCCAGTTCGTTCAATGTGCAAGCAACAGTAAACGCCTCCCGTTGGCAATGAACCAAAACACGGCTGGGTGCTGGTGTAGCGCGTAGAGGTTATAGGCGTGGTAGAAATATCCGAAACAAAATAGGTCCTGCTTCTTCCGAAACGGAACTTTAGCACTTAGCATCCTAGCCCATGGCTATAGTCATGCAACAGTACAACAGTCATATACAACAGAATTGTCCCCCTCCTCCCCTTATGTCATCCATAACCACATATGTAATAAAATATTAAATGCAACCCCTCTCTGTGTGATAGCCGTAGCAGGATGCTAATGGCCCAGAGTCATGTTACCACCGCGTCTGGATCTGATGAGGCCGGCATCAAGTCCCCGTCCGGCTCCAACGAAGCCGGCATCGGGTCTGTCGGGTTCGCGTCGGGGTCCGACGAAGCCGGCACCGAGTCCGCGTCCGGGTCTGGTGGTGCCGGAGTCGGGGTCGGGGTTTCTCTGGGCCGGGTCCTCAGGAAGTCCACGGCGTCCTTGGGCGACGTTAGATGTATCTTTGTGCCATCCTTGGCTCTGATGATGAGCTTCGCGGGGAACTGGAGCGATGGTTTAAATCCACGTTTGTACAGGGGCCCCATGACATCTCGGTAGTGTGATCGCTGCTCGACCACCTCGGGGCAGTAGTCTTCGAAGATTGAAACTGGTTTCCCTCTGTATGTCAGATTCCCTCTCCGTTTGCGAGCTTCCAGGATAATAGTCTCCTTGATCTTGTAGTGGTGCAAGCGGGCGATTACCGCCCTAGGCCTGGAGCCTGGCGCTGGCTTGGGTGTCAGTGTCCTGTGGCATGGGTCGAGCTCCGGTGGTGTAGCGAGGACGTCTTTCCCATGATTTCCACCAGGACCTCTGCGAAAAAGACACTAGGACGGTTGCTGTGTAGGGATTCATCCAGGCCCAGGATGCGTATGTTAGAACGCCGGCTGCGTGATTCGACATCAATTAGCTTGTTTTTTAGCTTGCCGATGACTTCGTCCTGAGCTGTGCATCTGGCCTCCAGCTCTACCATCCTACCCGACCACATATTCAGGCCGTCTTCTACGGAGGCCAGGCGTTGGGTATGGTCTGCGACCGCCAGTTGGAAGCCGTCGAGTCTGGACTCGAGCGAGGCAGCAAACGTTCTGAACTCCGTGGTGAAAGCCTGTTTGAGTTCCTCCATTAGTTCAGCCATGGTAGCTCCATCCACGGGGCCGGTCCCGCGTCAAGACTCGCGCAGCCATCACGCTCGTTCTTCTTTTTTCTTTTGGGTCGAATAATACCGGCAGAGATATGGATGATGTATATTAGTGGTTCACTTATCTTGAAATAAAAAAAATAGGCTTTTTAAAGTAAAATAAAAGTTGGGGAGCGGCAGCGTGGCTCAGAGACGTTCACCCCATTCTCGACCCGGAACCGGAACCATACAAATATAGTTATAAATGATTTAATAATAATTTATGAATGTATATAAATGATTTGTTCATGATTAGTTCATTATCTACAAATACCTTATAAAGGTCTTATAACCGAGTGTTATTATAAAGTGTTACCGAAAACAAAAACAAAATGCTGACTAATCCAGTGCATGGTTTAGTTTTTCATGTCAAGGGGCCCCAAATGGTTATACTACATTAGGCCGTCTGCAGGTTTCAACAGATTTAAGACTTCTTAAGACCTTTTTAATACCATATTTACCAATACCAAATTTGAATACTGATTTTATGACCATACTAGCAAACAAAACAACACATAGCGACACTGAATGCATGTATATACATAACATAGAAAATATATATCCCGGACTGTATTTTATTCTTATTCGTGACTTTTGTTTTTTACTACCTAAATGTTTACTGTTTACTGTGAGCGATCTGGAGTGCCGAATTTCCCTAACCCTAACCCGAGTCCAGGACTGATTTTCAGGACTCGTGACTCGACCTGGACTCGAGCATTGACTGCATTCGGACTCGGAAGGTGCAGACGAGGACTCTGACTTGTTAATTGATAAATACAGTTATTTATGTTTTATTCTTTTTGTAATGGGCCCCAATCATTTAGCATAAGATATTGAGGCTATATTAATACTGTAACATTATTTAATGTCGTGCAAGGGCAGACACGTGTGTTCCACCTGCATGCGGATTCACGCCGATACCCTCATGTTCAGTACTTAAGATGCCTAAAGAGTGGACTCAACCTTGATGACTTTAACTCAGACTAGGGTAATGGGGACTCGACTCGGGCTTTTCTTCCGGGACTCGGACTTGGACTCGAACACTGGGGACTCGACTCAGATTTAGTGACTCGACTACAACACTGCCACCCACCAGCTGATTGAGGGTGAAAAGTGCACATCCCCCCCCAGGCCCTAGACCGGCAGCGTGTCCACTGACTCACCTGCGTCGGCCCCGGGATGCAGGAAAGAACCCTCTCGATGTTCTCCGAGGTCACGTCCACGTCGTCCACCGCTACCACCGCGTCGCCTGAGGACAGCGCACCAGACGTAGAGAGAGCGGTGTCAGTGTGGGGCTGGTGAAGCTTGCAGATGTTATGTATATTATAAAGGGATGAGTCCAAGCGGAATGAAAAAGGATTTCCGCACATTTACATCCGTTCAGTATTTTATTCACAAGCTATATTTTGTCTGCGTGACCGTCGTGTGAGGTGTGTAGAGCAGGGTTAGAAATAAAAAAAATAATTCAAGGGCTTTTTTTGCCCCCCTTAATTGATTTTCGGGGGCTTTTTTTGTATTTCGGGGGCACTGAATTTTTATGATAAACGGTAGGGGTGGGACGGTTCACAAAATGGACGGTTCGGTTCGTATCACGGTTTTGGGGTCACGGTTTTGGGTTCGATATACGTAAATTTTTATTAAAAAAAATTTAACACTCAAAAATCTAAACATGCTTCTCATTTATATATATATATAAAAAGTGTACAGTGTTACAGTGTTTACAGCCTTAAATAATGTTTGGCACACAAAGACCGAACTGACTGAAAAATATAGGCTACATTTGTCAAAGTATTAACTGCAAACAAACAATATGCTCAGCCAGCACTAGACTTTCCTTTCTTTAATATAAACACAAAAAAACAATGTCAACCATGTTTAAATTCCCTGATTGTCAGTTCTAAATGGAAAGATTCGTTTTCGGCTTGAAATTATTATGTATCTGTCTACATTTATTTAGACTAACATTATTTAAATATTGAGTGCAACTGTGGTGGATTACGTAATTCGGTGAGTTGGAACTATCTATGGGTTGGCGCCGGGTCCCCACGGACATTTTAGTGTCACGGACCGCCAGCTCAGGCAATGTTATCAACTCGCTCCGCCAACGTTAGGAGGTGATGGCATGCAGAGGAAAAGCGGCAATAGTCCCGGTTGGAGTTAGTAAAACACAGTTGTATGTTAGCCTTCTTGGATGTTGAATAAACGCCTATCATTGTCTTTCAACACCCCGCCTCTCAGACTCCCATTTCCTCCTCTGCTAGCTAGTAGCTACGGTAACATTTCATTGACTGTATGCGGGCTACTATAGTTAAAACGTGTGTTGTGTTGTACAAACTGCTAACGCTATGGCAAGATGTGTGTAGGCCTATGTAATGTTAATGGCTATGTTTTTAAAGTCGTAATGAAGATTGATTTATATTGTGCTTGCCATTTTTACACAAACTGACTAGCACCTGGCTGCAGTGCTGCTGCTGCTGCTGCCTGCAGCCAGTGCTCACCTCTCCCGGCTCCGCCATTTTTTTTTTTTTTATTTGCGCGTCATCTGAACCGTACGATACACAGACGCTCCATTACCGGATAAATATATATATATAATTAGTAAACTGTCTGGGGCATTTTGTGCCCCCCTTAACTGATTTTCGAGGGCATTTTGTCCATTTTCAAGGGCATTAATGTCCCAAGCCCCCGTTAATTTCGAACCCTGGTGTAGAGTATAGTATGTATGGCCTCGTGCAGACTGAAAGCTTGCAAATAAAAATAAATGGTAAATGGTGCATTTATATAGCGCTTTTATCCAAACGTGCTTTACAATTTGTGCCTCACATTATACCCATTCACACACCAACGGCGGAGGCAACCTTGCAAGGTGCCAACCTGCTCATCAGGAACAGTTAGGGTTTAGTGTCTCGCTCAAGGACACTTTGACACGCTGCCCGGGAGGAGCGGGAATCGAACCGGGAACCTCCGGATCACCAGACGACTACACTGCCTCCCGAGCCACTGTCGCCCCTAGGGTACTGTGTGGATACAAGTGTGTGGAAATCTTTTTCAGCCGTACATTTCATATCAAAAGATAACGTTAACACCCTCCTCTTGTCTGAAGAAGAACACAGCGACTTGAAGAATGCCAAGTTGTGATGAGGATAAATGAGATTCGTTGCCATTTGTTGTTGTTGTCGCGCATCACCATGCATTTGAACTTCCACCTCCCCGGGGTAATCTGACAAGAGTCTGCATCGTTCCGGAAAAACAAGTCTGCAAAATTAGGACTATGGCCAAAGACGTGCACTTTTTGAAATGCATTATAGCGCTGGTAAAGAACAATCAGATTTTGTTCTATTTGCTCAGTAAAGTGCTTCACCTGCTTGTGTGCAGACCTGGCACGGGCGCCCCTCTTTAGCAGGGCTATTTCAGGTATTCAGCCACTCTAATTGTTGAAGCATGGAGTCGCGCGGGATAAAGGCTTCTCTAAACATTAACTCGTGTGGAGAGTCATTTGTGGCGAGGTGCAATTGGCATTCCTGTCTGCCCTGAACAACTGTCCAACGATTAGCCTAGTAAAAAGAGAATCACTGCGGCAGGGTCTTTGCCCTAAGGTTGTAATATAATTTAAAATATCCATGTATTAAAGGTTGAAATACCCATGTATTAAAGGTTGAAATACCCATCTATTAAAGGTTGAAATACCCATGTATTAAACGTATGTATGATCAAGTACAACAACATGTGCTTTTATTTTGATATTCCTTAATTCCACGTTGAAATTACATGATACATTAAAGGAAAACTCCAACAGTTTGGGAAATTAGCTTATTTAAAGGTGCTATGCATTATAAATGTCATTTTTCAGTCTCTAGCATTGTATTATAGTAATAGGAGTTCGTATCAATGTGTTTTTGGGCCTAAATACTATATTGGCGAATTCCTCAGCTACAGCCCATCCCCTCTTTGCCTCTAGTAAATCAGGTCATGTTGATTTGACGACCTGGTGCACGTCACAGGGCGCTGTTTATAGCGCACGGTGATGTGATTGGCTCTGTGGTTTTAGTAATGCCCGCCTCCATTCTTGCTACCTGCAGGGTGGAAGGTTTGTCCAGAAGATCACTAATCAGCTGAAGCCTGATGCGGTTCCCTCGGTCTTCGACAGACAGACCGGCGTTAGCTCTCGGGACTCGGGAGCGATCGCTAGCTACTTAGCACCAGCCGGGGCCGGCGTTAGCAACCGGGAGCGTCGTTGAGCATTCAGCCTGCTGGCTACCTAGATCCACTTCAACCAGCGTCGCGGAGCATTCAGCCTGCTGGCTACACAGCTTGTCGGTGTGCTAATAGCCTCTGCAAGCTAACGGTAGCTGGCTAAACAGCTTGTCGGTGTGCTGGAGCCTTTGCAAGCTAACGGTAGCTGGCTACACAGCTTGTCGGTGTGCTGGAGCCTCTGCAAGCTAACGTTAGCTGGCTACACAGCTTGTCGGTGTGCTGGAGCCTCTGCAAGCTAACTCTGTAGCTGGCTCCAGGCTATTAGCACATCGACAAGCTGCTGGAGCTCCCGACGCTCGGCTGGTTGAAGTGGATCTAGGTAGCCAGCAGGCTGAATGCTCCGCGACGCTCCCGGTTGCTATCATGTGCAGGTCCTCTTCTCAGACCTGTGTGGCAAAGCACTGCACACGCATCATGCAAGCTACACATCGCTGCATGTTGATCAATGGTGGCCCACTCGGTGCATCACAGTGGGCTACTATTGTGCTAACAACAACCGCGGTGTCCGGCTTGTCGGCCGGCATGAGTGCTCGATTTGGGGTGGTTCTCTCCTCCTTGTGTGCCCCCGTTCTCGCGGGTGTCCTGCCGGGGAGCTTGTGGACGCGACAACAGCGGCGGCCGTAGCGTTAGTTAGCTCATAGCTATTGTGTACCACTAGCGTTACGGCGGGCTCGAGCACCCTACGGCTGCCGCCGTTGTCGCATCCATGGGCTCCCCGGCAGGGTACCCGTGGGGACGGGGGTGTACAGAGAGGAGAGAACCATTTTGTGTCGGGCGTGCATGCCGGCCAGCGAGCCGGACGTCGGGATATGTTGTTAGCACAATAGCTACCAAGCTAAGCTATGTTAGCTTCTAACGGTGTATACACAATATGTACAACGACACAATGATTTACATTATTACAAATATGGTAACGTGGTTGTGGCTTTTACAAATAGTGGTAACATATATATAGATAGACAGTACTGCTACATCTCTATATTTATGACATACCATATTTGTATTGCTACAGTACTGCTCAGTACTGCTATGATGGAGACCAGAGAAAGACTTTCGTCTTGTTTACATCAGGGTCCCCCAATTTCAATTCATGGTAACATATTATATATATATAGATAGACAGTACTGCTACATCTCTATATTTATGACATACCATATTTGTATGTAACCTGAAACCTAATCTCTGACGGGGAGATGGGCGGAGCTATTTGGTGGGTGGCTGTCACTCAAAGCATTCTGCTAGTATGGGTGGAGCCAAGCCAATAATAGCCTGCTTTCATGAGGCTGAAAAATGCTGGTTTTGAGTACAAGATTAGAAATATAAAACAATGATTATTTTTGGAATAAAAATTACAGATGTGTTACATAGACTCACAGGAAGTGTGTAAAGTTGCCCAAATAGTGCTAGGAATAGCAGTGCATAACCCCTTTAACATCTTCCCTGGAGTTAGACAAGAAGATACATACCTTTTTTGTCTCTGTGCGTGCATTTAGCTTAGGGAACAGTCGCTCCGTTAGCGTAGCTTAGCTTCATCACTGGAAGTGGGGGAGGGTTAGAGCCTGACATTCCCTACAGTGCCCTACAGTCACCAAATACACTCCAAATACAACTCAAACGTTCCTGTAAACATGTTGTGACCTGTGTATTTACCACGTGGAGAAATAAAAAATAATTTAATTCGACAATTACGTTTTCTAAGCAGATATACTCGGAATTTTCTTTTGCCGAACGACTCCTCTCTGAGCGGAATACGTTTATTTTGTACATTATCTAACGTTAACACGAACCTAAACTAACGTTACAACTAACCTAAAGTTAGTTTAGGTTCGTGTTAACGTTAGATAATGTACAAAATAAACGTATTCCGCTGCTATAGACGTCGCTCTTTTATTTTGAAACCCCCCAAAAAGGAAGTCATTATATTAGCTTTAGTGTTAGCTCTGTTAGCGTGCAGTAGCTAGTAGTATACAATATCAATACCAGCCATTGGATTACTGTTTTCTAAATTGGGGAGGCTTTTAATCGTCAAGGTAAGAGGATTTTAAGTCATGGTATCCATAAACTTCAATCGGTTCGGATTATTTGAATGAATGAGAATGTAAACAAACACGGCTTCCACATAGAAATCACTGACTGCGCTCAGAGAGGAGTCGTTCGGCAAAAAATAGTTCAGAGTATATCTGCTTAGAAAACGTAATTGTTAGGGATGCCCCGATCACGTTTTTTTGCCACCGATACCGATCACCGATCGTCGTGAGCCATATCGGCCGATACCGATCGTTTTTGATTAAAAGAAATTAAATTTTATTTTATATACATTTTTTTTATATAAAATATATATATTATATAATTAGACTTGTACTTGTATTATCTGCGAGACATCGCCACCACGCAACAAGCTCCACTGTCTGTGTGTACTCTAGTAGCCTCCAGCTACGGCCAGGATTCTCCGGAGCTGCACCTGGACCCTATACTCGAGTAGCCTCGAGCTACGGCAAGGATTCTCCGGCGCTGCAGCTGGACCCTAGTATTGGTATAACGTTAAATCACATTCACAAGCCCTCAGCTCGAATACGCATCGAATCAGTGTTATAAGACATTGATATCAGGAGCTATCTGTAGCTACTGCTAGCCGGATATATAACGTTAATACAACGCCTCAGTGAATTATTTAGTTCAATGGGACATTTCGTTTTGAACAGTGAACTAGCTTGCGCTAACGTGAGCAAACAGCTAACAGGTATCATACACTCTACTAGACTTTGTGGGGCGTTTGTTTATGTCAGGAGCTATCGGTAGCTGGCCGGCTAGATACCGTTCGGTTAAACAATGCCTCATCATGCATTAAACTAAAAGTGAATAGTTGACTGGGTCATTTTGTAACGGTAGCTAAGCTAACGTTAGCTCAGGGAGACGCCGTCCTCCCGTGTCCCGTCCCACTAGAGTAGACCACTACTAGACCCGTGTTTACATGCGTGCTGGAGGGATGAGCAGACGCCGCACCACCCGGTGTTGAGACAGAACTCAGCGACAGCAAGTGAAATCGGTTTGGACGATCAGCGAAATGAAAGCATTATCACCGATCACCAATCGCATATTTATACTGGTTATCGGCCGATCGGGGCATCCCTAGTAATTGTCGAATTCAATTATTTTGTATTTCTCCACGTGGTAAATACACAGGTCACAACATGTTTACAGGAACGTTTTGGAGTTGTATTTGGAGTGTATTTGGTGACTGTAGGGCACTGTAGGGAACGTCAGGCTCTAACCCTCCCCCACTTCCAGTGATGAAGCTAAGCTACGCTAACGGAGCGACTGTTCCCTAAGCTAAATGCACGCACAGAGACGAAAAAGGTATGTATCTTCTTGTCTAACTCCAGGGAAGATGTTAAATAAGCTAATTTCCCAAAATGTTGGAGTTTTCCTTTAAGTGTGGGGTCGCCAAAAACAATCCTAAATAAAATGGGGTTGTGGTATAAAAAAGTTTGAGAACCCCTGTATTAAAGGTTCCGTATTGTGGAAAAAAGCTATTCTGTCAGTGCTTGTGCACATACATCTGGGTGTCTGATGGGCCCACTAACACACAAACTGTGAATTAGGACAAGCCGGGTGGATTTTGCACCCAGCCCATATTCAGAAACGGTGCCTTTAAATGAGTTGTTTGCACCTCCGTCTTTACGCGATGTCACGCCAGAGGAATTTCTCAGGGTGCCGAGTTCTGGAGACACAGAAGACGTTGCGAGAGACATGTCCTGATTATCACATGTCTTCCTCACAACAGGAACGATAGGAATAGAAATCTGCAAAATGCTCCTTTAAAAGTCATGTTTAGGGAACCCCAAAGACCTATTCAACTTATTGAAAACAACTTGTTGAAAACTGCAATATGGGACCTTGCATGTTCACTTCCTTGTTGAAAACAACTACAATATGGGACCTTGCATGTTCACTTCCTTGTTGAAAACAACTACAATATGGGACCTTGCATGTTCACTTCCTTGTTGAAAACAACTACAATATGGGACCTTGCATGTTCACTTCCTTGTTGAAAACAACTACAATATGGGACCTTGCATGTTCACTTCCTTGTTGAAAACAACTACAATATGGGACCTTGCATGTTCACTTCCTTGTTGAAAACAACTACAATATGGGACCTTGCATGTTCACTTCCTTGTTGAAAACAACTACAATATGGGACCTTGCATGTTCACTTCCTTGTTGAAAACAACTACAATATGGGACCTTGCATGTTCACTTCCTTGTTGAAAACAACTACAATATGGGACCTTGCATGTTCACTTCCTTGTTGAAAACAACTACAATATGGGACCTTGCATGTTCACTTCCTTGTTGAAAACAACTACAATAGGGAACTTGCATGTTCACTTCCTTGTTGAAAACAACTACAATATGGGACCTTGCATGTTCACTTCCTTGTTGAAAACAACTGCAATATGGGACCTTGCATGTTCACTTCCTTGTTGAAAACAACTGCAATATGGGACCTTGCATGTTCACTTCCTTGTTGAAAACAACTACAATATGGGACCTTGCATGTTCACTTCCTTGTTGAAAACAACTACAATATGGGACCTTGCATGTTCACTTCCTTGTTGAAAACAACTACAATATGGGACCTTGCATGTTCACTTCCTTGTTGAAAACAACTACAATATGGGACCTTGCATGTTCACTTCCTTGTTGAAAACAACTACAATATGGGACCTTGCATGTTCACTTCCTTGTTGAAACAACTACAATATGGGACCTTGCACGTTCACTTCCTTGTTGAAACAACTACAATATGGGACCTTGCATGTTCACTTCCTTGTTGAAAACAACTACAATATGGGACCTTGCATGTTCACTTCCTTGTTGAAAACAACTACAATATGGGACCTTGCATGTTCACTTCCTTGTTGAAAACAACTACAATATGGGACCTTGCATGTTCACTTCCTTGTTGAAACAACTACAATATGGGACCTTGCATGTTCACTTCCTTGTTGAAAACAACTACAATATGGGACCTTGCATGTTCACTTCCTTGTTGAAAACAACTACAATATGGGACCTTGCATGTTCACTTCCTTGTTGAAAACAACTACAATATGGGACCTTGCATGTTCACTTCCTTGTTGAAAACAACTACAATATGGGACCTTGCATGTTCACTTCCTTGTTGAAAACAACTACAATATGGGACCTTGCATGTTCACTTCCTTGTTGAAAACTACAATATGGGACCTTGCATGTTCACTTCCTTGTTGAAAACTACAATATGGGACCTTGCATGTTCACTTCCTAGTTGAAAACAACTACAATATGGGACCTTGCATGTTCACTTCCTTGTTGAAACAACTACAATATGGGACCTTGCATGTTCACTTCCTTGTTGAAACAACTACAATATGGGACCTTGCATGTTCACTTCCTTGTTGAAAACAACTACAATATGGGACCTTGCATGTTCACTTCCTTGTTGAAAACAACTACAATATGGGACCTTGCATGTTCACTTCCTTGTTGAAAACAACTACAATATGGGACCTTGCATGTTCACTTCCTTGTTGAAAACACCTACAATATGGGACCTTGCATGTTCACTTCCTTGTTGAAAAGAACTACAATATGGGACCTTGCATGTTCACTTCCTTGTTGAAAACTACAATATGGGACCTTGCATGTTCACTTCCTTGTTGAAGACTACAATATGGGACCTTGCATGTTCACTTCCTTATTGAAAACTACAATATGGGACCTTGCATGTTCACTTCCTTGTTGAAAACTACAATATGGGACCTTGCATGTTCACTTCCTTGTTGAAAACTACAATATGGGACCTTGCATGTTCACTTCCTTGTTGAAAACAACTACAATATGGGACCTTGCATGTTCACTTCCTTGTTGAAAACAACTACAATATGGGACCTTGCATGTTCACTTCCTTGATGAAAACAACTACAATATGGGACCTTGCATGTTCACTTCCTTGTTGAAAACAACTACAATATGGGACCTTGCATGTTCACTTCTTTGTTGAAAACAACTACAATATGGGACCTTGCATGTTCACTTCCTTGTTGAAAACAACTACAATATGGGACCTTGCATGTTCACTTCCTTGTTGAAAACTACAATATGGGACCTTGCATGTTCACTTCCTTGTTGAAAACTACAATATGGGACCTTGCATGTTCACTTCCTTGTTGAAAACTACAATATGGGACCTTGCATGTTCACTTCCTTGTTGAAAACTACAATATGGGACCTTGCATGTTCACTTCCTTGTTGAAAACTACAATATGGGACCTTGCATGTTCACTTCCTTGTTGAAAACAACTACAATATGGGACCTTGCATGTTCACTTCCTTGTTGAAAACAACTACAATATGGGACCTTGCATGTTCACTTCCTTGTTGAAAACAACTACAATATGGGACCTTGCATGTTCACTTCCTTGTTGAAAACAACTACAATATGGGACCTTGCATGTTCACTTCCTTGTTGAAAACAACTACAATAGGGACCTTGCATGTTCACTTCCTTGTTGAAAACAACTACAATATGGGACCTTGCATGTTCACTTCCTTGTTGAAAACAACTACAATATGGGACCTTGCATGTTCACTTCCTTGTTGAAAACAACTACAATAGGGACCTTGCATGTTCACTTCCTTGTTGAAAACAACTACAATATGGGACCTTGCATGTTCACTTCCTTGTTGAAAACAACTACAATATGGGACCTTGCATGTTCACTTCCTTGTTGAAAACAACTACAATATGGGACCTTGCATGTTCACTTCCTTGTTGAAAACAACTACAATATGGGACCTTGCATGTTCACTTCCTTGTTGAAAACAACTACAATATGGGACCTTGCATGTTCACTTCCTTGTTGAAAACAACTACAATATGGGACCTTGCATGTTCACTTCCTTGTTGAAAACAACTACAATATGGGACCTTGCATGTTCACTTCCTTGTTGAAAACAACTACAATATGGGACCTTGCATGTTCACTTCCTTGTTGAAAACTACAATATGGACCTTGCATGTTCACTTCCTTGTTGAAAACTACAATATGGGACCTTGCATGTTCACTTCCTTGTTGAAAACTACAATATGGGACCTTGCATGTTCACTTCCTTGTTGAAAACAACTGCAATATGGGACCTTGCATGTTCACTTCCTTGTTGAAAACAACTGCAATATGGGACCTTGCATGTTCACTTCCTTGTTGAAAACAACTACAATATGGGACCTTGCATGTTCACTTCCTTGTTGAAAACAACTACAATATGGGACCTTGCATGTTCACTTCCTTGTTGAAAACAACTACAATATGGGACCTTGCATGTTCACTTCCTTGTTGAAAACAACTACAATATGGGACCTTGCATGTTCACTTCCTTGTTGAAAACAACTACAATATGGGACCTTGCATGTTCACTTCCTTGTTGAAAACAACTACAATATGGGACCTTGCATGTTCACTTCCTTGTTGAAAACAACTACAATATGGGACCTTGCATGTTCACTTCCTTGTTGAAAACAACTACAATATGGGACCTTGCATGTTCACTTCCTTGTTGAAAACAACTACAATATGGGACCTTGCATGTTCACTTCCTTGTTGAAAACAACTACAATATGGGACCTTGCATGTTCACTTCCTTGTTGAAAACAACTACAATATGGGACCTTGCATGTTCACTTCCTTGTTGAAAACAACTACAATATGGGACCTTGCATGTTCACTTCCTTGTTGAAAACAACTACAATATGGGACCTTGCATGTTCACTTCCTTGTTGAAAACTACAATATGGGACCTTGCATGTTCACTTCCTTGTTGAAAACAACTACAATATGGGACCTTGCATGTTCACTTCCTTGTTGAAAACAACTACAATATGGGACCTTGCATGTTCACTTCCTTGTTGAAAACAACTACAATATGGGACCTTGCATATTCACTTCCTTGTTGAAAACAACTACAATATGGGACCTTGCATGTTCACTTCCTTGTTGAAAACTACAATATGGGACCTTGCATGTTCACTTCCTTGTTGAAAACAACTACAATATGGGACCTTGCATGTTCACTTCCTTGTTGAAAACAACTACAATATGGGACCTTGCATGTTCACTTCCTTGTTGAAAACAACTACAATATGGGACCTTGCATGTTCAGTTCCTTGTTGAAAACAACTACAATATGGGACCTTGCATGTTCACTTCCTTGTTGAAAACTACAATATGGGACCTTGCATGTTCACTTCCTTGTTGAAAACAACTACAATATGGGACCTTGCATGTTCACTTCCTTGTTGAAAACAACTACAATATGGGACCTTGCATGTTCACTTCCTTGTTGAAAACAACTACAATATGGGACCTTGCATGTTCACTTCCTTGTTGAAAACTACAATATGGGACCTTGCATGTTCACTTCCTTGTTGAAAACAACTACAATATGGGACCTTGCATGTTCACTTCCTTGTTGAAAACAACTACAATATGGGACCTTGCATGTTCACTTCCTTGTTGAAAACAACTACAATATGGGACCTTGCATGTTCACTTCCTTGTTGAAAACAACTACAATATGGGACCTTGCATGTTCACTTCCTTGTTGAAAACAACTACAATATGGGACCTTGCATGTTCACTTCCTTGTTGAAAACTACTACAATATGGGACCTTGCATGTTCACTTCCTTGTTGAAAACTACTACAATATGGGACCTTGCATGTTCACTTCCTTGTTGAAAACAACTACAATATGGGACCTTGCATGTTCACTTCCTTGTTGAAAACAACTACAATATGGGACCTTGCATGTTCACTTCCTTGTTGAAAACAACTACAATATGGGACCTTGCATGTTCACTTCCTTGTTGAAAACAACTACAATATGGGACCTTGCATGTTCACTTCCTTGTTGAAAACAACTACAATATGGGACCTTGCATGTTCACTTCCTTGTTGAAAACAACTACAATAGGGACCTTGCATGTTCACTTCCTTGTTGAAAACAACTACAATATGGGACCTTGCATGTTCACTTCCTTGTTGAAAACAACTGCAATATGGGACCTTGCATGTTCACTTCCTTGTTGAAAACAACTACAATATGGGACCTTGCATGTTCACTTCCTTGTTGAAAACAACTACAATATGGGACCTTGCATGTTCACTTCCTTGTTGAAAACAACTACAATATGGGACCTTGCATGTTCACTTCCTTGTTGAAAACAACTACAATATGGGACCTTGCATGTTCACTTCCTTGTTGAAAACTACAATATGGGACCTTGCATGTTCACTTCCTTGTTGAAAACAACTACAATATGGGACCTTGCATGTTCACTTCCTTGTTGAAAACAACTACAATATGGGACCTTGCATGTTCACTTCCTTGTTGAAAACAACTACAATATGGGACCTTGCATGTTCACTTCCTTGTTGAAAACAACTACAATATGGGACCTTGCATGTTCACTTCCTTGTTGAAAACAACTACAATATGGGACCTTGCATGTTCACTTCCTTGTTGAAAACAACTACAATATGGGACCTTGCATGTTCACTTCCTTGTTGAAAACAACTACAATATGGGACCTTGCATGTTCACTTCCTTGTTGAAAACAACTACAATATGGGACCTTGCATGTTCACTTCCTTGTTGAAAACTACAATATGGGACCTTGCATGTTCACTTCCTTGTTGAAACAACTACAATATGGGACCTTGCATGTTCACTTCCTTGTTGAAAACAACTACAATATGGGACCTTGCATGTTCACTTCCTTGTTGAAAACAACTACAATATGGGACCTTGCATGTTCACTTCCTTGTTGAAAACAACTACAATATGGGACCTTGCATGTTCACTTCCTTGTTGAAAACAACTACAATATGGGACCTTGCATGTTCACTTCCTTGTTGAAAACAACTACAATATGGGACCTTGCATGTTCACTTCCTTGTTGAAAACTACAATATGGGACCTTGCATGTTCACTTCCTTGTTGAAAACTACAATATGGGACCTTGCATGTTCACTTCCTTGTTGAAAACTACAATATGGGACCTTGCATGTTCACTTCCTTGTTGAAAACAACTACAATATGGGACCTTGCATGTTCACTTCCTTGTTGAAAACAACTACAATATGGGACCTTGCATGTTCACTTCCTTGTTGAAAACAACTACAATATGGGACCTTGCATGTTCACTTCCTTGTTGAAAACAACTACAATATGGGACCTTGCATGTTCACTTCCTTGTTGAAAACAACTACAATATGGGACCTTGCATGTTCACTTCCTTGTTGAAAACAACTACAATATGGGACCTTGCATGTTCACTTCCTTGTTGAAAACAACTACAATATGGGACCTTGCATGTTCACTTCCTTGTTGAAAACTACTACAATATGGGACCTTGCATGTTCACTTCCTTGTTGAAAACTACTACAATATGGGACCTTGCATGTTCACTTCCTTGTTGAAAACAACTACAATATGGGACCTTGCATGTTCACTTCCTTGTTGAAAACAACTACAATATGGGACCTTGCATGTTCACTTCCTTGTTGAAAACAACTACAATATGGGACCTTGCATGTTCACTTCCTTGTTGAAAACAACTACAATAGGGACCTTGCATGTTCACTTCCTTGTTGAAAACAACTACAATATGGGACCTTGCATGTTCACTTCCTTGTTGAAAACAACTGCAATATGGGAACTTGCATGTTCACTTCCTTGTTGAAAACAACTACAATATGGGACCTTGCATGTTCACTTCCTTGTTGAAAACAACTACAATATGGGACCTTGCATGTTCACTTCCTTGTTGAAAACAACTACAATATGGGACCTTGCATGTTCACTTCCTTGTTGAAAACAACTACAATATGGGACCTTGCATGTTCACTTCCTTGTTGAAAACTACAATATGGGACCTTGCATGTTCACTTCCTTGTTGAAAACAACTACAATATGGGACCTTGCATGTTCACTTCCTTGTTGAAAACAACTACAATATGGGACCTTGCATGTTCACTTCCTTGTTGAAAACAACTACAATATGGGACCTTGCATGTTCACTTCCTTGTTGAAAACAACTACAATATGGGACCTTGCATGTTCACTTCCTTGTTGAAAACAACTACAATATGGGACCTTGCATGTTCACTTCCTTGTTGAAAACAACTACAATATGGGACCTTGCATGTTCACTTCCTTGTTGAAAACAACTACAATATGGGACCTTGCATGTTCACTTCCTTGTTGAAAACAACTACAATATGGGACCTTGCATGTTCACTTCCTTGTTGAAAACTACAATATGGGACCTTGCATGTTCACTTCCTTGTTGAAACAACTACAATATGGGACCTTGCATGTTCACTTCCTTGTTGAAAACAACTACAATATGGGACCTTGCATGTTCACTTCCTTGTTGAAAACAACTACAATATGGGACCTTGCATGTTCACTTCCTTGTTGAAAACAACTACAATATGGGACCTTGCATGTTCACTTCCTTGTTGAAAACAACTACAATATGGGACCTTGCATGTTCACTTCCTTGTTGAAAACAACTACAATATGGGACCTTGCATGTTCACTTCCTTGTTGAAAACTACAATATGGGACCTTGCATGTTCACTTCCTTGTTGAAAACTACAATATGGGACCTTGCATGTTCACTTCCTTGTTGAAAACTACAATATGGGACCTTGCATGTTCACTTCCTTGTTGAAAACAACTACAATATGGGACCTTGCATGTTCACTTCCTTGTTGAAAACAACTACAATATGGGACCTTGCATGTTCACTTCCTTGTTGAAAACAACTACAATATGGGACCTTGCATGTTCACTTCCTTGTTGAAAACAACTACAATATGGGACCTTGCATGTTCACTTCCTTGTTGAAAACTACAATATGGGACCTTGCATGTTCACTTCCTTGTTGAAAACTACAATATGGGACCTTGCATGTTCACTTCCTTGTTGAAAACAACTACAATATGGGACCTTGCATGTTCACTTCCTTGTTGAAAACAACTGCAATATGGGACCTTGCATGTTCACTTCCTTGTTGAAAACTACTACAATATGGGACCTTGCATGTTCACTTCCTTGTTGAAAACTACTACAATATGGGACCTTGCATGTTCACTTCCTTGTTGAAAACAACTACAATATGGGACCTTGCATGTTCACTTCCTTGTTGAAAACAACTACAATATGGGACCTTGCATGTTCACTTCCTTGTTGAAAACAACTGCAATATGGGACCTTGCATGTTCACTTCCTTGTTGAAAACAACTACAATATGGGACCTTGCATGTTCACTTCCTTGTTGAAACAACTACAATATGGGACCTTGCATGTTCACTTCCTTGTTGAAAACAACTACAATATGGGACCTTGCATGTTCACTTCCTTGTTGAAAACAACTACAATATGGGACCTTGCATGTTCACTTCCTTGTTGAAAACTACAATATGGGACCTTGCATGTTCACTTCCTTGTTGAAAACAACTACAATATGGGACCTTGCATGTTCACTTCCTTGTTGAAAACAACTACAATATGGGACCTTGCATGTTCACTTCCTTGTTGAAAACAACTACAATATGGGACCTTGCATGTTCACTTCCTTGTTGAAAACAACTACAATATGGGACCTTGCATGTTCACTTCCTTGTTGAAAACAACTACAATATGGGACCTTGCATGTTCACTTCCTTGTTGAAAACTACTACAATATGGGACCTTGCATGTTCACTTCCTTGTTGAAAACTACTACAATATGGGACCTTGCATGTTCACTTCCTTGTTGAAAACAACTACAATATGGGACCTTGCATGTTCACTTCCTTGTTGAAAACAACTACAATATGGGACCTTGCATGTTCACTTCCTTGTTGAAAACAACTACAATATGGGACCTTGCATGTTCACTTCCTTGTTGAAAACAACTACAATATGGGACCTTGCATGTTCACTTCCTTGTTGAAAACAACTACAATATGGGACCTTGCATGTTCACTTCCTTGTTGAAAACAACTACAATAGGGACCTTGCATGTTCACTTCCTTGTTGAAAACAACTACAATATGGGACCTTGCATGTTCACTTCCTTGTTGAAAACAACTGCAATATGGGACCTTGCATGTTCACTTCCTTGTTGAAAACAACTACAATATGGGACCTTGCATGTTCACTTCCTTGTTGAAAACAACTACAATATGGGACCTTGCATGTTCACTTCCTTGTTGAAAACAACTACAATATGGGACCTTGCATGTTCACTTCCTTGTTGAAAACAACTACAATATGGGACCTTGCATGTTCACTTCCTTGTTGAAAACTACAATATGGGACCTTGCATGTTCACTTCCTTGTTGAAAACAACTACAATATGGGACCTTGCATGTTCACTTCCTTGTTGAAAACAACTACAATATGGGACCTTGCATGTTCACTTCCTTGTTGAAAACAACTACAATATGGGACCTTGCATGTTCACTTCCTTGTTGAAAACAACTACAATATGGGACCTTGCATGTTCACTTCCTTGTTGAAAACAACTACAATATGGGACCTTGCATGTTCACTTCCTTGTTGAAAACAACTACAATATGGGACCTTGCATGTTCACTTCCTTGTTGAAAACAACTACAATATGGGACCTTGCATGTTCACTTCCTTGTTGAAAACAACTACAATATGGGACCTTGCATGTTCACTTCCTTGTTGAAAACTACAATATGGGACCTTGCATGTTCACTTCCTTGTTGAAACAACTACAATATGGGACCTTGCATGTTCACTTCCTTGTTGAAAACAACTACAATATGGGACCTTGCATGTTCACTTCCTTGTTGAAAACAACTACAATATGGGACCTTGCATGTTCACTTCCTTGTTGAAAACAACTACAATATGGGACCTTGCATGTTCACTTCCTTGTTGAAAACAACTACAATATGGGACCTTGCATGTTCACTTCCTTGTTGAAAACAACTACAATATGGGACCTTGCATGTTCACTTCCTTGTTGAAAACTACAATATGGGACCTTGCATGTTCACTTCCTTGTTGAAAACTACAATATGGGACCTTGCATGTTCACTTCCTTGTTGAAAACTACAATATGGGACCTTGCATGTTCACTTCCTTGTTGAAAACAACTACAATATGGGACCTTGCATGTTCACTTCCTTGTTGAAACAACTACAATATGGGACCTTGCATGTTCACTTCCTTGTTGAAAACTACAATATGGGACCTTGCATGTTCACTTCCTTGTTGAAAACAACTACAATATGGGACCTTGCATGTTCACTTCCTTGTTGAAAACAACTACAATATGGGACCTTGCATGTTCACTTCCTTGTTGAAAACAACTACAATATGGGACCTTGCATGTTCACTTCCTTGTTGAAAACAACTACAATATGGGACCTTGCATGTTCACTTCCTTGTTGAAAACAACTACAATATGGGACCTTGCATGTTCACTTCCTTGTTGAAAACAACTACAATATGGGACCTTGCATGTGCACTTCCTTGTTGAAAACAACTACAATATGGGACCTTGCATGTTCACTTCCTTGTTGAAAACAACTACAATATGGGACCTTGCATGTTCACTTCCTTGTTGAAAACTACAATATGGGACCTTGCATGTTCACTTCCTTGTTGAAAACAACTACAATATGGGACCTTGCATGTTCACTTCCTTGTTGAAAACAACTACAATATGGGACCTTGCATGTTCACTTCCTTGTTGAAAACAACTACAATATGGGACCTTGCATGTTCACTTCCTTGTTGAAAACAACTACAATATGGGACCTTGCATGTTCACTTCCTTGTTGAAAACAACTACAATATGGGACCTTGCATGTTCACTTCCTTGTTGAAAACAACTACAATATGGGACCTTGCATGTTCACTTCCTTGTTGAAAACTACAATATGGGACCTTGCATGTAGAGCTGCCGCGGTATCGGTATTACCGCGGTATCGCTGTTACATCATGCCCACCGCAGCGTTGGGCTGAATACCGGCATCACCGCTGTTTTTTAATATATTATTATTATTATTACGCTCTCGTTGGGCTTGCGGCTCTGCAGATATACCCTACTTCTCTGTCGAGATTCCAAGCGACCCTATTGGGTACCAGAAAAGTCACATGAAACACTGCAGACCACTGATTGGTCAGAAGAGATACGCGTCACATGCTTGGAGCATCTTGCAGCGCTTTTACTTCCTGAATCTCAGCAATCACAACACGGCTAATAGTACGTTAGCTCCCACCGGAGACCGGAGTGGATTACCGACGCCGTCGCTCCTCAGGGAACGAGGCATAATGATTTTACTGCAACGAAATGTTATAATAAAAGCCCTTCGTTCTATACACTTGTCTGATTGAAAACTTTATTAACAGACCGCAGAATGGGTACAACTCGGCACGCTCTGAGCAAAGAAAGGAACTTAGATATTAATTGAGTAACGCTTGCCTTGCTATGGTCTGGTAAATACGAACGTGTAACTATACTAACGTTAATGCCACAAATCGAATGCCTTTGTAATCATAAGTAGTAACGTTATAATAATAAGAAGAAGAAAGGGTCGGGGGGGTAACCGGCGGGCGCGCCGCTACCACCCCTGCTCGCGACACCGTAGGGGAGACTTCGAATCCGTGTTTCACTTTTAATAACGAATGCGTGCATGCCGAATCCCAAACAATATTCATGCTGCAAAGTCATCCTCTAAAGATAGACATTTAAACTAGAGGCAGGCTATATGCTATAAAGAGTAGACTACAAAAAAAATGCATTCAAACTTCTTTTTTTTTTGTGTGTGTGTGTGCGGTTATTACCGCGGCGGTAGGAAATATTTTGCAAATGTGTGCGGTAAGGAAAACATCAATACCGCGGCAGCTCTACTTGCATGTTCACTTCCTTGTTGAAAACTACAATATGGGACCTTGCATGTTCACTTCCTTGTTGAAAACAACTACAATATGGGACCTTGCATGTTCACTTCCTTGTTGAAAACAACTACAATATGGGACCTTGCATGTTCACTTCCTTGTTGAAAACAACTACAATATGGGACCTTGCATGTTCACTTCCTTGTTGAAAACAACTACAATATGGGACCTTGCATGTTCACTTCCTTGTTGAAAACAACTACAATATGGGACCTTGCATGTTCACTTCCTTGTTGAAAACAACTACAATATGGGACCTTGCATGTTCACTTCCTTGTTGAAAACAACTACAATATGGGACCTTGCATGTTCACTTCCTTGTTGAAAACTACAATATGGGACCTTGCATGTTCACTTCCTTGTTGAAAACTACAATATGGGACCTTGCATGTTCACTTCCTTGTTGAAAACAACTACAATATGGGACCTTGCATTTTCACTTCCTTGTTGAAAACTACAATATGGGACCTTGCATGTTCACTTCCTTGTTGAAAACTACAATATGGGACCTTGCATGTTCACTTCCTTGTTGAAAACAACTACAATATGGGACCTTGCATGTTCACTTCCTTGTTGAAAACAACTACAATATGGGACCTTGCATGTTCACTTCCTTGTTGAAAACTACAATATGGGACCTTGCATGTTCACTTCCTTGTTGAAAACAACTACAATATGGGACCTTGCATGTTCACTTCCTTGTTGAAAACAACTACAATATGGGACCTTGCATGTTCACTTCCTTGTTGAAAACAACTACAATATGGGACCTTGCATGTTCACTTCCTTGTTGAAAACAACTACAATATGGGACCTTGCATGTTCACTTCCTTGTTGAAAACAACTACAATATGGGACCTTGCATGTTCACTTCCTTGTTGAAAACAACTACAATATGGGACCTTGCATGTTCACTTCCTTGTTGAAAACAACTACAATATGGGACCTTGCATGTTCACTTCCTTGTTGAAAACAACTACAATATGGGACCTTGCATGTTCACTTCCTTGTTGAAAACTACAATATGGGACCTTGCATGTTCACTTCCTTGTTGAAAACAACTACAATATGGGACCTTGCATGTTCACTTCCTTGTTGAAAACAACTACAATATGGGACCTTGCATGTTCACTTCCTTGTTGAAAACAACTACAATATGGGACCTTGCATGTTCACTTCCTTGTTGAAAACTACTACAATATGGGACCTTGCATGTTCACTTCCTTGTTGAAAACAACTACAATATGGGACCTTGCATGTTCACTTCCTTGTTGAAAACAACTACAATATGGGACCTTGCATGTTCACTTCCTTGTTGAAAACTACAATATGGGACCTTGCATGTTCACTTCCTTGTTGAAACAACTACAATATGGGACCTTGCATGTTCACTTCCTTGTTGAAACAACTACAATATGGGACCTTGCATGTTCACTTCCTTGTTGAAAACAACTACAATATGGGACCTTGCATGTTCACTTCCTTGTTGAAAACAACTACAATATGGGACCTTGCATGTTCACTTCCTTGTTGAAAACAACTACAATATGGGACCTTGCATGTTCACTTCCTTGTTGAAAACAACTACAATATGGGACCTTGCATGTTCACTTCCTTGTTGAAAACAACTACAATATGGGACCTTGCATGTTCACTTCCTTGTTGAAAACAACTACAATATGGGACCTTGCATGTTCACTTCCTTGTTGAAAACTACAATATGGGACCTTGCATGTTCACTTCCTTGTTGAAACAACTACAATATGGGACCTTGCATGTTCACTTCCTTGTTGAAACAACTACAATATGGGACCTTGCATGTTCACTTCCTTGTTGAAAACAACTACAATATGGGACCTTGCATGTTCACTTCCTTGTTGAAAACAACTACAATATGGGACCTTGCATGTTCACTTCCTTGTTGAAAACAACTACAATATGGGACCTTGCATGTTCACTTCCTTGTTGAAAACAACTACAATATGGGACCTTGCATGTTCACTTCCTTGTTGAAAACAACTACAATATGGGACCTTGCATGTTCACTTCCTTGTTGAAAACAACTACAATATGGGACCTTGCATGTTCACTTCCTTGTTGAAACAACTACAATATGGGACCTTGCATGTTCACTTCCTTGTTGAAAACAACTACAATATGGGACCTTGCATGTTCACTTCCTTGTTGAAAACAACTACAATATGGGACCTTGCATGTTCACTTCCTTGTTGAAAACAACTACAATATGGGACCTTGCATGTTCACTTCCTTGTTGAAAACAACTACAATATGGGACCTTGCATGTTCACTTCCTTGTTGAAACAACTACAATATGGGACCTTGCATGTTCACTTCCTTGTTGAAAACTACAATATGGGACCTTGCATGTTCACTTCCTTGTTGAAAACTACAATATGGGACCTTGCATGTTCACTTCCTTGTTGAAAACTACAATATGGGACCTTGCATGTTCACTTCCTTGTTGAAAACAACTACAATATGGGACCTTGCATGTTCACTTCCTTGTTGAAAACAACTACAATATGGGACCTTGCATGTTCACTTCCTTGTTGAAAACAACTACAATATGGGACCTTGCATGTTCACTTCCTTGTTGAAACAACTACAATATGGGACCTTGCATGTTCACTTCCTTGTTGAAAACAACTACAATATGGGACCTTGCATGTTCACTTCCTTGTTGAAAACAACTACAATATGGGACCTTGCATGTTCACTTCCTTGTTGAAAACAACTACAATATGGGACCTTGCATGTTCACTTCCTTGTTGAAAACAACTACAATATGGGACCTTGCATGTTCACTTCCTTGTTGAAAACAACTACAATATGGGACCTTGCATGTTCACTTCCTTGTTGAAAACTACTACAATATGGGACCTTGCATGTTCACTTCCTTGTTGAAAACAACTACAATATGGGACCTTGCATGTTCACTTCCTTGTTGAAAACAACTACAATATGGGACCTTGCATGTTCACTTCCTTGTTGAAAACTACAATATGGGACCTTGCATGTTCACTTCCTTGTTGAAACAACTACAATATGGGACCTTGCATGTTCACTTCCTTGTTGAAACAACTACAATATGGGACCTTGCATGTTCACTTCCTTGTTGAAAACAACTACAATATGGGACCTTGCATGTTCACTTCCTTGTTGAAAACAACTACAATATGGGACCTTGCATGTTCACTTCCTTGTTGAAAACAACTACAATATGGGACCTTGCATGTTCACTTCCTTGTTGAAAACAACTACAATATGGGACCTTGCATGTTCACTTCCTTGTTGAAAACAACTACAATATGGGACCTTGCATGTTCACTTCCTTGTTGAAAACAACTACAATATGGGACCTTGCATGTTCACTTCCTTGTTGAAAACAACTACAATATGGGACCTTGCATGTTCACTTCCTTGTTGAAAACTACAATATGGGACCTTGCATGTTCACTTCCTTGTTGAAACAACTACAATATGGGACCTTGCATGTTCACTTCCTTGTTGAAACAACTACAATATGGGACCTTGCATGTTCACTTCCTTGTTGAAAACAACTACAATATGGGACCTTGCATGTTCACTTCCTTGTTGAAAACAACTACAATATGGGACCTTGCATGTTCACTTCCTTGTTGAAAACAACTACAATATGGGACCTTGCATGTTCACTTCCTTGTTGAAAACAACTACAATATGGGACCTTGCATGTTCACTTCCTTGTTGAAAACAACTACAATATGGGACCTTGCATGTTCACTTCCTTGTTGAAAACAACTACAATATGGGACCTTGCATGTTCACTTCCTTGTTGAAACAACTACAATATGGGACCTTGCATGTTCACTTCCTTGTTGAAAACAACTACAATATGGGACCTTGCATGTTCACTTCCTTGTTGAAAACAACTACAATATGGGACCTTGCATGTTCACTTCCTTGTTGAAAACAACTACAATATGGGACCTTGCATGTTCACTTCCTTGTTGAAAACAACTACAATATGGGACCTTGCATGTTCACTTCCTTGTTGAAACAACTACAATATGGGACCTTGCATGTTCACTTCCTTGTTGAAAACTACAATATGGGACCTTGCATGTTCACTTCCTTGTTGAAAACTACAATATGGGACCTTGCATGTTCACTTCCTTGTTGAAAACTACAATATGGGACCTTGCATGTTCACTTCCTTGTTGAAAACAACTACAATATGGGACCTTGCATGTTCACTTCCTTGTTGAAAACAACTACAATATGGGACCTTGCATGTTCACTTCCTTGTTGAAAACAACTACAATATGGGACCTTGCATGTTCACTTCCTTGTTGAAACAACTACAATATGGGACCTTGCATGTTCACTTCCTTGTTGAAAACAACTACAATATGGGACCTTGCATGTTCACTTCCTTGTTGAAAACAACTACAATATGGGACCTTGCATGTTCACTTCCTTGTTGAAAACAACTACAATATGGGACCTTGCATGTTCACTTCCTTGTTGAAAACAACTACAATATGGGACCTTGCATGTTCACTTCCTTGTTGAAAACTACAATATGGGACCTTGCATGTTCATGTAATCCAAGCCTCACCAATAAGGATCTGGCCACACTTGACGGCCGGGCTGTTGGGGACCAATCCATGGACGGTCAGCCTTTCCTGGCGTCTGCCTTCCGCCGGCTCTCCGTGGCTCCAGGAGGGGCGATGGACCACCCCCAGCAGGGCCTCCAGCAGACCTCCCCTGTCGGGAGGAGGCGAGGAGCAGCCTCCCAGGCGTTTGGGGTTGAGGTAGACACACACCTCTTTCAGCCGCTGCCGCTGGACCGCCACGCCTCGCCTCTGGGCCACCTGGTTCTTCAGGATGGACGCCGGGGGCGACAAGGCGTCTTTACCTGCGTCCTTCCCCCCCCTGCGCTGCGACGGCTGGCGTTTCCTCCTCAGGATCCTGGCCAGCCTCTTCAGCTTGGCCGCGCCTTTCGTCCGCGAGTCGGAGCGCTGTTTCCCATTTGGCTCTGTGATGACCTCTGCCTCCTTCTCGCTGAAGCGAACGTGATTGGTGGACGCGACTTCATTGGCGGCGGCCCGGGCCAATGTGGCTTCCTCCTCCTCCTCCTCCTCCTCCTCACCCTCACTCAGCTCCAGGTAGAACAGCTCGCCGTTCCTCTGTACGTCGTCCAGCCATTCTGGTTCCAGGTCACTGGGGGAAACAAAGAGCATTGAACAGCTGCTGTTGTGTCATGGGAGTGAGTACATTTACATTTAGCAATACCTGTATCTAACCCCTCTATATACTTGCTTGTACACATGCACATAACCCTTAGCTCTCTGTACGATAGCAATGTAATGCTGTATATATATACCACCATATATATTTATTCTCACTGCATATATATACCTGTCCTCACCTATCTGTACTTACCTGCATATAGTCCTTTACTATATATCTATATCTGTATCTGTACATATCCTACTCTTACTAGTAGTTACACTGCTGGCCAGTAGTAGTCATACTGTTTCTATTTATATAATACAACTCTGTGCATACATCTGATTAGCACTATACTCAATTTGTATCATTTGTACCCAGTTTAACCACCTGTACAAAATTTGCTAGGTGGCGATTTGGCAAAATAAAGTCTGAAACAGCAGGTTCCTAGAAAGAAAAGCGGTTATCCACTTTGCTAGATGGCACTGTCCCAAAAAATGAGGGTCCTGAAAATGACGGTCTCTGGGGCTGCAGCTACCTATAGACAACACTGCTGAGAGTAGGTCTCTGGGGCTGCAGCTACCTATAGACAACACTGCTGAGAGTAGGTCTCTGGGGCTGCAGCTACCTATAGACAACACTGCTGAGAGTAGGTCTCTGGGGCTGCAGCTACCTATAGACAACACTGCTGCGAGTAGGTCTCTGGGGCTGCAGCTACCTATAGACAACACTGCTGAGAGTAGGTCTCTGGGGCTGCAGCTACCTATAGACAACACTGCTGAGAGTAGGTCTCTGGGGCTGCAGCTACCTATAGACAACACTGCTGAGAGTAGGTCTCTGGGGCTGCAGCTACCTACAGACAACACTGCTGAGAGTAGGTCTCTGGGGCTGCAGCTACCTACAGACAACACTGCTGAGAGTAGGTCTCTGGGGCTGCAGCTACCTATAGACAACACTGCTGCGAGTAGCGTTGAACTGGGGAGAGAATATTGTACTGATGAAGGTGGGTATTCATGAGAGGTTTGTTTACACCTAAATTATACTATAATTCTTACTTTCCACACTTGAGTACAATCACTGACTTTGATCAAACAATATTATCAAGCCTGTTTTATTTCGATGTCACAATTCGCTCTAAACGCCATCGTTAGAAGGAATGTAACAAAAGTAATAGAGAAACCCACACTCCAGCTTTAGGGGGTAAAAATGCCCTAACTTTGCAAAATGAAAAACAAAAATTTAACTGGACGGCGCTCCCCCCCCCCCCCCCCCCCATTTCCCTTCGGTCTCTCTAAAATGATGCCTTTGCCAAACTGTGGAAGGCAGCTCAGAAACCACGTCAGGGGGGGCACTCCCTCTTCTGCACAGCTAGTCTACTCTAGACCTAGGAATTGAAAATGGGGGACCCTGATGTAAACAAGACAAACGTCTTTCTCTGGTCTGCATCCCCTTAACAATTGTGTGTATTGAGCCGTACTGTACTGTACCCCATTCTGCAATCTGTTAAATAAAGTTCTCATTGATTGATTGATTGATTGATTGATTGATTGAAAAGTGTATTAACAGATTGCAGAAGTTGTGTGTTGGGGCAGACTGCACCACAACAACACAACTTCCCGATAATCAAATAAACTTTTCTGCATATTTCAGTCTATAAAAACGAATTTTTCTCTAACAATGATATAGTTGCACTTGCTAGGCTACACACACCAAGTACAGTACACTACTGCGTGCGTATCAAATAGCAGTTAACTAGACTGGCGTTACCAGGCATTTACAGTATGTTTACATACATTCCCAGGACAGAAACAAACATATCTCACACACAATTTCAGACGCTGTGTTGATGACAAGGCTACTTTTTTTATTAATTCGTTTTTTCTTTTCTTTTTTTTTACATTTGGAGTCGTTCTAGAATCTTACTCGGAGAAGTCGGAGTCACTGTAACTCGATGCTGTTGATTCACTATCAGCCCCGTTGTTGTCTTCTCTCGGATACTCCCGCTCCCGGTCCCGAGGAGGAGCGGAGACCTCGCGACCTTCGTGGACATTAAATGTGGTGGCCGCCATTATTTCCCACAGCCAGGGCCTTTCGTGAAATGACTCAAATGTGTTCTAAAACACCTAGAAGTTTCACGAACATGAGCAGTGATACGTGCTGCTCGCCATGTTGTCCGCTCCATATACGGGCTTCCTTCCTAGCCGTGACACGTGACCCACGCGGTCCAACCGTGGTTGCGGTGAATGGCAGCGTTGCCCCTGACAACAAAGATGCTCTCTCGTGCCCGCGCGGACAGACAGGTAGCATTGCGCGTGCGTGCGGCGACATCCAAGGTGACTTGGCGGCAGCTAAAAAAAATTCGCCCACTTGATGTATGTAGCAAGACATTTTTTTTTAAATAAAAGCCTATAGATACAGAGCCTATTCAGATTTGTTGCCAACCGTGAAGATGAGTGTTTAGAATATCGGAATATCTGAATCCAATACAATATTCATCCAAATGCAGCTCTAACACATGTAAACTAACCAACATAAATCCGCATATTAAAATAAATACACGCTCTTGTGTTCTGCAGCCCCATCCCCCTCCTGCACCGCACGAGCTCTTTAAATCCCCTTCGGCATTCAATTGAGCTTTAGACAAAGTAGCTCTGGTCAAACAATAATATATAACTGGCTGGTAACGTTAGTTACTTGCAAAACAAACAAAAACGTATACTATTATATTTGTGACTGACACCACGCCAATAATCGCGTGAGCATGTGATATACTGACCTGTAAAGGAGTACACTGCGAATCGAATCGAAGTCCTCTAAATTCTTAGAGAATGATTCTCCATCCGTAGAAGTGTTGAACATTATTTGTATTTCATGTTTTCGGGGGGGGGGGGGGGGGCGGCACGAGTTGGAGTGTACACCGAATGAACCGATATCTCTCTCTCTCTCTCTCTCTCCAAGTTGTTCAAATGCAGATGCACCAACTCCCAGGCCAGGGGAGGAGGAGGTACAGTTCAGGATGCAGCCAGGGTAAAAACAAAATGCGTAAACTCCGAGGTAATCCGAAACTCTCCGTCTTCAAACATGCATCCACCAAATAACTAGTCAGTAACGTTACCTCTCGGGTCCTTGCCGCAATGAGCAGCCTACCAGCGGCGCGCTACCCTCTGTCTCTAAAGAAGAAAACGGTTTCTCATGTCAATCACTGACATTGGGGTGGCAATAGCCCCCCTCCCCGAGTTCCGAGTCCGACTGCTATTGAAAAGAGAAGAAAGCTGATTTTGAGTACTTCTCCAAAATCTCCAGACCAGCACGAGCGATCGGTTCAGCTATGGGGACCCTGATGTAAACAAGACGAAAGTCTTTCTCTGGTCTGCATCCCCTTAACAATTGTGTGTATTGAGCCGTACTGTATTGTGCCCATTCTGCAATCTGTTAAATAAAGTTTTCATTCATTCATTCATTCATTCATGATGAATTGAAAATGGGGGACCCTGATGTAAACAAGACGAAAGTCTTTCTCTGGTCTGCACACCTTAACAATTGTGTGTATTGAGCTGTACTGTATTGTACCCATTCTGCAAGCTGTTAATGAAGTTTTCATTCATTTGTAGCAGTCTGGAAAATATGGTATATTATTCAGAACTGCTGACTGTGTTTATATCCCTTTTTGTACACAAAGACATTCTAACTAGTGTCATTGATTCACACGAACAATGACACAAACGTCCCCGTCCAAAGAGCATTGGAATACGGATTATAAATGACAGTATTGATTCATATTCTACAGTGCGTCTCCCCTTGTGACTGGCGGGCGGGACCAGCAGGGGGCAGTAGCAGGCAGAGAGTGGCGGAGAGAGCTGAGAGATGATAAAGGGAGGAGCCCAGCGGAAGTCGTTCTCTTCGGCAGTGAACTTGACAACGAGAAGTCATGTCTAACGGGGGGCTCTGGATAGCCCCGTTGCTGACCTTATGCCGGAGTGCCCCGTGGAACAGTGACGGGTGATAGGAAGTACTGGCTAGTGGATACGATATCCTAGCAGTACCAGTGGTATGATATGAACAATAAGTGCAGAGCCAGGCACTAACAGTCGAGTTATACCTAGTTACAGTGAGCGGTATAGGTAGCGTGCGGCTAAGGATCACAGTAGTATTGCTCGTGTTATACTTAGTTACAGTGCCGGTATAGACTGCGTGCAGCTACGGGTGTGGACCTGCGAACACTCTGCTCTGGCCGTCAGCAGCCGTCTTCACCGGCGGTTCTACCACCACTCTGCGCCGGCTGGAGAGCAGCCAACACGGGAGCCGTCCCGTCCAGCAGAGGTCGCCCAGCACCAGCTCAGCCAGCACTGCCTCTCTGCTATAGCTCCGCCTGCTAGCACCTGCGACGCGAGTGTTCGACGCCATCTTGCCACCAGGACGGTGGTGGAGCGGCGTGGCCGCCATTTTGGTAGAGTAAACATTAGGGCTTCGGCGCCCAGGATCTATTGCACCTTACACAGTGTGGAGCGGCCTGCGGGTGAAGTTAACGTTGCTAACTGCAGACCCCAAACATTACATTACATGCCGGCATTAGCATAGGGCTTTTGTTTTGGTAATTGTGGGCCCACACTTTTGGTTTTATTTCCCTTTCTTTGAGCGTGATACAATGTGTGTGTATTAATATTTTCCCATTCAATTAACCCTTCCCTGGGGGGGAAGTTACAGACCTGGTGCATTATAATTAAAGCCTTTTGAGGTATTATTCTGGCCGTATAATTAAAGCCTGTTGAGGTATTATACAGGGTGAAGACCCAGATGTGGGTGATGAGTCAAACACAGTGAAGTATATTATCCCTGATAGTAACCCAGAGGTGGGTGCATAATATACGTGTTTATGAGGTATTGAGTTGAACAGCAGGGGCTATAGTAGGACTTCAGCCCAATTGGCCACTAGTATTAAATAATTGTAACTGAACAGTACAATTAACATAAAGACTTGAATGGGGTTCTGTGTGCGTGTCCATTCCTGTGCCCTGCATTAACTCTTTTGGTGTGGGTAACGTATATATATGGTTAACCCCTTCCTACCCAACTCTCCCCTTTTCATTGTAAGGTTTCTAGGGTCATTGAGGGAGGGTACTGCTTGCGGGGGGAACTCAGAGTATTTGATTACAATTCAGTCACGAGGTGTGGGAGGGTCTAAGGAGCGACTGGGAGGAGTGGGAGCGTGTTGGGGAGTACTGCTGACCGCCCTGCGACAGGGAAGGAAGACCAGAGTACCAGACCAGGTTGGTAAATCCCGGGCCCCATCCACTCACACTACCAGCCTCCAGTCGACACCCCAGGCCCAAAGACTAGGGTGCAGCCAGACAGAGTTCTGCTGTGTCCAGCTACCTCCTGACTGCCAGCAACCGTTCCCACGAAGCAGGGATAATCCACCCTGCTACATACATATACCGATATGCCCTATTCTGTTTACTTGTTTTATTGCACAATGTCGTTCTATTGACAGGACCTAGCATGTCCTACCATGCTCTGTAAATAACTTATGTACATATACCGATATGCCCTACTCTGTTTACTTGTTTTATTGCACAATGTCGTTCTATTGGATTCTATTATATGTTATTACTATTGTATTATGCACATCGTTGCGGGCAAGACCACCCGCATTTCATTGTAAACTTGTATGCCGTGACAATTAAAACTCTTGACTTGACTTGACCACCAGCCTCTCTCTCTTAAGGCATTAACTGGGTTAATTAATCTAAATGTTATATTGTAACTGTCTAGTTAGGCATTAACTGTGTTAATCCAAATGTTATATTGTAACTGTCTAGTTAGGCATTAACTGTGTTAATCTAAATGTTACATTGTAACTGTCTAAAGCATTAACTGGGTTAATCTAAATGTTACATTGTAACTGTCTAGTTAAGGCATTAACTGGGTTAATCTAAATGTTAGGTATTGTCACACCAGGATCAGTTGGTATGATGAAACATGTGTTTCATCATACCATTCATCATTCATCATAGGTCAACTCCTGAAAAGGGGGTCAATGTCAGACTTTGCAATCAAAAGTTAGGGGGCTAATAACCCTTGCCATAATTTCAGTGCGCCCCCTAACTTTTGATTGCAAGGTCTGACATTGACCCCCTTTTCAGGAGTTGACCTAGAGCCCACCAAGGTCATGCATATCAAATTTGGTCAATGTCAGACCTTGCAATACACTGTAAGGCACTGTAAGGCTACTGTCCTGCCTCACTTCCAGTGATGAAGCTAAGCTATGCTAACGGAGCGTCTATTCCCAAAGCTAAAATGCACGCACAGAGACAAAAAAGGTATGTATCTTCTTGTCTAACTCCAGGGAAGATGTTAAATAAGCTAATTTCCCAAAATGTTGGAGTTCCCCTTTAACATTCTTTCCTTGTTTGTTTGCTTTTCAAATTCTACTATGGGAAAATCTAAAATGTATTTATTCCTATATCACAATTAACATTTACATTTTAACATTTCATCACATGCTTCATACAACATTATATTTATGATTATCAATATCCTATCATTCCCCCATTTGACACCAGACAGATCCCTGGTGTCACACATTCCTCCCTGACAAACTGTTTTAACTCCAATCAGCTTTTATTGCTCTCTGGAGGAAGCAGCGCTGCCCCCTGCCAGCATGACATTTCAGAGAGGAGAGAGAGTGATAGAGAGAGAGGGGGAGAGAGAGGGAGAGAGAGAGAGAGAGAGAGGGAGAGAGGGAGAGAGAGAGGGGGGAGAGAGAGGGGGAGAGAGAGAGAGAAAGAGAGGGAGAGAGCGACAGAGAGTGAGAGAGAGGCACAGAGGGTAACGTGTGTGTGTGTGTGTGTGTGTGTGTGAGTGAGTGAGAGAGGGGGGAGTTGGTCAAGACAGGAGGCTGATGGAAGGGCGAGGGTCATTACCCCCTGTGCCCAGTGAGGGGCCAGACAGCTGGTTTCAATCAGAGCCATATAATAAGAGTTGTGACACTCTCATAGGCTTTCATTGTTATCGTGGAATGCGGAAGTGAAGTGCCTCATGGGCCGTACGTAGTTCCAAGTCCAGCCTTGAACGCCATTACTTTTCATTGTTTACGAGGGGCACTCGCTGGTAAGTTTACTTTACTTTACTTAATTACTGCATTTTCTTTTAAACATTTTAACGCATTAGCAGACCACTCATGGATTTAGTCAATAGTAGTATTTTATGTAGCCAGCTTTATTTAATGTTTATCGTAAGTTAATAGCTTGTTAGATTCTAAATGCAGTTAGCTAACGTTACCAAATGCTTTTGGACATGCATCAATTGCTTTCATACAATTCTCTGCTGTTTTATAACATTATCATTTGCTTATCGCTGCTGGCGGGACAAAACCTCATAACTCCAAAAACCCAACTTTTCAGCAGATGAAAAAAACGAACACAGATTTCGAATAGAGTTAGGAGGTTTAGACAGATGATCGGTTTAATGCTTTCCCATTGTTTAAACTTTGTAAAACCCACAAACACATATGGAGGATGATCTACGGAGTTGATTTATATTTAAAAAAAAATTAAATGGAGTTATGAGGTTTTGTCCCGCCAGCAGCGTTATGTCATGTCAGTCAAAATGAACTATACTTATGAATGCTGAATAGTCATTCTCTATAAGACGAATAGTCCTCATTTCATTGCTTGAGTCATTACATACAAAAATGTTGAACTAGTTGTCAAAATCTGTCAATTATGTAGTCAATCACGGCCTCACAATAGCTGAGGCTGGTCGAAGGGTGCATCCAAATGTTGAGAGAACCACTGTAAATAAAATTATTCAAACATTAAACATTTAGTCGGGATAGCAGGTGTGTACATTGGACAGTAATTCAGCACTAAACAATCTGCACTGCACTACTGCCATTGTGTCATACATGAAGCTTACAGTGGGAGAAGAACTTGTTTACATTTTACATTTAGACTTACAGCTTTACTGCAGCAGATTTACTGTATTGTAGTGTAGTGTAAAGTAGTGTTAAAGTAAAGAGTTGCCATATTTACAGTATGGTACTGTACTGCAGCATTTGGGAAGTGGGAAGCACTGTTATTGTACACTACAGTAATATGGGTTACTGTGAAGCATGTATATCTCATGTTTACTGTACATTACTGTAATTTTATTCTGCACCATATAGGATTGCAAGACAACCTCGCAGAGGTGGAAGAGGGCCCCTTTTTTCTCTGCAACAAGAGGAAGCCATTTGTGCAATGGTGATTGCAAACAATGCCATACGATGGAGAGACTGGTGGAGCGATGTAGAGACTGGTGGAGCGATGGAGAGGCTAGTGGAGGGATGGAGAGGCTGAGTACTGGAGTTGGGACTGGATTCCTCTGTCTTATGCAGCTGAATAGGTTTTTGAGACAGTCTTGGGTAAACCTGCTGGTTATCACAAACAAGTGTCCCTGGGCCAGCATGTCTTCTTGGATTGATAGTATTGTAGGTGTTGCCATCACAATCCGTTTCCACTTCCACATTGCCAGATTAGGGCTGCCCATGTCGGTGGTGACGTTAATTGTCAGGATGGAGGTAGGTGAGTTCCAATTGTTGTAGGCAATCACAGAGACGGAGAAGGTATACTCTTGAACAGGTTCGACTTTAATAGTAAAGAACACAAAGAGTAATACTAGGATACTATGCCAAGGCAAGGGAACGAGAGAATTAGATAATGGAGCTTAGTGGTGGTCCAGAACAGGAACCGCCCGCGTTATCTCCGAACGCCTAAAGTGAAGACCTGACAAATGACAAGCAGAGGAAAGGAATGTTATATAGCCACCAAATACCAACATTCCACACACACCCCGTGACAGCCAATCAGAAGCCAACAAGTCAAGTCAAGTCAAGTCAAGAGTCAAGTCAAGAGTTTTAATTGTCACGGCATACAGGTATACAATGAAATGCGGGTGGTCTTGCCCGCAACGATGTGCAATACAGTGGTACATATAATAGAATCAAAAGAAGGAAACAACATTGTGCAGTAACAGGTAGCAGGTAACATGGAGTGACATCTCGGTATCTGTACATAGTTATTTACAGAGCATGTGGGACATGCTAGTTAGCTTTGGTAGTGCAATACACTGTTCCTGTTATTCTAATTTAAAGTGTCCTTTCCTTTGGCCATACGTGTGCGTGTGTGCGACATGAGTGTGTGCCCGCTCATGTTAAAGTGTTAGGTGGCTGCTCGTGTGTGAGCGTGCACAGTGTGCGTGTCGTGTGTGTGTTCATGTGTGCTTGTGTGTGGACAGTTCAATGTTCTGAGCACTCAATGTTCATTGTTCATGGCTCTGATGGCCTGGGGGAAGAAGCTGAGCCTAAGCCGCTCTGTCCTAGTAGCTGGGGTTCGCAGGCGTCTGCCTGACCTCAGCAGCTGAAACAGGCTGTTATTGGGGTGGTGAGGGTCTTTCATTATCCTGCAGGCTCTGGATTTGCACCTCTTGTTGTATAGAACCTGCAGGGGGGGTAGTGCAATACCCGTGGTACGCTCGGCTGAGCGCACCACTCTCTGTAGGGCCTTCTTGTCCTGTGCCGTGCTGTTTCCATACCAGGCAGTGATGTTTCCGGTCAGGATGCTCTCTACAGCTCCTGAGTAGAAGGACTGGAGTATCTTCCCCGATACTCTGAACTTCCTTAACTGTCTCAGGTGGTAGAGACGCTGTTTCGCCTTCTTTACTACTGTGTCTATGTGTGTTGACCATGTCAGGTCCTCTGAGATGTGGACCCCCAGGTACTTGAAGCTGCTCACCCTGTCCACGGTAGCCCCGTTTATCATCAGTGGTGTGTGTGTCTCCTGCTGTCCTCTCCTATAATCCACGATCAGCTCCTTGGTTTTACCAATGTTCAGGAGCAGGCTGTTGTCCTGGCACCAGCGTTCCAGTACCTCAACCTCCTCCCGGTAGGCCTTCTCGTCGTTGTCCGAGATCAGCCCCACCACCACCGTGTCATCTGCGAACTTCACTATGGAGTTGGAGCTGAACTTGGCCACACAGTCGTGTGTGTAGAGTGAGTACAGCAGGGGGCTCAGAACACAGCCCTGGGGGGACCCGATGCTCAGGGTGATGGTGTTGGAGGTCTGACCCCCCACCCTGACCGCCTGGGGTCTTTCGCTCAGAAAGTCCAGTACCCAGGCGCTCAGGGCGGAGCTCAGACCTAGCTCGATCAGCTTGTCCACCAGTCTGGTGGGGACTATGGTGTTGAACGCTGAGCTGTAGTCAATGAACAACAGTCTCACATAGCCCCCCTTCTGACGGTCAAGGTGCGAGAGGGTGCTGTGCAGTACCTGGGAGACCGCGTCGTCAGTGGACCTGTTTGTCCTGTATGCAAATTGCATAGGGTCCATATCACTGGGGAGGGAGGCACAAATGTGGTCCTTGACCAGCCTCTCGAAACATTTCATGACCACAGAGGTGAGTGCCACCGGTCTGTAGTCATTTGGACATGCTGGGGAGGGTTTCTTCGGCACAGGGATGATGGTAGACATCTTGAAGCAGGCAGGGACCACTGACTCCGCCAGTGATTGATTAAATATGGCGGTGAACACAGGGGCCAGCTGGTTGGCACAGGTCTTGAGTATACGTCCTGTTATGCCATCTGGGCCAGCAGCCTTCCTGGTGTTCACCTGCATAAATGCTCTTCTCACACTGTGTTCCGACAACGAGAGAGCGTCCCCCCCCCCTCGCGGTTGCCCCCCCCCCCTCCACAACAGTCGGCGCGCCAGTGACGTCACTAGCCGGAGAGCCAGCAGCGCCACTGTCTACACCAAACCGAGCGTAGAACCCCTAATTGACAGCACTAAATGACAGGGAAAACAAGTGACAGTAACCAAGTGACAGATGACAGAGAAGGTGGGAGGTTCCCGACCATAGTCAAGAACCAGAATCGTAACAGTACCCTCCCCCGACGAACGGCACCAGACGTTCACCTGGGGGCCTCGGGATTCAGCCGCCGGAAATCATCGATCAGGCTGGGATCTAAAATATCCCTTTGAGGCACCCAATAACGCTCTTCTATCCCGTACCCCTGCCAATCCACCAAGAACTGAAACCCCCTACCCCTCCGCCTACAATCCAGTATCCTCCGCACCGTGTAAATGGACTGACCACCCATAAACCGAGGCAGAGGAACCGTAGGCAGTGGCGGGGCCAAGGGCGATGAGAGGAACGGCTTCAACAGGGACACATGAAACGTCGGATGAACCCTCATAGAACTCGGAAGCCGTAGCCTGTAAGCCACAGGATTCACCCGACGTACCACCTTAAAGGGTCCTATAAAGCGAGGAGCCAGCTTCCTGGATTCCTCCCGGAGAGGGAGATCCCGGGTGGAAAGCCAAACCCGCTGCCCAGGACGGTAAACCGGAGCCGGACGACGCTTGCAGTTAGCCTGCCGCTGGGTACTAACCGAAACCTTCTGCAGCGGACCCGCTTCCACGTCTTGCGGCAGCGAGCCACATGTGCCTGGGCCGAGGGCACCTCCGCCTCCTGCTCCTGCTCGGGAAACAAAGGAGGTTGAAAACCATACTGACACTGAAAGGGAGACATACCGGTAGAGGAGGAGAGGAGGGTATTATGCGCGTACTCAGCCCATGCCAACCTCCTACTCCACGTTGCCGGGCAACCGGCAACGTAACATCTCAAGACCCCCTCCAGGTCCTGGTTGACGCGCTCCGTCTGCCCGTTCGACTGCGGATGAAACCCAGACGAAAGGCTGACGGAGGCGCAGAGACCGGCGGCAAACGCCTTCCAGAACCTGGAAGCGAACTGAGGACCCCGGTCCGACACGATATCCACCGGAAGCCCGTGGACCCGAAAGACATGCTGTATCACCAGATCAGCAGTCTCCCGGGCCGATGGAAGCTTGGGGAGAGGAACAAAATGAGCCGCCTTCGAGAACCGGTCCACCACCATCAAAATGGCGGTGAACCCGTCCGAAAGGGGGAGGCCAGAAATAAAGTCCAGGGATATGTGCGACCAGGGCCGTTTAGGAATAGGAAGTGGCCGGAGGAGACTTGCCGGTGTACGACGAGAGGTCTTACTGCGCGCGCACATCGGGCAGGCCGCCACAAAGGAACGCGTATCCCCCTCCACTGTCGGCCACCAGAACCTCCTACGGAAAAATTCCAGGGTCCTGGTGGCCCCAGGGTGGCTGGTGAGGGATGAGGCATGTGCCCACTGCAGCAAACGTGAGCGTGCCGCATTGGGCACATACGACCGCCCCGGAGGGCCCCCGCCAGGATCGGGCTCCCGCGTCAGCCCCGACCTTACCACCTTATCTATGCCCCAAGACACGGGTGCCAAAATCAAGGCCGGTGGAATAATGGGATGGGGCTGCTCCTCCCGGCCAGGAAGATCAAACTGGCGCGATAACGCGTCGGGTTTGATATTCTTGGACCCGGGTCTATAGGAGATGGTAAATCGAAATCGTGTGAAGAATAACGCCCACCTGGCCTGGCGAGCGTTAAGGAGTTTAGCCCCTTGGATGTAAGCCAAGTTCTTATGATCGGTCCAAACAATGGAAGGATGTGCCGCCCCCTCCAACCAATGTCTCCATTCCTCCAGTGCCAATTTGATAGCCAACAACTCCCGATTACCCACGTCGTAGTTGCGCTCGGCTGATGACACTTTCCCATCCTTTAAGCACCTCTGAGAGAGCACCCCCCCCCACAGCGATGTCAGAGGCATCCACCTCCACAATGAACGGAACCTCTGCATCGTGGCGGATCAATACAGGAGCGGATGTAAACCGACGTTTGAGATTGCAGAAGGCCGACTCTGCCCTAGGCGACCATTCAAAGCCAGGGAGAGAGGCCTTAGTGAGAGCTGTTAACGGATTGGCTAAGGCGCTAAAGTTGCGAATAAAGCGCCTGTAAAAATTTGCAAAGCCCAAAAAACGTTGTAACCCCTTGAGCGACAAAGGCCGTGGCCAGTCCAAGACTGCACTCATCTTGGCCGAATCCATGCATAGATCACCCTTTGTCAACACAAAGCCCAGGAAGGAAACGGTATCAGTGTGAAACACACACTTCTCAGCCTTAACGAATAGTTGATGCTTGAGGAGACGGTCTAGCACCTCCCGAACATGCAGTTGGTGTTGCACCATATCGCGAGAAAAAATTAGGATATCATCTAGGTAAACAAACACCGACACCCCAATCAAGTCTCGCAGCACGTCGTTAACCAGGGCTTGGAAGACTGCCGGAGCATTAGCCAAACCAAAGGGCATGACCAAATACTCATAGTGACTGTTGTGAAGGGCCAGATTAAACTGAATTTATATATATGTATCGTTTGATATACTTTGTATATTATTTATATATATACACGGAATATCCCTTTACCTGCGTTCAGACCAGAGTAATATTCGCTCTCCTATTGGACAGCGCCCCCAGGCACCAGCGCGCAAGCCCCCAACGGCAAGTTCAAAGACAACTGCAGGCATGTCAGAACATGCCCAGAGTCAGCGTAGTAATACGAGACAAGGACTGAGGTTGGGACTAGATATTCACTTAAGTATATATATTGGCGCAGGTGTAAACAGCAGTACCTTACCTTACCTTACCCACCTTCACCACGAGTCAACGTGCAGTGAAGTGAGCAACCTTGCGTCTAAATAGAGCATTGAGAACCGCGTGCGAATAGAATGTTAAAGTGTCAGAGTTTAATGAAGTAACGTTGAGTTCGACTTAATCTAATGTGAAGTAAATAGTCGATCATTTATTGTATAGCGTGCGGCCACAGTTCTTCCGTGTGTAGCATTACCCATCGGTTCGTCGTGTCTTTAGCTAGTGCACTTAACCAGGCTGTGTGGCCTAAATACGTCGCCCACACCCGAGGAGTCCTAGGCGGAGAACCGTTGGACATGTACACAGGAGAATCGGCGCCGGCGATTGCAGAACCATTCCTGGTTGGATTATATTGCTTTGGGACGTGACTACCGGAGAAGAGCATCGTTGATTTCCACTATCGTTTGGGATTTAACCTCGTGAGGATTACAATTCGGGCCTGCCTCGTGGACGGGGCTGGCTAGCTGTCATCAATGCTGTCGAGCATTTTGGATTACAACTATTGCTTTTGCTGTTGATCAAGGGAGTTTACAAGCACCGACTCCTGTACCTGGAGTCTCTTTATTCCCCATTGAATCAGACGGAGTACCCGAACATTCCTCTACCCTCCAGGCCTTACACCCCGGAGGGAACCCATTGTCTCCAGTTGGTACCGGTGTTGCCCTATATAATTGCTACTATACAACAGGTGGCGTCAGCTTAGACCCATCGTAGGATTCCTGCTATTCTTAGTGACTTATGCTATTGACTGACTTTACGTATATTCTTCGCCATACAAGCGCGACCCTAATTCTCATTCTGTAACCTAACGTTGCCTAATAATAATAAATTACCCTCCAATAGTATTTCTGTGTCAATGCCGTGTTCTTGTGGGTGTTCACCATCTATATTTGATGTACTGTCTGGCCAGTAATTAAAGTACATAACTAGCAGTGGTTTAATCTATCACAATCTTTAATACAGTCAGGGTTTTGTAACCCCTCAGTTACAATTGGTCCTTCGAGCCGGAGGGTATCAGTGTAATATTTAATATAATATTAATATTAACCATGGCCAGTGGTGAACACTCCCCAAGCGGCTCCCCTAAGCTAGAACGCCCGCAGCGCAAACGTCAGCCACCTCCATATCTGGAGGAATTCGCTTTCGTTCTACCCCCTAGCTTATCTAAACAGACGTTAAATACGGATAAAGCGGATAGTCAAAGCATGTCCAATCCTATCGACTTGGCGACCCTGCCAGTAGAGACCCCAGTGGGTTCAAACGAAACTGACTCAGCTCACGGGGGGGACCAGGTGGGACATGACATGACTATACCTCAAGAAAGCGCTCCAGGGATAGAACCCGACACACAACCAAGTGAAGAGAACCGCGCCCAGGAGATAGACCTCGGAGCGCGCCAGGAGAACAGATCTCCAACAAGCCCTGTCAGCACCCGATCACCTCCGTCAGTGTCATCCCCCAGCGAGGCGGACCAGAGACTGGCGCAAGCCTTGATCGCCACACTGACAGCCTCCACCGAAAGAGACCGACTTCAGGGTGAACGCGACCGGCTTCAAGCAAAGACGCTTAGTGAGCGCGAACACTCCGCCACGGAAAGAGAGCGCCTCCACGCGCAACTCCAAGCGCAAGCCCTTAGTGAGCGCGAACACTCTGCCGTGGAACGAGAGCGCCTCCGGGCGCAACAATTAAGTGAGCGCGAACACTCTGCCATGGAACGAGAGCGCCTCCAGGCTCAACAGATGAGCGAGCGCGAACAACGAGAGCGCCTCCAGGCGCAACAATTAAGCGAGCGCGAACACTCTGCAGCGGAACGAGAGCGCCTTCACGCGCAACTCCAAGCGCAAGCCCTTAGTGAGCGCGAACACTCTGCAACCGAACGAGAGCGCCTCCAGGCGCAACAAAGGAGTGAGGACGACCGCATAAGACTGGAGGAGAGGCGCCTTCAGACGGAAGAGAACATCGAACGAGACCGCGCCAATGCACAGCGCGACGCCGCCAATGCCCAGCGCGAAGCAGAGCACGACCGGCTGCAGGCGCAGATGATAGAACAATTGATTGCCAGGGCGACACCCCCTCTCTCCGTACGGAGCTCCCGGAGATCATCACGACAAGGGTCTAGGGCACCTTCCCCTACCCGACAAAGCGACCCGGGACCCGGCCAACAGGAGGAACCTGTCTACGTCTCCGAGCCCCCTCCCCGACCGGTCCATACGAGACCCAGCCAACGGGAAGAACCGGCCTACGTCGCCGAGAGACTGACTAGAAGACTCCAGGACCTAGAAGAGGAAGAGGAAAAGGAGGAATGTCAAGCCCACCAGCAAGAACGTACTCTGGACCAGGAGGCCCAGTACAGCCCCGACTTCAGCCCCGAGTCACTGCACTACAAACCCCCGACCCAACTCACGGGTGAGTTTGACGTACAGTCAGCACCGAGGAACAGCACCTGGGGACCCGGCCTCTGGTACCCACCAAGTACTAACCCACGACCACACGTACGGGGAGACTCGCCCAGGAGGCCTCTTCCCCTACGCTCACCAATGTGCCAGCCATCCATGGCATCGTACCTTGGCACACCGACGTTCCCAGACTTTACGCGCGAGGACAGAGCACAGTACACGGAATTACGCATGTGTTTGGAGACTATGATGTCCGACGTCCCCGACGAGTCGTACAAATATGCCATCCTCCTCAAGCATCTCAAGGTGCCCAGAGCGCATAACATAGCGCTGGCATATTCCAACTCAAGCACCCCATACTCCGCGGCTCTAGTGGCCCTCGACCAGCGTTATGGACGCATATGGGATTACGTGATCCAAGAAATACGGGATATTGACCGCCTCCCCCCAGCCAAAGACAATAGAGCACTGGATGACCTCTCTATCAAGGTACAATCCCTAGTAGGGATGCTGGGGTCCCAAAAGGAGAAGGGGAGATATGAACTGTATGCAAATTCTAATGTGGAGCGAATACTGGAGAAGCTCCCTCCAGCCCGCCAAGAGCGTTTTCGGCGGCAGAGAGACCACCGTGATCCCGACGGCCCCGAGCCATCCCTCCTAGACCTGGCCGCTTTCCTCGCAAGGGAAGTTAGCAGCCTACGACTGGACACATTCGTGTGGAGTGGATCTAGCCCAAGAGATGGACCTCGGAGATCCAACGATAACCGCCGGTCAGTGACCGTTATGCACCAGGCCGAGTCAGTGCCGCAGCACAAGAACCACAGCACCCCCCAGACCAAGGGGAAGTGGAAGATTGTATGCCAGTACTGTGAAAAGGAACATTGACTGTCTCAATGTGACACTTTCAAGAAGCTGACCGCTGACGAGGTGAGTCAGTGGATCAAAGCCAACCGCCACTGCTTCCGCTGCGCGCGCAGCCACATGGCAGCTGAGTGCCGCTTAAAGAAAAGATGCAGCAAGTGCGACGGCGCCCACTTGGAGGTCCTACACGACAGCAACAAGAAGAAACCCGTACCCCCAAGCAGCTCGAGAGTGAACGTCATGTACATAGACCCTGCGAAGAGCGGGAGCTCCCGAGTGCTCTTGAAGGTGGTCCGAGTGATATTAAGCTACGATGACAAGGTCATGGACACTTACGCCGTCCTAGACGATGGGTCAGAAAAGACTCTCCTCCTCGCATCCGCCGCAGCCCGGCTGGGTCTGCGGGGGAGCGAAGAAACAATGACAATCCGTACCATTAGAAGAGACCTGAAGACCATAAAGGGTGAAAATGTCTCCTTCACGATAGCAGCGGTCGGGCAGCCCGAGAAGCAGTATAGCATCACTAACGCCTTCACCAGCCACGACATAGGCCTGTCACAGTACACCTACCCCATCCCAAAGCTGATGGAAAAATACGTGCACCTACGTCAATTACCTATACCGCTCATCGACGACGCCACCCCGACCTTGCTCATAGGATCCGACCACGCACACCTCATCGTCCCAACGGACCGGGTCCACATCGGGCCCAGAGGCTGTCCAGCAGCGGTCGAGACCCGCCTGGGTTGGACACTACAAGGCCCCCTCTCCGGGTCTCCCAACCGACCGACAGCCACTCGCTGTCTCCACTCGAGGATAAACGAAGAAGACACCACCCTCTTACAGCACGTCGAGAGGCTATGGACATTAGACGCGATGCCCTTTAAGAATGAAAAGAAACTCGTTCACTCAAAGGAAGACACTTATGCCATAACCCTCCTCGAGCAGAGGACAAAGAGAGTCGAGGTCAATGGAGTGATGAGATACGCAACTCCACTCTTGAGGCGAGAGGGTATGCCCACCCTCCACGCCTCAAAAGAAGCGACAGAGCGATATCTACTGAACACCGAGCGGCGTCTAGCCAAAGACCCCACTCAAGCCACTGTGTACCGCGCTGAGATCGACAAGCTGATCACAGCGGGACACATAAAGAAAATTGACATTCAAGAGGCCGACCAGACGATCGAATCTTGGTACGTGCCCCACCATAAGGTCCACCACAACGGCAAGGATCGCATTGTATTCAACTGCAGCTACCAGATCGGACTACAGAATCTGAATAAAGAACTCTTGCCCGGCCCAACACTCGGCCCCTCTCTCCTCGGCGTATTACTACGTTTCCGCCAAGACAAGGTGGCCATCAGCGGCGACATCAAAGGGATGTTCCTGCAGGTGAGACTAGTGGAGGAGGACAAGCCCTTGCTGCGGTTCCTATGGAGAGAGAGGATCAAAGATGAGCAACCATCCATCTATCAATGGGAGGTCCTCCCCTTCGGAACCACATGCAGCCCATGCTGTGCTACGTTCGCACTGCAAAAACATGTGACAGAAGACCCTGAAGCTGACGAGGAGGTCAGACAAAGTGTAGAGAGGAGTTTCTACGTGGACAACTGTCTGCAAAGCGTCTCGACGCCAGAAGAAGCCGAAGCCCTCCTACTCAAGCTCCGCGCCTCACTGATCAAAGGCGGCTTTGATCTCCGGCAGTGGGCCAGCAGTGACCCTCAAGTACTTCGCAGCCTCTCCCCAGAGACAAAGGCAGCAAGCAGCGAGACCTGGATGGCGACCATCCCAGGTGAAGCACAGGAAATGACATTGGGCCTAGTCTGGCGCTTCAAAACAGACTCGCTCCATTACAAATACACACCCCTGACCACGGAGCAGGGAAGGTCGACCCCTCTACCGACCACCAGACGGAGCGTATACAGAACACTCGCAAGGCAATACGACCCGCTGGGGTGTATCCTACCTTACACCACTCGGGCGAAAATGATTGTACGAGAGCTGTGGGACAAGGAACAGGGCTGGGACGACCCCATACCCGACCACCTCGCTTCCACCTGGAGAGAGTGGGAGAGAGAACTCAACTCGCTCCAAAATGTGAACATACGCCGAAGCTACTTCCCACCCACCATGCGGCTGGAGACGTGCCAGATGGACCTGCACGTCTTCAGCGACGCCTCAGAAGTGGCCTACGGTTCGGTGGCTTACTTGCGGGCCCGAGAGGAGGGAGGAGAAATACACACAGCCTTCATCCTGGCTCGCTCAAGAATAGCCCCCCGCAAGCAACAATCGATCCCGCGTCTAGAGCTCTGCGCAGCTCTGGTAGGCGCGCAACTCGCCACGTTAATCCAACGTGAACTCACCATCCCGGTGCAAAGAACAATCTTGTGGTCAGACTCCATGACCGTACTCACATGGATCCAGTCCGATTCTTGTAGATACAAGGTCTTCGTGGGAGTCAGAATCACAGAGATCCAAGACCTAGTAGGATCAGCGTGCTGGAGGTTCGTGGACACGAAACAGAACCCAGCCGATGTCATCACACGGGGGATGTCCCTAGATGACCTCACATGTCACAATATCTACAGTGACGGTCCTGAGTTCCTCAAGCTCCCGGAGGAAGATTGGCCTACCCCCACCCCTCGGGAGGCTAGTCAAGAGGAGGCAGAGATCAAGAAATCTATGTTCTGTGGGTTGACGCACACCCCAGTCCCCACTGACCCTAACATAGATGACTGCCTCACCTTTGAGAGTGCGCAGCTAAAGACATTCCTGTGGCACCACCCTGAGGTTCCCCCCACTACCGACATTAACGCAGCGAACTACGAAGAGGCAGAACTCCTTCTGCTACAGCGAGCCCAAAGAGACTCGTTCCCCGACGAGCTAGACTGCCTGCAGGGAACAAAGCCAGTCCCGTCAGACAGCAGACTGCTCCACTTGGCCCCCGAGCGCGACACCCATGGCCTCATCAGGGTGGGTGGTCGTCTGAGACGGGCCCCCGACTTAACGGATGACGTCAAGTTTCCTATAGTCCTCAACAGCCGACACAAGGTCACTGAGCTCATCATAAAGAAATACGACGAGGATGTGCACCACGCTGGGGCAGAGAGAGTCTTCGCTGAGATCCGACGTCGCTATTGGATACTGAACGGAAGAGAAGCAGTACGTCGCTTCCAGCGGACTCGACCAGACTGTCGCCAGTGGCGAGCACAGCCCAGTATACCCAGGATGGCCGACCTGCCTCACCATCACACCCGACCCATGGCGAGGCTGATAGAGTTGCCGAGGCTCCCTGACTCCCCTGATGACGACCATGACCCACTGTAGATTGCCCTACTCCCCACAACAGACATTGAGCAGTTGACTAGACTATTAATCTGTCTTCCTTTAACTAATTAGGTGCGGACTAATTAGGAGGCGGCTGTTGTGAAGGGCCAGATTAAACTGAATATATATATGTATCGTTTGATATACTTTGTATATTATTTATATATATACACGGAATATCCCTTTACCTGCGTTCAGACCAGAGTAATATTCGCTCTCCTATTGGACAGCGCCCCCAGGCGCCAGCGCGCAAGCCCCCAACGGCAAGTTCAAAGACAACTGCAGGCATGTCAGAACATGCCCAGAGTCAGCGTAGTAATACGAGACAAGGACTGAGGTTGGGACTAGATATTCACTTAAGTATATATATTGGCGCAGGTGTAAACAGCAGTACCTTACCTTACCTTACCCACCTTCACCACGAGTCAACGTGCAGTGAAGTGAGCAACCTTGCGTCTAAATAGAGCATTGAGAACCGCGTGCGAATAGAATGTTAAAGTGTCAGAGTTTAATGAAGTAACGTTGAGTTCGACTTAATCTAATGTGAAGTAAATAGTCGATCATTTATTGTATATCGTGCGGCCACAGTTCTTCCGTGTGTAGCATTACCCATCGGTTCGTCGTGTCTTTAGCTAGTGCACTTAACCAGGCTGTGTGGCCTAAATACGTCGCCCACACCCGAGGAGTCCTAGGCGGAGAACCGTTGGACATGTACACAGGAGAATCGGCGCCGGCGATTGCAGAACCATTCCTGGTTGGATTATATTGCTTTGGGACGTGACTACCGGAGAAGAGCATCGTTTGGGATTTAACCTCGTGAGGATTACAATTCGGGTCTGCCTCGTGGACGGGGCTGGCTAGCTGTCATCAATGCTGTCGAGCATTTTGGATTACAACTATTGCTTTTGCTGTTGATCAAGGGAGTTTACAAGCACCGACTCCTGTACCTGGAGTCTCTTTATTCCCCATTGAATCAGACGGAGTACCCGAACATTCCTCTACCCTCCAGGCCTTACACCCCGGAGGGAACCCATTGTCTCCAGTTGGTACCGGTGTTGCCCTATATAATTGCTACTATACAACAGGTGGCGTCAGCTTAGACCCATCGTAGGATTCCTGCTATTCTTAGTGACTTATGCTATTGACTGACTTTACGTATATTCTTCGCCATACAAGCGCGACCCTAATTCTCATTCTGTAACCTAACGTTGCCTAATAATAATAAATTACCCTCCAATAGTATTTCTGTGTCAATGCCGTGTTCTTGTGGGTGTTCACCATCTATATTTGATGTACTGTCTGGCCAGTAATTAAAGTACATAACTAGCAGTGGTTTAATATATCACAATCTTTAATACAGTCAGGGTTTTGTAACCCCTCAGTTACAGTGACCATTGGGTGTATTAAATGCAGTCTTCCACTCGTCTCCTTCTCTAATCCTGACCAGATTGTATGCATTACGTAAGTCAAGTTTAGAAAAGACCTGTGCCCCCTGTAAGCACTCAAAGGCTGTGTCCATGAGAGGTAAAGGATATCGGTTCTTGATGGAAACGTCATTCAATCCCCTATAATCAATGCACGGGCGCTGATCCCCATCTTTTTTGTCAACAAAGAAGAAACCAGCGCCGGCCGGGGATGTGGAAGGACGTATGTGCCCCGCAAGCAATGCCTCCTCAATGTAGGTGTTCATGGCCAAGGTCTCGGGGCTTTAGCACGCGTCTTGCTAAAAACGTCCGCCAGGTCCCAATAGATCTCAGGAACCCCTATCAAATCGGGATTAGAGGGTGGAACAGAATCTGCGACGCTCCCCACCACCCTGGAGAGAGAAGAAGGAGAAAAAAGAGAAGAGGGGAAGGGAGACAAGGGAGTGGACAAACTCTCGCCGACGACCGACTTCACGTCGACCTCCGTTGAGAGCTTGCCCGTGCTCCAATTAATATTCCGTACACATGAAGACAACCAGACAACACCATAACAGAATAGGGGGAGACAATAACAAATAATTGAACCCACTTCCACCCCCCACCCGCCACCCGGATGTGCATAGGAACAGTACGTTGTGTGACGCTCCCACTGCCCAGGGGCTGACCGTCCAGGGCGTAGACAGGAATGGGAACCCCCAACTCTTCTACCGGGATTCCCCATTTTCTCACCAACCCCAAGTGAATGAAATTGCCCGCCGCCCCTGAGTCAATGAGAGCCTTCGTTCCCCTAACGTTACCCCCACAGTTAACCGCCACCTCCAGAAATGTACGTGAGTCAGATGGTAGTGCTGGGGTGAGCCCACCTGCTGGCGCCCTCTCGAGGCCCGACCGAGCACCTCCCCTTCCCGACTGGCGGCGAGTTGAGCCAGCCTGTTCCCGACAGCTGCCGAAACGATGACCGGTGCGGCCGCACCGGAAGCAGCGTCGCTCCTCAATGAAGCGCCGCCGCTCGTCGTCTGAGAGCGACAGCGCCCCAAGCTGCATGGATTCGTCACACAGTGGCCCACTCGTGTAATGTGGGGAGATGTCAACAACGGGAGGAGAAAGGACACGTACCTGGGTAGTATCTTCACGCTCCCTCTCTCTCTCCCGATGTCGGTTGTCCATCCGTATGGCGGTGTTGATGAGCGTTTCCAGCTACTCAGGGATCTCACGCACGGAGAACTCGTCTCGCATCCGTGCGGAGAGTCCCTTGAGAAATAGGACCACACAAGGAATTTCCGGCCAAGCCGCCTCCCGAGCCACGATCCGAAATTCGATGGCGTATTCTGAGACCGTGCAGGAGCCCTGCCGGCAAGCGAGAAGCCGCCCACCGGCCTCGAAGACCGAGAGTACTCGGGAAGTGTCGAATACCCTTCTCAACTCCCTGGTGAAGTCGTCCACACAGTCGCAGAGAGGCGAACCGCTCTCTAATTCGGCCGTAGCCCAGGAGAGTGCTTGACCGGTGAGGAGGGTGATAATATATGCGACTTGTGCTCTGGAAGAGGGGAATGAGCGTGGCTGCAGCTGGAACACGAGTGAGCACTGGGTGATGAACTCCCTGCATCCCTCCGGTGCTCCCGCGTAGCGGCCTGGTGCGGGTAGCCGTGGCTCCTGGTTCCGATCCTGGTGCCCAAGAGCTCCCCGACTCTCCTCGGTGTTGAACGTGGTGTTGAGCACCGCCTCTCCTGCCGCCGTTTCACCCACCGTCGTCCTTACCCCCGCCACCTTGACTTGTGCCTGCTGGGCTGTGATGAGCGCCGACTGCGCCGTCTCCTGCGACGCGGTGACGATCCCGCCCAGCCGAATCAACTCGGCACTGACCAGATGTTGGTGTTCCTCCATGCGCTCCTGTGCACTCTTCTGTGCCCGGAGCATCTCCATGATTGCCTCCATGGAACTCTGATGGTCAGGTCTTCTGTCAGGATGGAGGTAGGTGAGTTCCAATTGTTGTAGGCAATCACAGAGACGGAGAAGGTATACTCTTGAACAGGTTCGACTTTAATAGTAAAGTACACAAAGAGTAATACTAGGATACTATGCCAAGGCAAGGGAACGAGAGAATTAGATAATGGAGCTTAGTGGTGGTCCAGAACAGGAACCGCCCGCATTATCTCCGAACGCCTAAAGTGAAGACCTGACAAATGACAAGCAGAGGAAAGGAATGTTATATAGCCACCAAATACCAACATTCCACACACACCCCCGTGACAGCCAATCAGAAGCCAACAAGTCAAGTCAAGTCAAGTCAAGAGTCAAGTCAAGAGTTTTAATTGTCACGGCATACAGGTATACAATGAAATGCGGGTGGTCTTGCCCGCAACGATGTGCAATACAGTGGTACATATAATAGAATCAAAAGAAGGAAACAACATTGTGCAGTAACAGGTAGCAGGTAACATGGTAATCAGAAGCCAACCCCTAATTGACAGCACTAAATGACAGGGAAAACAAGTGACAGTAACCAAGTGACAGATGACAGAGGTGGGAGGTTCCCGACCATAGTCAAGAACCAGAATCGTAACAGTTAATTACATGTAGCCCTATGGAAGCTGCTCTGTCAATAATGTCCAGGATGATTACTTTATAAATGGCCCCATTAGTGGAATTGCCACTGTAGTCGAGCCTTCGTGCTCCCTGCCAACAAAAATACACATGCATGTGTTGCCTCTCCTGTGTGGCCGGGTAACGTCACATTGACATCTCGTCCAGAGTCAGCACACACTCCCTCTCCATCTGTCAGGCCATCTACCTTCAGCATGTCAAACACCTCCCCTAAATACTCATGGTTCCATCTTTATATGGAATATAAAGCACCCAGCCCCCATGTCCTAGCCCCCCACCCAGCCCGTGCTCCTAGCCCTAGCCTTGAGTGCTCGTCTTGAGGCAGGAGCTCAAGTCAAGTCAAGTCAAGAGTTTTAATTGTCACGGCATACAGGTATACAATGAAATGCGGGTGGTCTTGCCCGCAACGATGTGCAATACAGTGGTACATATAATAGAATCAAAAGAAGAAACAACATTGTGCAGTAACAGGTAGCAGGTAACATGGAGTGACATCTCGGTATCTGTACATAGTTATTTACAGCGCATGTGTGACATGCTAGTTAGCTTTGGTAGTGCAATACACTGTTCCTGTTATTCTAATTTAAAGTGTCCTTTCCTTTGGCCATAAGTGTGCGTGTGTGCGACATGAGTGTGTGCCCGCTCATGTTAAAGTGTTAAGTGGCTGCTCGTGTGTGAGCGTGCACAGTGTGCGTGTCGTGTGTGTGTTCATGTGTGCTTGTGTGTGGACAGTTCAATGTTCTGAGCACTCAATGTACATTGTTCATGGCTCTGATGGCCTGGGGGAAGAAGCTGAGCCTAAGCCGCTCTGTCCTAGTAGCTGGGATTTGCAGGCGTCTGCCTGACCTCAGCAGCTGAAATAGGCTGTTATTGGGGTGGTGAGGGTCTTTCATTATCCTGCAGGCTCTGGATTTGCACCTCTTGTTGTATAGAACCTGCAGGGGGGGTAGTGCAATACCCGTGGTACGCTCGGCTGAGCGCACCACTTTCTGTAGGGCCTTCTTGTCCTGTGCCGTGCTGTTTCCATACCAGGCAGTGATGTTTCCGGTCAGGATGCTCTCTACAGCTCCTGAGTAGAAGGACTGGAGTATCTTCCCCGATACTCTGAACTTCCTTAACTGTCTCAGGTGGTAGAGACGCTGTTTCGCCTTCTTTACTACTGTGCCTATGTGTGTTGACCATGTCAGGTCCTCTGAGATGTGGACCCCCAGGTACTTGAAGCTGCTCACCCTGTCCACGGTAGCCCCGTTTATCATCAGTGGTGTGTGTGTCTCCTGCTGTCCTCTCCTATAATCCACGATCAGTTCCTTGGTTTTGCCAATGTTCAGGAGCAGGCTGTTGTCCTGGCACCAGCGTTCCAGTACCTCAACCTCCTCCCGGTAGGCCTTCTCGTCGTTGTCCGAGATCAGCCCCACCACCACCGTGTCATCTGCGAACTTCACTATGGAGTTGGAGCTGAACTTGGCCACACAGTCGTGTGTGTAGAGTGAGTACAGCAGGGGGCTCAGAACACAGCCCTGGGGGGACCCGATGCTCAGGGTGATGGTGTTGGAGGTCTGACCCCCCAGAGTTGGAGCTCTGGCCAGGGCAGACCGATGCGGCAGCGGGCAGAAAAATAAAGAACCCGGACTCCCACAGTCTCCTCCCGTATCCCGTGTGGCGGCGACTCTCTCCCCAGCCGCAGAAGAGGAGTGTCCCCCGGGGTATTTATTTATTTGTTTTCGCTTAAGTTATTTTGGAGACAACATTCTCAGTTAGCAAAAAAGTATTGATTTTTATATGAATAAATAATCATGTTTTATTGTCATGTAGTGATGTTAACTTAATGGTCTTTTCTTAACTATTTCTCAGAGCCTGCAGTCCCACTGCAGTCCAGCCACAAGGGTCCCAGCCAACTCCCTCTCCCTCCCACCGTAAGCTTTTCAAAACATGCTGTAACTGTGGGGGACACTATCATTACTATCAGACACTATCATCTCTGTCAGGCCATCTACCTTCAGCTTCAGCTTGTCAAACACCTCCCCTAATACTCCTGGTTCCATCTTTATATGTTACAATCTGAAATGATGATATGGCATTGTCAGTGTTACAGCGAGGGTGTGTAGGCTAGTCATTGAAATATTAAATATTATATAAATTATAACTTCACGTTATTCATACCAAAGTTCATTTGGGCATAATATGTGTGGTAATTGGCCACTGCATGAACATGTGCTGGAGGTTTTGGGCTGGCTCTCACAGCGGGACCCTTCCTCCTCTTGGTCTTAGGGCGATGCACAAATATGGTTGGAACAGCATCAGCCTTCAATTTTAGTTGGCCTTTTTGGTTTGCTGTGAATTGCTCTCCCTCAAAATGTGCCTGCAGAATAATTCCAGACTTTACCCCATAATTGTCAATCACAAATGCATTGTAGTCATTTATACAACGGCATGCAAATTTCTCGATTCTGATTGGCTGAAACAGTCCATTTACATGTATGTATTGCGATCAGTCCACGCTTGCTGGCCCAGGACCCGCCCACAACCGAATCACATCACATCAATCCGCCGGATCACAAGAAGGTGGACAATAATCTTTACAAATGGATATGTTGATAGCGACTAAACGACTAAATATCAAGCGATTCTGTCACAGCGAATGTCTTAGTCGTTTAAACAATGTTGGATGATGTAATTGATGGGTCTTGAATCATTCTGTAACAAAAGAAAAATCGCGGATTGATTGATTGATTCATTTTCAATTTTCTTTTCAATTTCTTTTTCCTTTCGACTGTCAGCGCTCGCTCTAGTCTCCACCCACCGCCACACCCCCCCCCACACACACACACACACACACACACACACACACACACACACACACACACACACACACACACACACACACACACACACATGCACACACACACACACACACACACACTCTGCCTGCAACGCGGGGGATAGTCAGACTGAGAGAGAGCTGGGTGCTGCGCTGTTCTAAGTGAGCATGGCCTATTGAGTTGATTGATTGATTGATTGCTAATTTTATTACTGTACGCTTGGTTTCCAACTGGTTAAGTTTAGGCCCTCTACAGTAGGTTTAAAAAAATAAATAAAAGAATAGGGCGAAGAAAACGTTTTTTTCCTATAGGGCAAAGAAAACTTTTTAATTTGTTTTACCTACTTTCTATAGAAGCATCTAAGAATGAAGTTCTATGGAAAGTAGGTCTGCATTCCCTTAACAATTGTGTGTATTGAGCCGTACTGTATTGTACCCATTCTGCATCTGGTAATAAAATGTTCAATCAATCATTCCAATAATACACAGTTGGATGTGTTAGTTGGTTGGATGCACTTCAAGCTGCTTCCACATGAGGCAACTTCTCTCAATCATTCCAATAATACACAGTTGGATGTGTTAGTTGGTTGGATGCACTTCCGATCTGCTTCCACATGGAGGCAAATTGTCTTTTTTGTAGTTGTGGGAACTACCTTTTCTGGCGGATGGTTTTTTCAATAAATCTTCGATTAATGTGTGTTTATTGTATAGAAATAAGGTTGGATGAATGTGGCAGTTGTATAAAAGCTTTACACCACTTGCAGTCGTGATTTGTGAACAATAAACCATGCCTAGGGGGGTCTAACGACCCTCGGCTGCGCCTCGGGCCTAACGACCACCCCTAGGCATGGTTTATTGTTCACAAACCACTCCTGCGCGTGATGTAATGCTTAAGTACATATTACAGTAAAACACATTGAACCTGTTGTGGAATATTTTAAATGAGCCAAACAGTGAAACTGTAGAAATTCAGATGAGTCAAATTGTATCAAAAATAGAATATAGTTTATTATCTGTTTTCTATGGCCATAGAAAGATTATGCAGTTTAAAATTTCACAAATTAAGATGACAAATTAATAACAGATAATGACAAGAAAGGTAAACAAAGATGAGATTATGGGTTTTGTCGTATCTGTCACAAGATTGATATGAAGACAACGAGAAAAAGAACAAGATGTGATTTACTTGGACATGTCATAAGTCAAGCTGGCCTGACCTTTAAGTTGTTGTCTGAGCTGTATAATAAGCCATACATCCGGATCCCTTTCTCGGACCGATTGGTGCATCCAAATGCTGCACAGCCAACCATGGTAAGACTTCAATCTATAAAAGTTAGATGTTATGATTAAGCAAGTAAAATATGTATACTAAAATAGCAAGTTTCCCACAGCAGAAACTGGTGGGTGAACTCTAAACCCTCTAAAATATTGAAATCAAATTGAGTTTTATTGTCACATACACAATCATACACCTCTTGAAGCAGGATGCTTGCATGCTGTGGAATGGAAATGTTCGAGATGAGAAGAGAATGTGTTGTTGTAGAGTGCATGATCAACTCCATAACTCTCTATCTCCTCGTTTTGTTTTCTAGGATAAACTACGACTATAATGGCGTGTGTCCAGTCTGAGGTTTGTGAGCAGCAGTCGTGACAGCAAGGCCCGAATCTAGCACTACCAACAACAGGAGTGGAAGACTGGACCTCTACCTGGACATATTATAGGCCTATAATAATAAAAAATAATTGTGGAATGCAATTGCTTGCCTTGTATTTTTTCTACTGTTGACCAAACTTTTTTCTTGGCTTAATTGAGTAGTTTCTGGCATGATTGATATTTAGATTAGATTAGATTCAACTTTATTGTCATTTGCACAGACTACAAGTACTGAGACTACGAAATAGCAGTTTAGCATCGAACCAGAAGTGCAAAAACATACATATTATGTATATTTATAAATAGAATAAACAGTAAAGGTAGGTATGAATGTGCTAAGATACAGTATGAACATTAACAGAATGAACTGTATGAAAAGAGTGGTATGAATACGCTAAGATATATACAGTGTGAACACTAGTAGTAACAGTATGGACAGTATGAAGCATTTAAGTTAGTCATGGATGTATTAGAGCTCTTATAATACATCAATGGTTACAGTATGAGTTTCAAGTTTCAAGTTTCTTTAATAGTTGTCATACAGAAGTACAGAATACTTTTATACAAAATGCTTCTTACTGTTACGCTCCAGAGACTGTGCAAGACAAGATAAGTATGAAATAAAATAACATAGTATAGCATGTAAATTAGAAGTAAAAAAAATGAGGTCACAGTGTTCAGTATAGACATATGTACAATGTTCGATGCAGAATAGACGTAACTGAGTTACCATATAATATACAATACTGTGCAGTGTACTAATATACAATACTATATAGTGCAAGGCAGAAATGGGATGAGGTGCAATTTAGGTACAATTTACAGTAGGTGTACGAGTTGTAGTGCAAATCCTTTATCAATAAATATAAAGTGTGTTTGTGTGATCTAAAGTGTGGAGAGTGGGTGCTGCAGTGTGTTGTTTGTTTAAGTGAGTGTGTGCGTGTGGGTGTGTGTGCTGTGTGCATTTGATGGTTGTTGCATAGTGTTTATTGTTCGTTTAGCAGCCTGATGGCCTGGGGATAGAAGCTTCTTCTGAGTCTTTCTGTGCTCGCCTTAAGACTCCGGTATCGCTTGCCTGACCGCAGCAGTTCAAAGAGGCAGTTGTTCGGGTGGCTCGAGTCCTTAATAATTCTCTTAGCCTTCCCCTTGCACCGCTTGTTGTAAATGTTCTGGAGGGTGGGAAGCCCCCCTCCAATTGTGCGTTCGGCTGAACGTGTCACTCTTTGTAGTCTGCTACGGTCTTGTGCAGTGCTATTCCCAAACCAGGAGGTGATGTTGCCAGTCAGGATGCTCTCTATTGTACATGAGTAGAAGTTCCTAAGGATCTTCTGACTGACTTGGAACTTCCTTAGGCGCCTGAGGAAGTAGAGGCGTTGTCGTGCCTTCTTCACAACACTGTCAATGTGTGTGGTCCATGTCAAATCCTCGGATATGTGGGCTCCGAGGTACTTGAAACTGTTCACTCTCTCAACCGGTGCCCCGTCGATGCTGAGGGGGCTGTAGTCCTTGACCCCCGACCTCCTGAAGTCCACAATCATCTCTTTTGTTTTGCTGACGTTCAGGGAGAGGCAGTTCTCCTGACACCACTGTGACAGATTCTCTACCTCTTCCAGGTAGGCCCTTTCGTCGTTGGCAGAGATCAGGCCCACCACTACTGTGTCATCAGCAAATTTGATGATGGTGTTGTTGTTCCGCTGTGCTACGCAGTCATGTGTGTACAGGGAGTAGAGGAGGGGGCTCAGAACACAGCCCTGGGGGGCCCCTATGTTGAGCGTGATGGATGAGGAGGTGCAGTTGCCTGCTCTTACCACCTGGGGTCTGCCCGTCAGGAAGTCCAAGACCCACTGGCAGAGGTCATAGTTCAAGCCCAGGTCCCTGAGCTTGGCTATGAATTTGGAGGGGACTATGGTATTGAATGCTGAGCTGTAGTCGATGAACAGCATTCTCACATAGTTCCCCTGCCTCTTGTCCAGGTGTGATGCTGCTGTGTGCAGCACATGGGCTATGGCGTCCTCTGTGGACCTGTTGGGGCGATATGCAAATTGCAGAGGGTCCAGGTTGATGGGGAGGGAGGAACAGATGTAGCCCTTCACTAGCTTCTCAAAGCACTTCATGGCTATGGAGGTGAGGGCTACAGGGCGGTAGTCGTTGAGGCAAGCGGGCGTAGATTTTTTGGGTACAGGGATGATGGTGGACTTCTTCAGACAGGTGGGGATGACAGCCTGTTCCAAGGACAGGTTGAAGATGTCAGTGAATACCGGGGCCAGTTGGTCGGCACAGACTTTTAGGACGCGGCCGGGGATGCCGTCCGGTCCGCGTGTAACTGTTCCGCAACAGTAAGTGACTTCCGGGGTAGGCCTGATTGGCCCCGACAAGGCACGTGACGCGCAACTTTCTCTGCCGCGCGGCACGCTCCGCGGAGCCGAGCGGCAGAGCTTACGGAATTACGTAACCGTCCAAATACGCCATGACTCTCATTCGGTGCTATAGCTCACCTGGCAGAGCAGCGGTCCTGCGATCCTGCGGTCCGTTGTTGGTGAGTTCGAATCCCATCAAAACTTTTTTTTTTAACGTGATTTTTTTTTTGTACGTGTATTCTTTCGCCGGTTAAGGTTAGGCATGGTTAAGGTTAAGGTTAAGGTTAGGCATTGTTTCGGAGTTGGTTAAGGTTAGAATGGTTAAATTTAGGCGCTGTTAAGGAGCTGGTTAAGGTTAGAGTTTGTCTTAGAGAATGGCAATATTCTTTCTATCATGGTTAAGGTTAAGGTTAAGGTTAGGCATTGTTTCGGAGTTGGTTAAGGTTAGAACGGTTAAGTTTAGGCGCTGTTAAGGAGCTGGTTAAGGTTAGAGTTTGTGTTAGAGAATGGCAATAGACAGCCTATTTCCGCGCGACAGCTCTCAGCAGCCTCGTTGCGCGTCCTGAGTTTGCCGCGTCACGTGCCTGTCGGGGCCAATCAGGCCTACCCCGAAAGTCACTTACTGTTGCGGAACAGGTACACGCGTCCGGTCCTGCTGCCTTCCTGATATTCACTTTTTTAAAGATCCGTCTCACCTCATGCTCTGTTACCCTGAACACTGAGTCTCCATCAGCAGCAGACCCCCCCCCCCCCCCATTGCCGTGGTTTGTAGGCTGGTGTTTTTATTCACAGCCTCAAACCTCGCATAGAAGGAATTGAGATCATTTGCTAAGGAGATGTCACTGTTCAGTTTGAGGGAGGTGCCTTTGTAATCTGTCATTGTTCTGAGGCCCTGCCACATGCCTCTAGAGTCAGCCTGTTCAAACTGAATTTCAACTTTACGATGTTACGACCCTGGCTCAGGGGCACGCAACCTATGTGCAAACCAACACCAAAACCCTGTGCTCTAACTCAAAGTGCTACTATCTCAAGGAACTATTAATATAAATGTTAACTAAAGTACTAAGGTAACCCAACGGACAAGGACTAGAAGAACGTGACAGCTCTTTCTCTAAGCACAGACAGTGCATGTGTGTTACTAGGTCTGCCTTTAAAGCTCCCCAGCAGGTAACCAATCAGCACTAATTGGCTAATTGGCAGGCCTCACCTGCATGCCCGGTGACACAGGAGTGATCAGGCCTCTAGTACATAACACCTCCCCCACCAAACTGGTTGCCCAAGAGGCAACCACTACACAACAACCCATAAACAAAACAAAAAACAACTGTGACCCCTTAGTTGTCAGGGCCACTACCACAACAGCGATAACGGGTACCACAAACACCGGTACTATGATCGCACGTTGTCCCTCCCACGATGTGGCGAATATCCAAGTTATACGCCTGGAGGAACAAACTCCATCGCATCAAACGATGGTTCGAGTTCACCATGCTGCGAAGAAAAACCAAAGGGTTATGGTCTGTATACACAAGGGGTAAACTGGAGGATCCAACGTAAACATCAAAATTGTTCAAGGCAAGAACCGGGTCGGCCCCTGTCGAACACGACCACCGATACCGATCTGTCAAAACTATACTGCAAACCAAAATCAACCTGAGAACTGCACTTAACAGAACAGAACACAGCACAACAAAACCATAGATCACTGATACCACCACCGCACCCATATCCATCCCACCTGGCACTGGCAGTTCAGGATACTGCACACCGTGAACATCCAGAGTAGGCTGTACCGCCTCAGGTACAGCCCCAGTGTACCGGGAACATGGCAGTACGACAGTCACAATAACGTCTGGAACACCATCTAAAATGGCGTCACCCAAAATAACTTTGTCCTGATCAAAATCAAAATGGCTGCCACTCAACAGACCAGGTCGCGAAGGCGGCTCCTGCTCCACAGGACACAGGTAACTAGGTTGACCATCACACCTAGTGCATGGCAGAGAATCAGTGTGGACATGTGGATCAATGTCAGAATCATCAACTGACATACTGGGACCATCCCTGCCCACAAGTGAAACATTAGGGACAATAGAGCTATTGTGGGAAGGCTGGCAGCCTAAGTCAAGCTTAGTAGCCTCTCCAACTAGAACGGTGTCACATGAAACAACAGCACTTCTCATAGCATCCTTCCCACACTCATCCTCCAATTCGTTCGTGGCCTCAGCCACCGTACAGGCTGGGAAGACCTTGAGACACTGCGCTGCCATATCATCTCCTGTCACATGCTTCTCCGGCACGCCTGTCAACTCTGGTTTCACCACCGGGCCTAACACAAAACCACAATCAAGAGAATCATTATGCAGAGGTACATCCACAGTGTGCTTTCCAAAATTCTCAACAGGTACACATTTTAACCCAACAAAGAATGTGTCACTAAGTGTAATGTCCCAAGTCGAAGTATCAACAACATCACTTTTGTCCTTTGACATTTCTCGTGCCACAGCACACACAGGAAACACTCCTGGATGTTTCTGTGCCAGCTCATTAGAGACCTCAGAAACCACAGGAATGGGAGTTACAACCGGAGTAGCCAACACTTTGTCACCAGCCAAATCATTCCCTAGAATGAAGGACACCCCCTTTATGGGAATGTGAGAACATACCCCCACAACAACATTGCCTGATACTAAGGGAGAATTGAGCGTGACCTCATGCAAAGGTGCATCCACAAATCCACCCCCAAGGCCCCGAACAACGACACCGGAATGCAAAGAAGAGTTTTCTGAAAACGGCAAAACCCCCTCCAGAATGAGGGACTGAAAAGCACCGGTATCTCTCCAAATTGTTATAGCCTGTTTGGACTCTAGTGCATTAGTCAGGGAAACAAATCCATTCATCATAAACCTTGAGGAACCCTCGAGTTCTTTGTCCACACGTTTGATACTTTCTCCATCCCCATCTAACGTTGGCATAGGCGTCCTGCATATGGTTTCTACCAGAGCCACGGTTCTGAAATTTTTCTGCTCAAGCACCGGGCATCCAGCAACGATATGACCAGGTTCTTTACAGTAGAAACAGATAATCCCTTCTGGAAATGCACCAGCAGACCCACCCCGCCTAGGAGGTGAAGTTAACTGACCAGCAGACACAGGTTTTGGGAAACGGCCCCCCTGAACAGGACGCCTATCCCCGGACTCAACACGGTAGTCCTCCAAAAACACGGACTTGTGTGTCAACACAAACTCATCGGCGAAGACAGCGGCGTCGCCTATCTTCGATACCCCACGCTCATTTAGATGTGTGGAAACGGTATCAGGAACACATCTTTTAAATTCCTCTAGGAGAATCAACTGCCTAAGCTGCTCTCTTGACTCTGCCTTCTGAGAAGTGCACCACCTGTCAAACAGGTTCTCCTTCTCCCTTCCAAACTCAACATAAGACTGCCCCTCCTGCCTGCGATAACCTCTAAAACGCTGACGATAGGCCTCGGGGACCAACTCATAAGCCCTCAATATGGAAGCTTTAACAAGCTCATAATCAGCGCTTTGTTCAAGGGACAGAGCAGTGTAGGCTTCTTGTGCCCTACCAACCAAAACACATTGCAGCAGCAGTGTCCAGGCGGTATCAGGCCACTTCAATGTGGTTGCCACCCGTTCAAAAAGGGGAAAATATCTTTCCACGTCTTTCTCAAAAAATGGAGGCACCATCCTAATATTCCTGCCTACATCAAAACCGGAACGTGACTCTGGATGCAGAGCACCCGCCTGCAAGGCAGCATGCTTATATTCAAGCTCCTTCTGTGCACGCTCGTGCTCCAACAACATTTGTTTCTCCTTAAACTCACGCTCCTCTCTCCTCTCCTCACGCTCGTGCTGTAACTGCCTTTCCTTAAACTCCAACTCCCTTATCCTCCAGTCACCCTCTACACCAGGTAATAGCGGAGATGCGCCAGACGAAGGAGGCTCCTCCACCCTCTCCTCAAGCACCTGTTCCCTAATGAGCAAAACCCTCAAAGCACCCAAGGCAGATGGTTTCAAACGTTTCTCACTGGGAGTAAGCTCGACCTTGTAGTGCACAGCAAGCTCGAGAAGCTGTTCTTTTGAAAACCTCTCCAACATGTCATGTGAAGGGTGATCCACAAAATCCCTAACGGAAGCCATCTTTTCTGCACCAGCGCCACAACCCGTTCACTTTAGAGTCACCAAAAAGCTGCCAAAAGCACCCTAGTACACACACAATCCACCTAAAGAGCCACCAAAGAAACACTAAAGAACCACTGAAGAACGACTAAAGAACCACGACGAACCACTGAAGAACCATACAGAATGCCAAAGCCACTAATAATAACCATAAAGGGACGCGGTGGCAATGTGTGCTACGGAGCGCACATTTCTAGGACGCAAAAAAAACATAAAAAAAAAACACATCCACCCCAAATAGACGTGTCATACACGCAGGGTGTTAGGTGCTACCAGGTATGCTCACCAAACACTCAAACAAATAAAATAAATCCAACAAACAATTCCAAACAGGTGCGCCTTCTAACCTGATATGACTACATATGCTTCTACGTCTAAACTGCAGAAAAAACCGGCCCACCACATGTCTACCCTAAGAAACACTAAATCAAGCCCTACCACACTACCTGTGTTTTCTGGCCGCCCTAATCTACCTACCCTTAAACTAATGCCCTGTAGACCTAACTTTCTTCAACCACACCTGCTACCAGTCAAAGATCATATACCAATCATTTCATTGACCGCCCCAGGAGTACGTGATGCACAGGACGCTAACCAACAACCAGAAAAGAATGTCCCTATCTACATGTGGTGCCCACTAAACTATATATTTTAACAGCATAAGTAGTCACATCAAATTACAAACAAATACGGCATACTCACCTGTTTGATGAAATGGCTCAGCCCCCACGTTACACCATATGTAATGAACACCACCCAAACCATAATACGATGACACCCCGTGCAACACAAAAAAAAAACACCAAACAAAGTTCTAGGGGTAAAAGATCCCGGACGAGCGCCCAACTGTTACGACCCTGGCTCAGGGGCACGCAACCTATGTGCAAACCAACACCAAAACCCCGTGCTCTAACTCAAAGTGCTACTATCTCAAGGAACTATTAATATAAATGTTAACTAAAGTACTAAGGTAACCCAACGGACAAGGACTAGAAGAACGTGACAGCTCTTTCTCTAAGCACAGACAGTGCATGTGTGTTACTAGGTCTGCCTTTAAAGCTCCCCAGCAGGTAACCAATCAGCACTAATTGACTAATTGGCAGGCCTCACCTGCATGCCCAGTGACACAGGAGTGATCAGGCCTCTAGTACATAACACCCTGTAACGCCGTTTTGCCTCTATTACTGCTCTCCTGACGTTGTATCTTGCCATCTTGTGTTCTTCCATGTTGCCTGTCACCAGCCCGGTGTTGTATGCTGATGTGCGCACTTTCAGAGCCTCACGGACGGATTTGTCTACCCAGGGCTTTTGATTTGGGTAGATTTTAATTGTGGTGGAGGGGATTGTTTCTTCTACCAGAGTACAGCAGTGGAGGTTTCTCTATGACAACACGTGAAACACAAATTCACTCATAATTCATAATTATTATTAATTTACATATACCTATAAAAAAAAAAAAAAAAACGATATATATATATATTTTTTTAAATTATTATTATTTTTTTTTATTATAAATGTTTTCCTCTGTAAAAAAAATGCCAGTGAATTTTTTTTCTTCAAAAATGGCCAAAATTGACAGCTCTGAGCAGGCCTGCACTGCAGTATTGCCTGCAGTAATTATTCGTGAAGAAAACTTCACAGGTGTGACCCATTGTTAAATAAATAATAAATAACAACGAATCAAAATAGGCTATTAACTTCATCTAAGAACGGTCTGTGCAGTTAAACTCTTGCCATTGAATGGAGGATTGATTGATTGACAGCCCTTGACATCCAATACACGGAGGTTGAATATGATTGGCAGCCTTGCAAATCCAATCAGAGATTTCTGCATTGCAAAGTCAAAATGGGTCCAGCTGCATGTGAGGAGGATAGGTTTAGCTCGGGCCAATCTCAAGTTTCTCAATTTTCTTTATTAGTTGTCATACAGAAGTACAGAATACTTTTATACAAAATGTAACATAAAGAAGCATTTTGTATAAAAGTATTCTGTACTTCTGTATGACAACTAATAAAGAAACTTGAGAAACTTGAGATTGGCCCGAGCTAAACCTATCCTCCTCACATGCAGCTGGACCCATTTTGACTATGTGAAAGTTGAGACTATGAGAAAGTTGTTGTTTAGTAGTTAGTAAGCTGTACAGCTATAACAAGTCAGGCTAAATTAAACTTTGCGCCAACATTAGGACCGAAGTATAAACCAGCAACTGAGCAACATGAAGAAGTGGATTTATGCATCTGGATCAGAAAAAACGTTGTGGATGAAAAAGTAAGTAGGCTACAGTGCTTGTATGCTAACAGTAGCTAGGCAGCTTAGCCTACATCACAATGATAATCACCAAGCTAACTTACTGTACACACTGTAGGGCTGGGCAATTAATCGAAACAGAATCGCGATATCGATTCATAGACCTATGCAATCTAATTTCTAAGTTATGACTATTTTCTTTTATTAAAAAAAAACGTTTTTTATTTTATTTTTTATTTTATTTTTTTATTATTTTATCTGGGTTGAACATGATTTGTGGAACTCCCTCTGGTGTTGTGGTCGTGGTATTCACTGACCTTTGGGAAGTATTTCGACATGCACATGGGTATCTTAGTGGTGTAGTGTATCTTGTAGACCAGGCCCATTGCAAGTTGCTGTACTCTGTTGTCTACTCTAAGCCATCCTAGGTTGTCAAAGTGGACAGGGGTGAGGTGGGTTTTAGGAGTAAGGTCAAGCAGTAGTCTGACCAGTTTGTTTTGTGATGTTTGTAATCTTGTTTTTAGTGCCTTTGAGGTGCTTTGGTACCATGAGGTGCAAGCATAGTCGTAGTACCCTTGAATGAGTGCTCCTGTTAGAGTCTTCAAGGTATTCTTGTTTACCAGAGAGGAGATCCGGTACAGGAATCTAGTTCGTTGGTTGACTTAGTTTTATTACATTGGATCCCATTTTGTCACAGGAAAGATTAGCCTCTATAGGATGGAACCCAGGTAGGTAATTTCATCTTTCCTTTTAAGATAAGATAAGATAAGATATTCCTTTATTGATCCCCTTGGGGGAAATGCAGGCATCATAGCAGCATGGGGGAAGGGGGGGGGGGTACAGGTAGTGAAAACAACACAAGCAGTGTAAACAAAATAGGTCAATATAATTTACTATCTAACTAACTGAAATATACATTATTCATTATTCACAGTATCACAGTATCCACATAAGGTGCAGTATGCATAAGGTAGTGTTATTGTCCTACTTGGGTTCCTATTAGTTCTAGGTCGATGTCTGGCAGCAGTCGCTGCCCACTGTTGTGGAGCCTGATGGCCACTGGTATGAAGGACTGTCCGAGGCGGTTAGTTGAGTGTCGGGGGGGTATGAGTCTGTGGCTTCCTTGTCACCTTCACCTAATATGTTTTGATCTGGTCAGGTGCGCTGTCACCTAAAATGTTTTGATCTGATCAGGTGCGCTGTCACCTAAAATGTTTTGATCTGATCAGGTGCGCTGTCACCTAATATGTTTTGATCTGGTCAGGTGCGCTGTCACCTAATATGATTTAATCTGGTCAGGTACGCTGTCACCTAATATGTTTTCATCTGGTCAGGTGCGCTGTCACCTAATATGTTTTCATCTGGTCAGGTGCGCTGTCACCTAATATGATTTCATCTGGTCAGGTGCGCTGTCACCTAATATGTTTTCATCTGGTCAGGTCCGCTGTCACCTAATGTTAATATGTTTTCATCTGTGTCCACTGACCACTGACACACAGTGGGGGATGTTTTAAAAATATTATTTAATATATAATATAATATAATAATTTGTGCTTCACCTAAAAATTTGGTCAGCAGCCTCCACTGGAGTACAGACATAGTCAAGCACCGTTTCAGTGTATTCGTTAATATTGGCTGTATTATCACGGAATACACTCCAGTCTGTGCATTCAAGTGCAGCTTGGAGTGACTCCTCTGACGTCACGGTCCAACGCTTAACCTCTCGCGAGACCACCGGCGTTCGCTTGAGACTTTGTTTGTACTTTGGCAAAAGAAAGATGGCGGCGTGGTCGGACTTACCGAATGGGCTAAGAGCCTGTGACTTGTACCCATTCTTAAATTGCGAGTATACATGGTCTAATATGTTCTCGCCTCTGGTGGGACAGGTCACATGCTGATAGAAATTCGGCAACACCTTTTTAAGACGCGCGCTGTTGAAATCACCCAGAACCACAATGGCAGCGTCAATGCTAGCTATCTGCTGTTTGTTTACCTCGTCGTGAAGTTTTGAAAGTGCGGTCCCAGTGCTTGCGTGTGGTGGGATGTACACTCCGATGAGTATGATGGACGTCAACTCTCTCGGAAGCAAGAAGGGTCGACATTTGATCGCGATAAACTCCAGGTCTGGGGAGCAGTGGTTAGACAATTCCTTTGCGTTGCCTATATCGCACCACTCCTTGTTTATCATGAAGGCAATGCCGCCTCCCTTCGTCCTTAGTGACTCCGCCGTCCGGTCTTTGCGGAGGACAAAGAAGTGGTCTGCCGGTTCTATTGCACGATTCGGGACATCAGGAGACAGCCAAGTTTCTGTGAAACAGAGGACATTACAGTCCCGAATGTCCATCTGGAATTGGATCCGTGCTCCAGTTGTAATGAAATGCAAATGCTAAGAAATGCAGAGTAATAACAGCTTGAGGTATGATATTCACTGCATTTCCATATTCACTTTGTGCATGTATATGTGAATGTCTTAACATAAGATAACATTAGGATGTGTGTGTATATTTATGACTAGAAGCAAGAAAAATATGAATGCATACATACTGTAAATGTTACAGTATGTAACGTTAGCCTATGCATTAATATCTTTCGTAACTTATCCTAGGTTATGGGACAGTCCTCACAGACAACAGAAAAACTGATTAATGCTGTCTCTCTGCCACCCCCCAGAAATGCTATTATATATATATTGAATATAAAGTGTTGTCAACATAGTAACTGTAATGTGGGCTGATTAATAAAATGATGCTTGAGTGTTTAACAACTGCCGTTAAATGGCTAATATAAAGTAAAACAATAGTCATCAGTAGCTAGCATAGTAACGTTTGATATTGCCGCCAGTGCCTAGTGATATAAAGAAAGTAATATAAATGTAAATAATAAAGTAGCAGACATATAAATGGTAGAACACAACAGTGATCAATATGCACATTATGTATTCATATTTATTTACCGAAAATTGCTGTAACAGACTAGTAGTAGTCGCTGCTGCTCCTCTGTCTCGCTAAAATCATGTTGCCAGCGCTGAGTGCAGATTTGTTGAGGAACTATGGGAGCTACATGCAGGGGCGTAGCTGGGGGGGGGGGGGGGGTAGCTTAGGATGATAACAAGGGCCCAGCACTGGGGGGGGGGCCCAATTTTTTTTTTTTTTTTACTAGACATCACTCAGGTGTATTATTGATGCTCTCATTGATACTATGTTTGTTTCTGAAGTGTGTGTGTGTGTGTGTGTGTGTGTGTGTGTGTGTGTGTGTGTGTGTGTGTGTGTGTGTGTGTGTGTGTGTGTGTGTGTGTGTGTGTGTGTGTGTGTGTGTGTGTGAGATATATATAGAGAGAGGGGGGGCTTTGGTAGACTATTGCATTGGTCCATTCATTGAAGATGAACGCAATGCGACATCCTTTACTAGGCTCACCCACCAACAGTGCAGGTGCTGAACTGCTGATCCGAATGTATAGGTAAAAACCATATTATGCGTTTTCATCCAAAAAAAATGGCGAAAAAAAATTCCGCTTGCGCGCTTTTGCGCGCTCGCATTCACTGGGGGCCTACAAATACATTCTTTCATGGGGCCCAGAATCTGGAGCTACACCTCTGGCTACATGAACCACGTGATCGCGTGGCGGCGAGATCACAGAGTGTCGCAACTCTCTTTTAGAAGGCTCTGGTTTCAATCAGCTCAGACATGTGTGTGAGTGTGGGTGTGAAGGAGCGTACGTGTGTGTGTGTGTGTGTGTGTGTGTGTGTGTGTGTGACTGTGTATATGAATGTGTATGTGATTGTCTGTGTGTGGGTGAAAAGGAGCGTACGTGTGTGTGTGTGTGTGTGTGTGTGTGTGTGTGTGTGTGTGTGTGTGTGTGACTGTGTATATGAATGTGTATGTGATTGTCTGTGTGTGGGTGAAAAGGAGTGTACGTGTGTGTGTGGGTGTGTGTGTGTGTGTGTGTGCGTGTGCATAATGCATGCATTGGTGTTTGTCAGCAGGGATGGAGAGGGAGACAGAGCCTCTCGCTGGTTGCCGTGCAGAGGAGACAGACATCACTGGTTGCTGTGGAGAGGGAGACAGAGCCTCCAGAACCTCTCCTTATCCTCCTCCTCCTCCTTCTTTTTCTCCTTCTTCTTCTTCTCCTTCTCCTTTGTCTTTTCCTTCTCCTCCTCCTCCCTCTTCTCCTTATTCTCGTCCTCCTTCTTCTTCCTTCTTCTCCTCCTTCTTTTTCACCTCCTTCTTCTCCTTCGTCTTCTCCTCCTCCTCCTTCTTCTTCTCCTTCTTCTCCTCCTTCTTCTTCTCCTTCTTCTCCTCCTTCTTCTCCTCCTTCTCGTCCTTCTTCTTCTCCTTCTCCTCCTCCTTCTCCTCATTCTCCTCCTCCTCCTTATTCTCCTCCTCGTACTCCTTCTTCTCCTCCTTTGTCTTCTCCTTCCTCCTTCTCCTCATACTTCTTCTTCTTCTTTCTTCTCTTCTTCTTCTTCTTCTTCTTCTTCTTCTTCTTCTTCTCTTCTTCTTCTTCTTCTTCTTCTTCTTCTTCTTCTTCTTCTTCTCTTCTTCTTCTTCTTCTTCTTCTTTGTCTTCTCCTTCTCCTCCTCCTCTCCTCCTCCTACTTCTCCTCCTACTTCCTCTTCCTTCTTCTTCTCCTCCTTCTTCTTCTCCTCCTCCTTCTTCTACTTCTTCTTCTCCTTCGTCTTCTCCTTCTCCTCCTCCTTCTTCTTCTCCTCCTCCTTCTTCTCCTCCTCATACTCCTTCTCCTCCTTCTTATCCTCCTTCGTCTTCTCCTCCTCCTCCTTCTCCTCCTCCTCCTCCTCCTCCTCCTCCCTCCTCCTCCTCCTCCTCCTCCTCCTCCTCCTCTTCTCTTCTTCTTCTTCTTCTTCTTCTTCTTCTTCTCTTCTTCTTCTTCTTCTTCTTCTTCTTCTTCTTCTTCTTCTTCTTCTTCTTCTTCTTCTTCTTCTTCTTTTTCTTCTTTGTCTTCTCCTTCTCCTCCTCCTCCTTCTCCTCCTCCCTCTTCTCCTTATTCTCGTCCTCCTTCTTCTTCCTTCTTCTCCTCCTCCTTTTTCACCTCATTCTTCTCCTCCTTTGTCTTCTCCTTCCTCCTTCTCCTCATACTTCTTCTTCTTCTTCTTCTTCTTCTTCTTCTTCTTCTTCTTCTTCTTCTTCGTCTTCTCCTTTTCCTCCTACTTCCTCTTCCTTCTTCTTCTCCTCCTTCTTCTTCTCCTCCTCCTTCTTCTCCTTCTTCTTCTCCTTCGTCTTCTCCTTCTCCTCCTCCTTCTTCTCCTTCTTCTTCTCCTTCGTCTACTCCTTCTCCTTCTTCTTCTTCTTCTTCTTCTTCTTCTTCTTCT
>NC_140168.1:118596983-118774746 GCF_963971535.1 Notolepis coatsorum
CTTTCCGTCGGCACCAGTGAGCACTTTGCTTACGCGGCCGGCCGGCCACGCAGCTCGGGGCAGTGACTGGTCTATGATCATAACGACTGTGTCCACTTTTAAGTTGTCCCTGTCCTTGACCCGCCTCTGATGGGCTGGAAGGGATGGCAGGGAGCTTAGGAGGAAGCGGGCCTGAGACTGGTTGATCTGTGCTTGGCTGTGTCTCCACATCCTCCGTCTGTTCCTCTTGTTCGGTCTGTACCCCGTCTGAGGAGGGGCCGGTTCCGGCCGCCCCATCAAGAAGTCGTTTGGGGTGCTGGGTTCGAGGTCAGCTACGTCGCTTGGAGCGCAGCTGAGGGGGGTGGAGTTCGGAACTCCCTCTTCTTGGGCCCACGGTTCTCTCACAGGCCTCTCGTCTAATGTCAATAGCCTCTCAACGGGCTGTACGAGAGAGTGGCCGGTGTCGCTCACCTTTGTGTGCAGGCAGCGTGTAGACGTGGGTTGACTGTCAAGTCCGTAGAGGGGGCCCTGGAGCGTCCACCCCAGTCGGGTCTGAACCGCGACTGGGCATCCTTTGGGTCCGATGTGGGCCGCCTCAATTGGGAGAATGAGGTCCGCGTGGTCGGAGCCTATGAGCAGGGTCGGTGTGGCGCCGTCGATGAGCGGTATAGGTAGTTGACGTAGGTGCACGTACTTCGCCATCAGCTGTGGGATGGGGTAGTTGTAGCTTGACAGGCCTATGTTGTGGCTGGTGAAGGCGTTAGTGATGCTATACTGCTTCTCGGGCTGCTCGACCGCTGCTATCGTGAAGGAGACATTTTCACCCTTTATGGTCTTCTGGTCTCTTCTAATGGTACGGATTGTCATTGTTTCTTTGGCATCCCGCAGGCCCAACTGGGCTGCGGCGGAAGCGAGGAGGAGAGTCTTTTCAGACCCATCGTCTAGGACGGCGTAAGTGTCCAGGACCTTGTCCTCGTAACTCAGGAGCACTCTGACCACTTTGATGAGCACTCGGGGGCTCCCGCTATGCTGGTCTATGTGGAGCACTCCTGTTGGTGGGTTGCCTTGTCGGGCTAGTCCTTTCTTGTGGGCCTCGCGCAGTGTATCGCAGCGAGCGTGGTCCTGTGTGTTCGTCCTACTCCACTGATCCATTTCGGCGGGTGTCAGTTTCTGGTAGGCTTCACACCGTGACATGGAGTGTCCGCTGCGGCAGTAAGTACACCAGGGGGGGGGGCTATGGATCTTCTGTAGTGGTGCCGACTCGCGGTAGTCAGAGTAGCACCGTGACTCCCAGTGTCTGCTGTAGCAGTCAGGACACCAGGGGGGGGGTCCAGGATTAGTTTGTGGTGACACCGCCTCGGCCTGATACATCACCGTGACGGGCCCACTTTGGTTTCCTGGCGGACGCTTGTTGCTGTCGTGCAGGACCTCCAGGTGGGCGCCGTCGCACTTGCTGCATCTTTTCTTTAGGCGGCACTCAGCTGTCATATGGCTGCGCGCGCAGCGGAAGCAGCGGCGGTTCGCTTTGATCCACTGTCTCACCTCGTCAGCGGTCAGCCTCTTGAAGGTGTCACATTGAGACAGCCAATGTTCATTTTCACAGTACTGACAGACAGCCTTCCACTTCTCCTTGACGTGGGCGTTGTGGCTCGTCTGCCGTGGCTCAACCTCGGCTTGGTGCATAACTGTCACGGACCGGCGGTTGTCATTGAACCTCCGCGGTCCATCTCTAGGGCTAGAGTCACTCCACACGAATGTGTCCAGTCGTAGACTGCTGACCTCCCTGGCGAGGAAATCAGCTAGGTCTAGGAGGGATGCTTCTGGGCCGTTGGGGTCGCGGTGGTCTCTCTGCCGCCGAAAACGCTCTTGACGGGCTGGAGGGAGCTTCTCCAGTATCCGCTCCACGTTAGAATTTGCATACAGTTCATGTCTCCCCTTCTCCTTTTGGGACCCCAGCATCCCCACGAGGGATTGTACCTTGATAGAGAGGTCATCCAGTGCTCTATTGTCTTTGGCTGGGGGGAGGCGGTCGATATCCCGTATTTCTTGGATCACGTAATCCCATATGCGTCCATAACGCTGGTCGAGGGCCACTAGAGCCGCGGAGTATGGGGTGCTTGAGTTGGAATATGCGAGCGCTATGTTATGCGCTCTGGGCACCTTGAGATGCTTGAGGAGGATGGCATATTTGTACGACTCGTCGGGGACGTCGGACATCATAGTCTCCAAACACATGCGTAATTCCGTGTACTGTGCTCTGTCCTCGCGCGTAAAGTCGGGGAACGTCGGTGTGCCAAGGTACGATGCCATGGATGGCTGGCACATTGGTGAGCGTAGGGGAAGAGGCCTCCTGGGCGAGTCTCCCCGTACGTGTGGTCGTGGGTTAGTACTTGGTGGGTACCAGAGGCCGGGTCCCCAGGTGCTGTTCCTCGGTGCTGACTGTACGTCAAACTCACCCGTGAGTTGGGTCGGGGTTTGTAATGCAGTGACTCTGGGCTGAAGTCGGGGCTGTACTGGGCCTCTTGGTCCAGAGTACGTTGCTGCTGGTGGGCTTGACATTCCTCCTCTTCCTCTTCCTCTTCTAGGTCCTGGAGTCTTCTAGTCAGTCTCTCGGCGACGTAGGCCGGTTCTTCCCGTTGGCTGGGTCTCGTATGGACCGGTCGGGGAGGGGGGTCGGAGACGTAGACAGGTTCCTCCTGTTGGCCGGGTCCCGGGTCGCTTTGTCGGGTAGGGGAAGGTGCCCTAGACCCTTGTCGTGATGATCTCCGGGAGCTCCGTGCGGAGAGAGGGGGTGTCGCCCTGGCAATCAATTGTTCTATCATCTGCGCCTGCAGCCGGTCGCGCTCTGCTTCGCGCTGGGCATTGGCGGCGTCGCGCTGTGCATTGGCGCGGTCTTGTTCGATGTTCTCTTCCGTCTGAAGGCGCCTCTCCTCCAGTCTTATGCGGTCGTCCTCACTCCTTTGTTGCGCCTGGAAGCGCTCTCGTTCGGTTGCAGAGTGTTCACGCTCACTAAGGGCTTGCGCTTGGAGTTGCGCGTGAAGGCGCTCTCGTTCCGCTGCAGAGTGTTCGCGCTCGCTTAATTGTTGCGCCTGGAGGCGCTCTCGTTGTTCGCGCTCGCTCATCTGTTGAGCCTGGAGGCGCTCTCGTTCCATGGCAGAGTGTTCGCGCTCACTAAGGGCTTGCGCTTGGAGTTGCGCGTGGAGGCGCTCTCTTTCCGTGGCGGAGTGTTCGCGCTCACTAAGCGTCTTTGCTTGAAGCCGGTCGCGTTCACCCTGAAGTCGGTCTCTTTCGGTGGAGGCTGTCAGTGTGGCGATCAAGGCTTGCGCCAGTATCTGGTCCGCCTCGCTGGGGGATGACACTGACGGAGGTGATCGGGTGCTGACAGGGCTTGTTGGAGATCTGTTCTCCTGGCGCGCTCCGAGGTCTATCTCTTGGGCGCGGTTCTCTTCTCTTGGTTGTGTGTCGGGTTCTATCCCTGGAGCGCCTTCTTTATCCTGGAGCGCTCCGGAGTCTATCCCGGTGACGCTGTCTGGAGGTATAGTCATGTCATGTCCCACCTGGTCCCCCCCGTGAGCTGAGTTAAATTTTAATGACAAAAAGACGGAGGTCATGGTTTTTGGTGGCCCCGCTGTGACCTCACTGCTAGATCTGGGTTCGCTGGCACAACATGTCAAACCAATAGTAAAGAACCTAGGTGTAAAGATCGACCCAGACCTTAAATTTGACAGCCAGATCAAGGCCGTGGTTAAAACAAGTTTTTTCCAGTTGAGGCAGCTGGCCAAAATTAAGCCCATCCTGCACGCCCAGCATTTTGAAGCAGTAATCCATGCATTTGTGACTACCAGGCTGGATTACTGCAATGCACTTTATATAGGGGTGAGTGGATCCTCAGTGGCTCGCCTTCAGATGGTGCAGAACGCCGCTGCCCGTCTTTTAACTGGCACTCGTAAATACGACCACATCTCACCGATTTTATTTTCACTCCACTGGCTCCCAGTGCACTTTAGGATTCATTTTAAAATTCTTTTATTTGCTTTTAAAGCCCTTCATGACCTTGCTCCACCCTACCTCTCTGAGCTGTTGCAGGTCTATACACCTTCTCGCTCTCTCAGGTCAGCTGACCAGCTGCTCCTAGTAGTGCCTACAACTAGGCGTAAGCTCAGGGGGGATCGTGCTTTCTCCGTTGCCGCCCCCAAAATGTGGAATGAGCTGCCACTGCAGATTAGGCAGGCCTCATCACTGCCCCGTTTTAAAGGCCTCCTTAAGACCCACCTCTTCTCTCTGGCTTTCGACACCATGTAGCTTGTTGATTTTATGATCTTATTGTCTTACTGTGTTGTTGTTGTATCGTTTTTGTTACTGTTTCCCTTGCTTTTAATTTTTTTTTTTTTTTTTTTTAAGTACTCTGATCTATTTAAACTTGTATTGCTGCCTATATTTACCTAATGTTTTTTATCTCTGTTTTGGTACTCTTGTTTTTTTTAATCTATTTTTAGTGCTGCTAATAGTTTTTAATATGCTCCCCCTGTACAGCACTTTGTGCCCCTGTGGCTGTTAAAGCGCTTTATAAATAAAGTTGGATTGGATTGGATTGGACTGAGTCAGTTTGGTCTGAACCCACTGGGGTCTCTACTGGCAGGGTCGCCAAGTCGATAGGATTGGACATGCTTTGACTATCCGCTTTATCCGTATTTAACGTCTGTTTAGATAAGCTAGGGGGGTAGAACGAAAGCGAATTCCTCCAGATATGGAGGTGGCTGACGTTTGTGCTGCGGGCGTTCTAGCTTTGGGGAGCCGCTTGGGGAGTGTTCACCGCTGGCCATGGTTAATATTAATATTATATTAAATATTACACTGATACCCTCCGGCTCGAAGGACCAATTGTAACTGAGGGGTTACAAAACCCTGACTGTATTAAAGATTGTGATATATTAAACCACTGCTAGTTATGTACTTTAATTACTGGCCAAACAGTACATCAAATATAGATGGTGAACACTCACAAGAACACGGCATTGACACAGAAATACTATTGGAGGGTAATTTATTATTATTAGGCAACGTTAGGTTACAGAATGAGAATTAGGGTCGCGCTTGTATGGCGAAGAATATACGTAAAGTCAGTCAAGAGCATAAGTCACTAAGAATAGCAGGAATACTATGATGGGTCTAAGCTGACGCCACCTGTTGTATAGTAGCAATTATATAGGGCAACACCGGTACCAACTGGAGACAATGGGTTCCCTCCTGGGTGTAAGGCCTGGAGGGTAGAGGAATGTTCGGGTACTCCGTCTGAGTCAACGAGGAATAAAGAGACTCCAGGTACAGGAGTCGGTGCTTGTACTCCCTTGATCAGCAGACAAAAGCAATAGTTGTAATCCAAGATGCTCGACAGCATTGACGACAGCTAGCCAGCCCCGTCCACGAGGCAGGCCCGAGTGGTAATCCTCACGAGGTTAAATCCCAAACGATAGTGGAAATCAACGGTGCTCTTCTCCGGTAGTCACGTCCCAAAGCAATATAATCCAACCAGGAATGGTTCTGCAATCGCCGACGCCGATTCTCCTGTGCACTATACTTCACATTAAACTAGGTCGAACTTGACGTTACTTCACTAAACTCTGACACTTTTACTATTCTATTCGCACATGTTCTAAACGCACGGTTGCTCACTTCAATGTTACCGAACTTGTCACACTGCTGCTTTAGATGAACTGAATGAACGAAGCTAAGACGAAGTGCTGCTGTTTACACCTGCGCCATATTTATACTTAAGTGAATATCTAGTCCCAACCTCAGTCCTTGTCTCGTATTACTACGCGGACTCTGGGCATGTTCTGACATGCCTGCAGTTGTCTTTGAACTTGCCGTTGGGAGCTTGCGCGTTGGCGCCTGGGGGCGCTGTCCAATAGGAGAGCGAATATTACTCTGGTCTGAACGCAGGTAAAGGGATATTCCGTGTATATATATAAATAATATACAAAGTATATCAAACGATACATATATATATTCAGTTTAATCTGGCCCTTCACAACAGCCGCCTCCTAATTAGTCCGCACCTAATTAGTTAAAAGGAAGACAGATTAACAGTCCAGTCAACCGCTCAATGTCTGTTGTGGGGAGTAGGGCAATCTACAAAGTCAGTGGGTCATGATCGTGATCAGGGGAGTCAGGGAGCCTCGGCAACTCTATCAGCCTCGCCACGGGTCGGGTGTAGGTCCGCCCCTGGACAATAACTTCTGCCGCTCTGACCTTTCCGTCGGCACCAGTGATCACTTTGCTTACGCGGCCGGCCGGCCACGCAGCTCGGGGCAGTGACTGGTCTATGATCATAACGACTGTGTCCACTTTTAAGTTGTCCCTGTCCTTGACCCGCCTCTGACGGGCTGGAAGGGATGGCAGGGAGCTTAGGAGGAAGCGGGCCTGAGACTGGTTGATCTGTGCTTGGCTGTGTCTCCACATCCTCCGTCTGTTCCTCTTGTTCGGTCTGTACCCCGTCTGAGGAGGGGCCGGTTCCGGCCGCCCCATCAAGAAGTCGTTTGGGGTGCTGGGTTCGAGGTCAGCTACGTCGCTTGGAGCGCAGCTGAGGGGGGTGGAGTTCGGAACTCCCTCTTCTTGGGCCCACGGTTCTCTCACAGGCCTCTCGTCTAATGTCAATAGCCTCTCAACGGGCTGTACGAGAGAGTGGCCGGTGTCGCTCACCTTTGTGTGCAGGCAGCGTGTAGACGTGGGTTGACTGTCAAGTCCGTAGAGGGGGCCCTGGAGCGTCCACCCCAGTCGGGTCTGAACCGCGACTGGGCATCCTTTGGGTCCGATGTGGGCCGCCTCAATTGGGAGAATGAGGTCCGCGTGGTCGGAGCCTATGAGCAGGGTCGGTGTGGCGCCGCCGATGAGCGGTATAGGTAGTTGACGTAGGTGCACGTACTTCGCCATCAGCTGTGGGATGGGGTAGTTGTAGCTTGACAGGCCTATGTTGTGGCTGGTGAAGGCGTTAGTGATGCTATACTGCTTCTCGGGCTGCTCGACCGCTGCTATCGTGAAGGAGACATTTTCACCCTTTATGGTCTTCTGGTCTCTTCTAATGGTACGGATTGTCATTGTTTCTTTGGCACCCCGCAGGCCCAACTGGGCTGCGGCGGAAGCGAGGAGGAGAGTCTTTTCAGACCCATCGTCTAGGACGGCGTAAGTGTCCAGGACCTTGTCCTCGTAACTCAGGAGCACTCTGACCACTTTGATGAGCACTCGGGGGCTCCCGCTATGCTGGTCTATGTGGAGCACTCCTGTTGGTGGGTTGCCTTGTCGGGCTAGTCCTTTCTTGTGGGCCTTGCGCAGTGTATCGCAGCGAGCGTGGTCCTGTGTGTTCGTCCTACTCCACTGATCCATTTCGGCGGGGGTCAGTTTCTGGTAGGCTTCACACCGTGACATGGAGTGTCCGCTGCGGCAGTAAGTACACCAAGGGGGGGGGCCTATGGATCTTCTGTAGTGGTGCCGACTCGCGGTAGTCAGAGTAGCACCGTGACTCCCAGTGTCTGCTGTAGCAGTCAGGACACCAGGGGGGGGGGTCCAGGACTGGTTTGTGGTGACACCGCCTCGGCCTGATACATCACCGTGACGGGCCCACTTTGGTTTCCTGGCGGACGCTTGTTGCTGTCGTGCAGGACCTCCAGGTGGGCGCCGTCGCACTTGCTGCATCTTTTCTTTAGGCGCCACTCAGCTGCCATATGGCTGCGCGCGCAGCGGAAGCAGCGGCGGTTCGCTTTGATCCACTGTCTCACCTCATCAGCGGTCAGCCTCTTGAAGGTGTCACATTGAGACAGCCAATGTTCATTTTCACAGTACTGACAGACAGCCTTCCACTTCTCCTTGACGTGGGCGTTGTGGCTCGTCTGCCGTGGCTCAACCTCGGCTTGGTGCATAACTGTCACGGACCGGCGGTTGTCATTGAACCTCCGCGGTCCATCTCTAGGGCTAGAGTCACTCCACACGAATGTGTCCAGTCGTAGACTGCTGACCTCCCTGGCGAGGAAATCAGCTAGGTCTAGGAGGGATGCTTCTGGGCCGTTGGGGTCGCGGTGGTCTCTCTGCCGCCGAAAACGCTCTTGACGGGCTGGAGGGAGCTTCTCCAGTATCCGCTCCACGTTAGAATTTGCATACAGTTCATGTCTCCCCTTCTCCTTTTGGGACCCCAGCATCCCCACGAGGGATTGTACCTTGATAGAGAGGTCATCCAGTGCTCTATTGTCTTTGGCTGGGGGGAGGCGGTCGATATCCCGTATTTCTTGGATCACGTAATCCCATATGCGTCCATAACGCTGGTCGAGGGCCACTAGAGCCGCGGAGTATGGGGTGCTTGAGTTGGAATATGCCAGCGCTATGTTATGCGCTCTGGGCACCTTGAGATGCTTGAGGAGGATGGCATATTTGTACGACTCGTCGGGGACGTCGGACATCATAGTCTCCAAACACATGCGTAATTCCGTGTACTGTGCTCTGTCCTCGCGCGTAAAGTCGGGGAACGTCGGTGTGCCAAGGTACGATGCCATGGATGGCTGGCACATTGGTGAGCGTAGGGGAAGAGGCCTCCTGGGCGAGTCTCCCCGTACGTGTGGTCGTGGGTTAGTACTTGGTGGGTACCAGAGGCCGGGTCCCCAGGTGCTGTTCCTCGGTGCTGACTGTACGTCAAACTCACCCGTGAGTTGGGTCGGGGTTTGTAATGCAGTGACTCGGGGCTGAAGTCGGGGCTGTACTGGGCCTCTTGGTCCAGAGTACGTTGCTGCTGGTGGGCTTGACATTCCTCCTCTTCCTCTTCCTCTTCTAGGTCCTGGAGTCTTCTAGTCAGTCTCTCGGCGACGTAGGCCGGTTCTTCCCGTTGGCTGGGTCTCGTATGGACCGGTCGGGGAGGGGGGTCGGAGACGTAGACAGGTTCCTCCTGTTGGCCGGGTCCCGGGTCGCTTTGTCGGGTAGGGGAAGGTGCCCTAGACCCTTGTCGTGATGATCTCCGGGAGCTCCGTGCGGAGAGAGGGGGTGTCGCCCTGGCAATCAATTGTTCTATCATCTGCGCCTGCAGCCGGTCGCGCTCTGCTTCGCGCTGGGCATTGGCGGCGTCGCGCTGTGCATTGGCGCGGTCTCGTTCGATGTTCTCTTCCGTCTGAAGGCGCCTCTCCTCCAGTCTTATGCGGTCGTCCTCACTCCTTTGTTGCGCCTGGAAGCGCTCTCGTTCGGTTGCAGAGTGTTCACGCTCACTAAGGGCTTGCGCTTGGAGTTGCGCCTGGAGGCGCTCTCGTTGTTCGCGCTCGCTCATCTGTTGAGCCTGGAGGCGCTCTCGTTCCATGGCAGAGTGTTCGCGCTCACTAAGGGCTTGCGCTTGGAGTTGCGCATGGAGGCGCTCTCTTTCCGTGGCGGAGTGTTCGCGCTCACTAAGCGTCTTTGCTTGAAGCCGGTCGCGTTCACCCTGAAGTCGGTCTCTTTCGGTGGAGGCTGTCAGTGTGGCGATCAAGGCTTGCGCCAGTATCTGGTCCGCCTCGCTGGGGGATGACACTGACGGAGGTGATCGGGTGCTGACAGGGCTTGTTGGAGATCTGTTCTCCTGGCGCGCTCCGAGGTCTATCTCCTGGGCGCGGTTCTCTTCTCTTGGTTGTGTGTCGGGTTCTATCCCTGGAGCGCTTTCTTTATCCTGGAGCGCTCCGGAGTCTATCCCGGTGACGCTGTCTGGAGGTATAGTCATGTCATGTCCCACCTGGTCCCCCCGTGAGCTGAGTCAGTTTGGTCTGAACCCACTGGGGTCTCTACTGGCAGGGTCGCCAAGTCGATAGGATTGGACATGCTTTGACTATCCGCTTTATCCGTATTTAACGTCTGTTTAGATAAGCTAGGGGGGTAGAACGAAAGCGAATTCCTCCAGATATGGAGGTGGCTGACGTTTGTGCTGCGGGCGTTCTAGCTTTGGGGAGCCACTTGGGGAGTGTTCACCGCTGGCCATGGTTAATATTAATATTATATTAAATATTACACTGATACCCTCCGGCTCGAAGGACCAATTGTAACTGAGGGGTTACAAAACCCTGACTGTATTAAAGATTGTGATATATTAAACCACTGCTAGTTATGTACTTTAATTACTGGCCAAACAGTACATCAAATATAGATGGTGAACACTCACAAGAACACGGCATTGACACAGAAATACTATTGGAGGGTAATTTATTATTATTAGGCAACGTTAGGTTACAGAATGAGAATTAGGGTCGCGCTTGTATGGCGAAGAATATACGTAAAGTCAGTCAAGAGCATAAGTCACTAAGAATAGCAGGAATACTATGATGGGTCTAAGCTGACGCCACCTGTTGTATAGTAGCAATTATATAGGGCAACACCGGTACCAACTGGAGACAATGGGTTCCCTCCTGGGTGTAAGGCCTGGAGGGTAGAGGAATGTTCGGGTACTCCGTCTGAGTCAACGAGGAATAAAGAGACTCCAGGTACAGGAGTCGGTACTTGTACTCCCTTGATCAGCAGACAAAAGCAATAGTTGTAATCCAAGATGCTCGACAGCATTGACGACAGCTAGCCAGCCCCGTCCACGAGGCAGGCCCGAGTGGTAATCCTCACGAGGTTAAATCCCAAACGATAGTGGAAATCAACGGTGCTCTTCTCCGGTAGTCACGTCCCAAAGCAATATAATCCAACCAGGAATGGTTCTGCAATCGCCGACGCCGATTCTCCTGTGCACTATACTTCACATTAAACTAGGTCGAACTTGACGTTACTTCACTAAACTCTGACACTTTTACTATTCTATTCGCACATGTTCTAAACGCACGGTTGCTCACTTCAATGTTACCGAACTTGTCACACTGCTGCTTTAGATGAACTGAATGAACGAAGCTAAGACGAAGTGCTGCTGTTTACACCTGCGCCATATTTATACTTAAGTGAATATCTAGTCCCAACCTCAGTCCTTGTCTCGTATTACTACGCTGACTCTGGGCATGTTCTGACATGCCTGCAGTTGTCTTTGAACTTGCCGTTGGGAGCTTGCGCGTTGGCGCCTGGGGGCGCTGTCCAATAGGAGAGCGAATATTACTCTGGTCTGTATGCAGGTAAAGGGATATTCCGTGTATATATATAAATAATATAAGTATATCAAACGATACATATATATATTCAGTTTAATCTGGCCCTTCACAACAGGTAGGCAAGGCATCTTGTTTGAGAAATGCAGGTTTCAATCTATATGTTGCTTAGGGGGCTTTCTCACTAACCATTCGGGGTCGAATCACAGCGCTATCGCATCAAAATAGGGTGTGATCGTCCTACTGAGAACGCCCCCCCGTCACCGGGGACGCTGATTCGCTCTAAATCTGGACCGCTGGAATAGGTGGTTTCGGGTGCTCGCCAGTGGGAGCGGGGGGCGTGGTGCTTGAATTTTGGGCAGATAAAAACATACAGCAACAACTGGACAATACCCACAAAAACGATATTTATGGGCAATTTGGCGAGTTCAGACCTCAACCAAACAAGCATGTTGAGCCTCACGGCTCAGTGGATGAAAACATGAAGCCACGTTACAAGCACAAGACTTCCCTGGCTCGCATTAGGCCTGGCATTTTTTTTGCCATTGTCTACTATACATTGGTTTCTTGTTCGAATGCATTGATCAGTTGATCAATGACATGCAATATAATTGACGCGAGCGATGGGATAATGTTAGCTGCTAACTAGTAATAAATAGGTTAAGCGTTAGCTTAGCGTTAGCATTAACCCTGGAAAACATTCAAAGCGGACTCCACGACACCAGTTCCATTCGTGAGAAAAGGGGGTGGGTTATATTGACAAGGCTTCTTCTTCTTCTTCTTCTTTAGAATTTCCGGCAGTGTAGACGCATCGCGGCGTATTACTGCCCTCCGCAGTTCTTTTGATGAGCTCTTCTTCTTTTTCTTCTTTCTTCTTTTGAATTTCCCGCAGGTGTATTACTGCCCTCCTCAGTTCTTATGCTACGCTAGTGATGTGCCATAGTTAGGCTTCTGGTAAACCAACTTTTGATTGTTTACCCTCTTCTTCTTCTCATCTTCAAAACACATTACTATCGACTCTATCTCCTTCTTCTCTGCTCCTCTTGCCTGTCCAATACTAATAAATACAATAACGCTATATCCTCTGGTACAACTCTGACGCATGCACAGGTTCTTTATATCAGCATCCAGTTTCCACCACTGTGTGTTAAACTCTTCCTGTGTTGACGTTAGAGTGTGACATCATCGCCTACGGGAGCTTACACGCTCAAAACGCAAACCGTAAACAAAACCCGGAGCGCACCAAGACTGCAGTGTGTACGCAAACTAGAGGGGGGAGAGGGAGGGGGGAAGTTCGCACCCAAGGACGGAGCGGCAGTGAGAAAGCCCCCTTAGTCTATCTCTTCAGTCCTGTTCCAAGATGCACAATGAGAAAGATCTGTTAAAGATCTGAGAGAATTGTTGAATAGATACACGAATGTTCTAGAATGTTCTATTATGACATCACAAATGTTCTAGAATGTTCTATTATGATATCTTCTTCTTTCGTGTAACGTCAGAGGTCCAACTCCGTATCTTGTAGCCATGCCCTTAACTCTGGTCCCACATCAAAGAGGCTGGCTTCCGAGGGTGGTTTGTATAGGGGGCAGATGGTCAGGATGCGGTCAACAGTCTGCTCAGGGTCTCCACACTCACATGCAGCGCTGTCTGCCAGGCCCCACTTCTTTAATGATGCTTTAAAGCGACCGACCCCAGATCTTAAACGGTTCAGCAGAACCCATTGCCGGCGTGGAAGATCGTCTCCTGTGGCGCCATTTCCTGGATCCCAGATGTAGTGGTGGATACGGGTTGGCCCAGCACTCTCCCACTCTCTCTTCCAGGCTGCCGCCAGCCATCCATTTCTGGATAGGTCCTCAGTGGTGGAACGGAGCATCTCTTGTGCCACCTTGTTGTAGGGGTGGCGGGACTTGAGTCTGCTCATAGGTGCTGTTGTTGTTGTTGTGGTGTTGTGTAGGGTGTGCCAGTCATGCTTCACTGCCTTCCTTGCTAGGGCGAGTGGCAGCCTCTCGTCGTAGGCCAGCTGGTGCGATTCCTGCAAGGACTGGCAGCAGGAAGACGGGTGTAGCCTTCTGCTCCAGACTGGGGCACAGTACTCCGCTGCCGAGAAGACCAGGGCTTGGGTGGATATCCGAAGGGTAATAAAAAATTTAAAAATAATTTTTTTATAATAATAAAAAAAATATATGTAATATCCTCAAATAAAGTGATTCATCTGATTAAATTAGTCTTTTTTAGGCATGCTCGATATTGTCCAACTCTTAATTTCCGATACCGATATCAACCGATACCGATATATGCAGGGTTCCCCCCCCCCCCCAAAAAAAGGAATAATTTCGGGTAATTAATATCTCTTGTTGTGGAATTAACACAACATTATGCATACTTTTGACAATAAATAAAATCAGAATTTGTTCTTACTTGCTTGCCTGGGTAAATAAAGGTTATAGAAATGTAATTTTTTTTTAACAGATACCGATATTTTCCGATATCACATTTTAATGCCAATATCAGCCGATAATATCGGTAGGCCGATAATATCGGACATCCCTAGTCTTTTTTCTTTTATGTTTTTGGGATTCAAACTTCGTCAGGGTTTTTCGAACGGACGTTTGAACCTTATAATCTAATTTTCTTTTATTAAATCAACTTTCCAGCCCCCTTTCAACTGTCAAATGATGTCAACTGTCAACCTGAATTTTAACATTCAGTATTCAATATGGTCTGATTCAATATTAACATTCAGTATTCAATATTGTCTGATTCAATATTAACATTCAGTATTCAAGTAGAACAGCTAGCTAGCCGTTGTGGACACTCACGTTTCCACAGCAAAACATCTTGTTTGAGAAATGCAGGTTTCAATCTATATGTTGTTTAGTCTATCTCTTCAGTCCTGTTCCAAGATTTAGAATTTGAATGCCAACGTAACGAACGAACGTTCGAACGTTCGAACATTCGGGCTCAGCCTTACATCACAACATGTCACATGAATTTCCCCGTGAGGGATCAATAAAAGTTATCCTTATCCTTATACTGTGACATCACAAATGTTCTAGAATGTTTGATTATGACATCATACTGTGACATCACATTCAAAAATGTTTTAACAATTTTTCTTTTTTCTTTTCTTTTTAACACAATGGCGCCCGACCATGGAGATCTCCGTGTTTCGATTCCACCCATTGTGGACAGAAGCACGGATATATCCGTGGTAAGTTGTTTTTGCTTTTATTCCATTTTAATAACCTATTCAAGGTCGCCGAGCGGCACTGCAGATGTACCCTACTCTTTGAATTCGCCAACGTGCATTACCGGCCAGATCCTCAGTGTGCCCTGTGGCTGAACGGTGGACTTTTTTTTTTTTTTTTACTTTCAATGGAGTTTTCAGTTCGCTCGATTCTGGATGTGCAGCCTGTAGCTTGGATTACGTTTTGGATAGCAGATTTCACTATGCAATAAGGGGATTTATCATCAGCCAATGGACATATCGATCTACCAGATGGCGATCGATAACAGGGAAATGCTTTGGGGGATCCCACCGGCCCACGGTAAGATATTTTTCACATAAAGTACATCCCGATCGGGCCTTGTTTTGATCCATCCATCCGATCAATGAATGAGGCTAATGAGGCTAACACGGTTATTGGTAATCAATAATCAGAAACAACGTCCCCCGCCCCCCCCCCCCCCCCTTTCATGCATACATGCTTGAGGATCGTGCCGATCATATGCAGTTCGAGTTTTAACTGTAGCATATGTATAACAGAAATGCCATTGGATATAACGGTAGTAGCTATTAGCCCTTTATCTCGCCTTCCAGGAAATATACTAGACCAAATCCCATATAACGCTTATATTCACGGCGCTATAAAATGAGAACGTATTGATGCATTTTTTTTCTTTAAGCCATTTTGAAGGGACGGTTTATGGTCTCAATTGACAATGAGAATGGACAGATAGCAATACTATAAAGTATAGATTTAGCTCTACAAACAGCCCCACGTCTGTTTACATTTGCCAGTCCTCTAGAGATTTATTAGACGCATCCCAATGGCCCCGAATGTGTTAATATCCTTTTTTTTTAACAAATGTTTTTTTCTTTTTATTTTTGACATTACACACAAACATTAACCATTAAACATTATAGTAGAAATCCACTATAAATCACAGGACTATTACGATATAATACTAACAATAATGGCAGCCCAGTTTTTAAATCAAAATAGATGTAGATTAAAAATATACACAAATTAATTACAATACAATACAATACATATATTATGCTCTTGCTCGCTCTCCCCCCCCCCCCCCCCCCCCACAGGACCCCCTCTTGGATAGCATCCATTATACCGTTTGACACCAAGGACTAAAAGTTCATATAATGCTTTATGTGTTAATATCCTAAAACGAAATCCTCAATTTGAATAAAGTGATTAATCTGATTAAATTAGTCTTTTTTCTTTTATTAAATCAACTTTCCAGCCCCAGTCTCAGTGAAACGGACCAGAAATAAAGCTTAAAATCAGGGATTGCGAGGCCCCCATCTTGTTTTCTACGTTGAGTAGTAGCCCTTTTGATTCTCGGGCGTTTGTTATTCCAGATAAACTTAGATACCATTAGAGTGGTCTATTGGAGGGGGCAGGGGGAGCATTGAGCTAACAGAATTTATCCTAGGCAGGACGTTCATTTTGATTATGGAAGCCCGGGCTTGTAAGGAGTTAGGAAGGGACGACCACCTGTCTAGATCCTGGCGTATTTTATCATAAGTACCCGTGAAGTTGTACTTAGTAGTTTGATTCAGCGTGGGGAATATCTCTATGCCCAAGTATTTAAAATGTTCTACTATGGGGATATCAGCTGGTAGTCGTACCGCCTTGGCCAGCTCATTAAGAGGTAGGCAGGCTGATTTGTTCCAGTTAATCTTAAAGCCTGACATTTTACCAAAGTCGTCGATTATTCCCAATAATTTCGTGGCCGACCGGGAGGGGTCGTCCATAAAAATCAGCAGGTCATCCGCATAGAGAGCAATTTTGTGTGGAGTATTATTGACCATTATGGGGACGATGTCCTCCGATTGCCTAATAAATTGGGCCAATGGTTCGAGGGAAAGCGCGAACAGTCCTGGGCTCAGAGGACAACCCTGTCTAGAAGATCTGGAGACTGGAAAGAGTGTGGCACAGTTTTTGCCTGTCAGTATCATCGCAGATGGCGAGGTGTACAGGACTTTAATCATATGAATAAAACTCTTTCCAAGACCCATAACCTCAAGTACCTTCCACAGGTATGACCACTCAAGTCTGTCAAACGCCTTCATGGCATCCAAAGACAGAACTGTGGACGGAGCTGTATTGTCTTTACTGTTATCGATTACATGCAACAGCCTCCTAAGATTATCTGCAGCCAGGCGCCCCGGGATAAAACCAGTTTGATAGCAGTGTACCAATACCGTCATAAATCTCTGCAGGCGGCGGGCCAGCACCTTGGCAAACACTTTTAAATCGGCCCCGAGAAGACTCAAGGGCCTATAGCTACCACAATCATTGGGATCTTTGTCCTTCTTGAGAAGTAAGGAAATCAACGCCATGTTGACATCTCTTGAGAACTCCCCTTGTTCGATAGCATAATTGATCATATCGAGCATCAATGGACCCAGTTGGTCCCAGAAAGCTAAATACACCTCGGGTGGAATACCATCCCAGCCTGGTGCCTTACCCCTCTGCATTTCAGCAATCGTCTCCCTCAATTCCATAAGAGTGATCGGTTTCCCCAGTTCCTTGGCCTCTTCCTCAGAAATGTGGGGTATCTCAAGCCCGCCAATGAACGATTCAAATTTAGAGTCGTCGAGATTAACCTCTGAGCTATATAACTGTGAGTAAAACTCTTTAAAAGTGTCGTTGATCTTTTTCGAATCAGTAGTGACTGTACCCTGTCTCGTCTTGATCGAGGGGATATCCGAGAAATGATCATTCAAGCGTATTTTCATTGCCAATAGATGGTTAGGCCTGGAGCCGTGAAAGTAGTAATTTTGTCTTGTCCTATGTATCAAGAACTCAGACTGTTGTTTAAGTATGGAGTTTCTTTCTTTCTTGACTATCTTACGTTGTGTGTTTAGTCGTTCACTATAGTTAGTTTGCAAGGATGCGTATAGGTCCGCATATAATGTTTCCAGTCCTTCTAGTTTTTTTGACCGGGATTTTCGCAAATTGGAGGCGAAAAGTGTGACATGACCCCTGATAAATCCTTTCAATGCGTTCCACAGGACCCTAGGGTCTTCGACCGTGCCAACGTTGATCTGCAAGAATTCAGCTAGTTTACTCCTGAACTCAGAACAGAAATCATCGTTCTTTAACAAGGTTGAGTTAGGGGGGCAGGTGGCGCACGGAGATTACGTCCGTCACCAACACCGGGAGACACTAGGATTTGCCTGTTCGAATCCAGCTCCCGGCGTTGCTATCAGCTTGGCTGGCCCCTCACACTGATACAATTGGCCGTATCAGAGGGTGGGAAAGCTGAAGGGTGGGTCCTGGGCGTTGTGGACAGCGACCCCTACAGTTCGGTCGGGGCGCCTGCTCAGCGAGGGCTGGAACTGAGGAGAGATAGTGTGGCCTCCCACACGCTACACTCTCCCCGGTGAGAGCCTGCGCGGCCAGGTTGGCCTGCCCCAGGCTGCACATGCGTCGGAGGAAAGCATGTGACAGTCTCCGGTCTCCCGGACCAACAGTAGGGGAAAGTACGCGACAACCAGGAAGGGTGGGATGGGAGAGAAATCGGGAAAAAGGAGGGGAAGAAAGATAAAAAAAAAAAAAAAAAAAACAAGGTTGAGTTAAAACGCCATCTGGGAGCTCTCGTGGAGAGCCTGCCAAAGGTTGCTGTAAGGAAAATCCCCTTGTGGTCCGAGAGAGCCAGGGGAACCAATGAGACGTCGAAACTATCAAACATATTAGGGGACGCGAATGCATAGTCTATTCGAGAGAAGGTTTTGTGTCTGGCTGACAGGTGAGAGTAATCCTTGAGGGTGGGATTGGATATGCGCCATAGGTCTGTGAGCCCAGTGTCCTGGGCCCACATCCTGAGGGCCTTAGAGGACCGTTGTTGGTCGCTTGTTTCAGAGGACCCGGACCTATCCATCTCCGCATCCCAGCACGCATTAAAATCGCCACCCACAATGAGAGCGTATCCAGTAAGTTCCAACAAATTCTTTGTGATTGTATTATAGAACGCTGAATCAAATGTGTTAGGGGCATACAATGCTATTATTGCCATCTTCCTATGAGAGAACTCAACTTTTGCTATAGTAATCCTTCCCTCCGTGTCCGACCATACGTCCAGGACTTTGATATCAAGGTTACGTCTAGTAACTATGACGACTCCTTTCGTCGTATCATCGGCTGAGGATGAGGAGATAACATGATATTGTCGATTTGCCAGCCTTGACACATCACCTACCAATAAATGCGTCTCACTAAGGAGAGCAATGTCAATCTTTCTTCTCTTCAATAACCAAAGGACACTGGCACGCTTGTGAGGGGCGTTAAGACCCCCAGCGTTCCAAATTAAAATATTCAATTTAGCCATGGTCGAATTTGTCTAAATGCGTAGAGAACATACCAGTGCAGCTAGGCTGAGGCTCGAGGCGCTGATCCAGGCGGGCCCAGACGGTCAATCTCAGGAGTTCAGAGGAGGAACAATCACACACACATATAAGACAACAGTACATAAAACACAGAACAATACCACCCCAGTTACAACCCCCCCTCCTTCTACTCTAAACCCTAACCCACCCGTCCTATTATTAACCCTCCTATACCCACTCTCCAATCCCCTCCCTATGCCCCATCCACTAAGGATGGTCATCTTCCTCTCATCACCCACTGGAGTCATGGATCCAATAAGACGCTCTCCACTCCGACCCCCCTCTAGATAAACCCCTGATTAAACCCCCACTAGTCCAATAAACACAAATAAAAATAAAAATGTATCTCAATAAAGATATCGGTCGAAAACCACCGTGAGCCTTGGCTCTAACATGAGACAACTATAATGGAAAAAATAGCCATTATTATATAATAACTCAACATCAACCCTGTGATCATCTACTTCCGAGTCTGCGTATCAATGTCGCAACGTTATAGCATAAATGGATAAAGGAAAATTCAAAACAGAATCAAATTAAAGCATACCAGCAGATAGTCCAAGGCAGGATCGGATCTCAGTTAAATTGCGCATACAGGTGACATAAAAACAGCGACAATAAGAGAAAAGGAAAAGAGGGTTATGGCTAAAGTGCAAACAAAGCTATACCCGACCCAACTGTTAACATATATTGTATATGTATATTCAACCGACCTTCTACTATTGGAGCCCAAGGCTCAAAACATCCTGGATATAAAAATAAAAGCATACAAGAAGTTAGTTAAGGACCCGATCACCATTGAATTGTGCAAACCGATGTCACTTTGAACAGCAACAGCAACCAAAATACGTAAACATTATCGGATCACGAATGTCTCGACGCGGGCGATAGACACAGCCCGCTAGCCAGCCCGAGGCCAGCGCGTAAGCTAGTGATGAATCCGGCTAGCACGCTAGAATCTGTCATGTACATTGTTCAGTTAGCTTGTTAGCCTCCATAGAGCTCGGATGGGCAGCGGATAGTTAGCCTGTCTGGGCCTGATAACAAGCAATTGTGAGTAGTCCGCCCTAACAATGTATTTAGGTCCACAACGCCAAGCCACTCACCCGACAAAGCTATCAAGCCACCGTCTCGACCAACCCCCCGAGATATTCCTCCGCTTTGGCCAACGACCAAAATGAGCGACGGTCATCGCCCTTACATAGCACAGACAATCTTGCGGGGGCGAATAGCGTAGGCCTCAAGCCCAGTTTCCATAGCTTGGCCATGACCAGTTTGTATTCGCCCCTCTGTGCCTGAACCTCCGGTGCAAAGTCCTCGAAAATGGCCACTTTGTGATTGTCGAGACCCAGATCCCCCCTTCTGGCCCGGGCCGACCGCATGATGAGTTCTCTCTGCTGTAGCCTGTTTAGCTTGACAATGATGGGCCTCGGCTCCTTGCTCACATCAGGACTGGTCTTGCCCGCTCTGTAAGCCGACTCACATAATGGCGGGTCGGGAAGGACATCTTTCCCCAGTATTTTCTGCAGCAGCTCCGGCATGTTCTCCGAGAGACGTCCTCCCTCACTGCCCTCCGGTACACCGACAATCCTGATGTTGTATCGTCTCTCCCTGGACTGCATTTCCACAATTACCGACTGTAATTTGGCGACGTCAGCCTGCCTAGCCAGCAGGGAGGACTCCAGACCCGCCACCCTCTCGCCCTGTCGAGAGGCCTCAACCGTTAGCGAAGCTAGTTCGTTAGCGTTAGCTGCGGCGGCAGCGTGTAGCGACTCCATCTTTTCTCTCAACGGACCTACCGCCAGCCTGATTTCCTCCGACATTGCCCGATGGAAGGTATCAAAAAGTTCCGCCTGCGCTTTCATTTGTGCATCAGCGAAGCGTACCTCAAAGTCCGCATGGAGTTTGGTCACGACCGAGAGAATTTCACTTATCTCAGGCGAAAGCGAGGACGGGCTCGGTGCCATTTTGTCGGCTGTAGCGTTCATGGCTCTGGTTCCCTTCGACATCGTGAAAAGTTGAAAAAAGGTCGATGAAAGTAGTAGATGCTCGACCACTCAACAAAAAGACCAATAACAAATAAAAATAAAATAAAGACTAGTGGGGTGACAGTGTTTTCCGCACGATAATAGGGAGCTCCCGTGAAACACGTCTCACCCCATGAACGCCTGGCTCCGCCCCTCTACAGTAGCTAACCTAAACAGAGCCTTCTGGATAGGAGGAAGTGCACAACAGCGTATAATGTCCGTGTGGATCCAATGTGCCAACAACCTTTCCGTGGGTGAAGCATAGTTGAGCATAGAACTTTTAATGATACTAATCTATACAATCACCTGTTGTTGAATAAATACCAGTACTTTCTAGTTATTACTAAAAAAACAGTATATATAAAACAGTAGCTGTAAAAAAGAAAAGAAAAAAATAGTTTTATAATTTATATAATATATATTTTTTGTACATTAACTAAAAATAGACAAAAATGTCATCCGTTTTCGTCGACAAAATATAGACTAAAACAATAAAGACAGAATTGAGACAAAAACTGACTAAGACTAAAATGCTCAGACATTTAGTTGACTAAAACTGACTAAACGAAAAATAAATGAAGATGACTGATGAAAACGAAAAAGGAGCACTTGACACATGACTAAGACTAAAACTAAAATGAAAATAGCTGCCAAAATGAACACTGCTGATAGTAATGATAGTGTCCCCCACAGTTACAGCATGTTTTGAAAAGCTTACGGTGGAAGGGAGAGGGAGTTGGCTGGACTGCAGTGGGACTGCAGGCTCTGAGAAATAGTTAAGAAAAGACCATTAACATCACATGACAATAAAACATGATTATTTATTCATATGAAAAGCAATACTTTTTTGCTAACTGAGAATGTTGTCTCCAAAATAACTGTTAAGCGAAAACAAATAAATACCCCGGGGGACACTCCTCTTCTGCGGCTGGGGAGAGAGTCGCTGCCATACGGGAGGAGGCTGTGGGAGTCCGGGTTCTTTGTTTTTCTAGCCCACTGCCGCTGTCGGTCTGCCCTGGCCAGAGCTCCTGTCTCAAGACGAGCACTCAAGGCTAGGGCTAGGAGCATGGGGCTGGGTGGGGGGCTAGGAGCACAGGGCTGGGTGGGGGGCTAGGGCATGGGGGCTGGGTGCTTTATATTCCATATAAAGATGGAACCAGGAGTATTAGGGGAGGTGTTTGACAAGCTGAAGGTAGATGGCCTGACAGAGATGATAGTGTCTGATAGTAATGATAGTGTCCCTCATCAGATCTGTCATCAGCAGTGTTGGGCAAGTTACTTTTAAAAAGTAACTAGTTACAGTTACTAGTTACTTCATCCAAAAAGTAACTAAATTACTTACTCAGTTACAAATTATAAAAGTAACTAGTTACTTCAGAAAGTAACTATTGCGTTACTTTCAAGTAATTTTTTTACATAAACAACATACACAAATCTAAACTATTTTAATGTTGCTGTGGGACAAAGTGAGACTAGCCTCCAATCAAATGCCATGTATATGTAGATATTATAATTACTATGTTTATATAGTGGATCATACAAATACAAACACAATAGATTAGGGGTGTAACGGTACACAGAAGCCACGGTTCGGTACGTACCTCGGTATTGGGGTCACGGTTCGGTACGAGTTCGGTACAACAGAAAAATAATATTTATAATTATTATTATTAATATAATTTTTTTTTAATAACTTTTTTTTAATATATTATATTTATGATCATTATTATAATTATTATTATTAAATAGAATAATTTTCTATAGGCTTGCCGTGGTAGTCAGTGATTCTGGTGTAATTCTGTGTTCAGGCATCCAGAGTAAATTAATTGCCTACTGCCCCTTTAACAACTTATAGGCTTGGTAAGTTTCACTTTCCCTTCTAGAGAGGATTTAACTGCACGAGACTAAATACTAAAGAACAGATGACATATTACAACAATGGCAGAGGATTATGTAAGGGATAATGTATGGCTACGAGGTCATTGTCGCAAAATAATTGACCGACACGGAGTTTAAAATACCGAGGCGCCGCGCCGAGGTGTTTTAAACGTAGTGAAGGTCAATTATTTTGCGACAATGACCGAGTAGGCTATACATTATCCCGCTTATTACATGGCTGGGAAAGTATGTGCCTCGCCAGCCAAGCAGTCATAGAAGTAGTGTGAGCTCAACAGCCTCATTTATGCTTAAAAGGACTCAAGCTGAAAAAGCTGCCATGATGGCACGTCTTGCCCATTTAAAGAAAATAAATGACCTTGAAAAACAACAAAGGGATTTGAAGCATGAACAAGCATCAATAAATCATGAATTTGAAAACAGGCAAGCAGCATTAAATATCTTGCAAGAGGAGCATGAGATGAAAACTGTCATTGACGCTGCAGATGCTACATTAAAGGCACTATCAAGTGGTGAGGAAGAAGAGGGCAGCGAGGCTGAAGATGAAAAGGAAATCTTATGGATACGCTCTAGGCTAAGACAGGCTGAAGACGAAAATGAATGCTTGTTTATACGCATTTCCACTGTAAACTTGCTTCAGAAACAACAAAATAATTGGAAATATGAAACTGTCCTTGCCAATGTAAACCTTAAACACTTGAGACACGAGTTGGAAATCAGGATAAAGAAACAACAAAGTGATAGGAAATTGGAAGAAGAAAAGCTCTCAGCCGAACACGCAGCCAGGCGCGCAGCTGAGCGAGCAGCCAAGCAAGCGGCCAGGCGGGCATCATCGATGGGAGTCTTGGCTGAGAGGCGCAACATTGTACCGGCCAATGATAATGTTTTTACTAATCACTGTCTTGATTTCAGCTCCAAGGAGTGCGAGCACAAAATACAGAGTCCAGAGTCCAGAGGAGAGGACAGCAGTGAAGAAGAGGACAGTGATGAAGGAGATGAGGTCAGCGATGAAGAAGAGGGCAGCGAGGATGAAGATGAGGGTGACTATTCGATCGCGCCTCATATTCCCTCCAAGGAGTGGATTGTTCCTCAGACACTTCATCAGAATGAACCAGTTGACGGCGTTGATGATGTCGACGACGTCGATGTTGACGGCGTTGATGATGACGACGACGTCGATGTTGACGGCGTTGATGATGGTGATGAGGAGGACGACGACGTCGATGTTGACGGCGTTGATGATGTCGACGACGTCGATGATGATGGTGGTGAGGAGGACGACGACGTCGATGTTGACGGCGTTGATGATGTCGACGACGTCGATGATGATGGTGGTGAGGAGGACGACGACGTTGATGTTGACGGCGTTGATGATGTCGACGACGTCGATGATGATGGTGGTGAGGAGGACGACGACGTCGATATTGACGGCGTTGATGATGTCGATGACGTCGATGATGATAGTGGCGTTGGAACCGGCGTTGATGACGTCGATGATGATGGTGGTGAGGAGGACGACGACGTCGATGATGATAGTGGTGATGGAACCGGCGTTGATGACGTCGATGATGATGATGGAGGAGAGGAGGACAAGAGTGATGAAGGAGAGGAGAACGGTGATGAAGACGAGGAGGAGGACAGCGATAAAGAAGAGGAAGAAGAGGTGGACCAGTGGCCAAGCCATACTGCTACAAGCCATAAGACAGGATGTGCTGCCCCCGCTGGTCAAAGCCGGCATGTAATGCCAACAACCTCTCATACCCAAGCCCCTCAGTCTCACACTGATCTACACCCAACAAGCGGAAGCAGCAACCTAGCATCAGATGATGGAGAAGACAAGGAAGCTGATGATGATGGGGCAAAGGCAGAGGATGAAGACGGAGGAGAGGAAGGAGAGGAGGGGAACCAAAATGCTGGATGGGCGGAAGCCATGGTTAAGATCCTGGAAAAGAAGACCCCAGAGAGTACACCCTCCATGCTTCTGAAGAACAAACAGCTGGACAAGCTGAAGGGGAAGGAGAAACCGGAGCAGCTGGAGAGAAAGAAACAGGTTGACAAGAAGCGGACCTGGGAGATGATGTGTAGGGACAAACCTGACCTGGTCAAAGACAGAGAGGTGGAACGAAATCTACAGAGCATTGCTACCAGGGGGGTGGTGCAGCTGTTCAACGCTGTGAAGACACAAGCTTATCAAGTGAAGCCCATGGAAGCCCATGGTGTTACCGGGGCCGGTGATGACCAAACACTTTTGTATATGCCAGTTTCCAAAAGGAGAAACTACAAGAGACGACGGCGTAAGGGAAACCTGCAGGGAAGAATGGCTGAAACCTACCGACCGACTTACCGCAGAAAGTCCTGACGACCCCGATGGAGTCTCACAACCAGTGGACATTGGCTGTATGCCTATCAGAGCCATAGGGCTCTGTTGAACTTTGAATATACATTGGCTATAAGCCTATCAGAGCTATATGGCTCTGTTTGTTAAAACAAAAACAAAAAACACTTTGAATATTATCATTGAGTTTCCTTGACTGTTATTTGAATTACTAATTAATTTGTTCTTCCCATGCTCAGGGACAACAAGCGGAAACCACAGCCCCAGTCAAGTTTCTTCGTGTAGAATTGTGATTTCATATTGTTTATTATTATGGAGGACATTAGCATTGACTGTAGGTTATGTCGGCTTCTTTGCCTCTTTGATGCATATATAGTTTTATAATTGTGTTTTAGTACACAATTAAGGGGCCGGTGTGTAGAGGCAGAAACCGACTTGGTGGATTTATATATTGTTATTATTATTATATATATAATATATTATTATTGTGTATATATATTACATTATATATATATTAGAACCATGCACTGAACCATTATATTGTATTATATGTATACATTAGAACCTTTAGACTGTTTGGCCACTAGAGGGCTCACCACCCATTGCAGCCCAATAACTATAAATGGCCAAGGTGATCAACGTAATCTCATGCACCTGCTGAGGACTTACTTTCAAACACTGTTATACTGTTGGAACGAGCACGGAGCAACTGACAACTGTTCTGTCAAACCTTTAATTCATTATCACTTTCATTTGGACAACAATAAACCCTGTACACCGTAAGAGAAGCAACTGTGGACATTCAACTCATTTAACATCAACAACTTTGGTACAGTGTAAAAAAGGCAGCAACTGGTGCATCGTGGACGACTATCAGCACACAGAGGAATGACAGTCGGCCACTACAATCTCCTTCCTGGCATCTCTTAATTTCCTGAGAGAAGGCTTGCTGCTGGACAAGCTTGATCACTATTTTGGCAGCTCTTTCTCGTTCTTCGACTGTCACCAGTTCGGTGTTGTGTACTTTTCCCGATCCCAGCCTCTTGATTCTGGCGACTACTTTCAGGATCTTTGACCATGAAGAGATCTGATTTAGGCGACTTAGAATGTCTGTACAACTGTTAACTTTGGTTGTGAAAGCTTGGACAGCCTTAACCTCAGGATCGCCTACGAGTAGGTCTGCGAAGGGATTCAGTTTGGGATGTACTTCTTGCTCCCAGAGAAATGTAGGACCTGACATCCAGTTTGTTGAAGGAATGTGAGATGCCTGAAGGCCTCTGGAGGCATGATCTGCCGGGTTCTCTGCTGTTTCGATATAGTGCCATTTACTTGGGTCAGTGTTTTCTCTTATCAGTTGGACTCTGTTCGCGACGAACACATGGAACCTTCTTGCCTCATTATTGATGTAGCCCAGAACTACTTGTGAATCTGTCCAGAAGAATTCTTCATCGATCTTCATCTGCAGTTCTCTTTTCAGCAACACACTTAATTTGGTTGCGACCACTGCCGCTGAGAGCTCTAGTCGTGGGATGCTTGAGACCTTTGTGGGTGCTACTCTTGCTTTGGCCATCACAAGACTGGAGTGTACTGTATTTTTGTCATTTTTGTACCTGAGGTAGGAACAAGCGCCATACCCCATGCTGCTGGCATCGGCAAAGTGATGCAGTTCCGTCTTGATGATGTTGCCGAAGTCATGTGGGTGGTAGCATCTAGGGATCGTGAATTCCTTTAAGTTATATAGCCCGATCTTCCATTCCTCCCACCGTGGCTTTAAGTCATCTGGCAGTGGATCGTCCCATCTTATGCCTCTGCGGCATAGTTCTTGGAGTATGCGTTTTCCGCTTAGGGTGAATGGGGCAACAAACCCGAGTGGGTCATAAAGAGAGGCGACGATGGAGAGGATTCCTCGACGGGTTGAAGGCTGGTCTTTCATGTTGACATTGAAGCTGAAGGTGTCGTTGTCTATAGACCACTGAAGGCCAAGTGCATGCTCAGTTGGGGTCGCTTCCAGCTTAAGTTCGAGAGGGTCAGTGATTGTTGCTCTTTCTGAGGGTTTCACACAGTCGAGGACGTCTTTGTGGTTAGAGTTGAATTTGTGGAGGCGTAGGCCTCCTCGTTTGCACAATTTTTGTGCCTCGATGATCAGTTTCTTGGCCTCTTCGACTGATGAAACGCTGGCTAACCCATCATCAACGTAAAAGTTCTTCTCAATGACAGCTGGCGCCGCTCTGATGGCTGCCTTTCTGATCGCTCCGACGAGACTGTGCTTTATTTTGTTAATTTTTATAGTATTAGGAGTTTTATTTGCACCAACTGTTGGTGCATTATATGTGTATGACCGTCAGTCAATCATTGACATTGGATTAAGAAAAACTTACCGTTTGGATTGCTCTCTGGATCGGATCGCTGAACAGCAGAAATGGCCCGCCGAGATCCTTTGTTATGCCGGCCATGGCCAAGACGCCAAGAAGCCGCCGCGAAGACGAGGAAAGAGAGCCGGGGTCCGGAACAGACTGAGGTCCAAACGACACAGAACCACATTGCCCAGCATATTGTTGGCCAATGTGCAATCGATAGGAAACAAATTGGACGACATCAGAGCAAGGATCCAATTCCAGAGGGACATTCGGGATTGTAACGTCCTCTGTTTCACAGAAACTTGGCTGAGTCCAGATGTCCCGAATCATGCAATAGAACCGGCAGACCACTTCTTCGTTCTACGCAAAGACCGGACGGCATTAGAGTCATTAAAGAAGAAAGGAGGCGGCATTGCCTTCATGATAAACAAGGAGTGGTGCGATGTAGGCAACACAAAGGAAATGTCTAACCACTGCTCCCCAGACCTGGAGTTTATCACGATAAAATGTCGACCCTTCTTCCTCCCAAGAGAGTTAACGTCCATCATCCTCATCGGAGTGTACATTCCACCACACGCGAACACTGAGGTCGCACTTTCAAAACTTCACGACGAGGTAAACAAACTCCAAGCAGCTAATGTTGACGCTGCCATTTTGGTCTTGGGGGATTTCAACAGCGCGCGTCTTAAAAAGGTGCTGCCGAATTTCTATCAGCATGTGACCTGTCCCACCAGAGGCGAGAACATATTAGACCATGTATACTCGCAATTTAAGAATGGGTACAAGTCACAGGCTCTTAGTCCATTCGGTAAAAGCGATCACGCCGCCATTTTCCTTTTGCCTAAGTACAAACAGAGTCTCAAGCGAACGCCGGTGGTCTCGCGAGAGGTTAAGCGTTGGGCCGTGACGTCAGTGGAGTCACTCCAAGCAGTGCTGGGAAGCACAGAATGGAGTGTATTCCGTGATAACACAGCCAATATTAACGAATACACCGAAACGGTGATTGACTATGTCTGTACTCAGGTAGAAGTAATAATCCCCACCACCAAAATTAATATCTACCCAAATCAAAAGCCCTGGGTAGACAAATCCGTCCGTGAGGCTCTGAAAGTGCGCACATCAGCATACAACACCGGGCTGGTGACAGGCAACATGGAAGAACACAAGATGGCAAGATACAACGTCAGGAGAGCAGTAATAGAGGCAAAACGGCGTTACAGGGATAAAGTTGAACTTCAGTTTGAACAGGCTGACTCTAGAGGCATGTGGCAGGGCCTCAGAACAATGACAGACTACAAAGGAACCCCCCTCAAACTGAACAGTGACATCTCCTTAGCAAATGATCTCAACTCCTTCTATGCGAGGTTTGAGGCTGTGAACAACAACACCAGCCTACAAACCACGGCAATGGGGGGGGGGGGGTCTGCTGATGGAGACTCAGTGTTCAGGGTAACAGAGCATGAGGTGAGACGGATCTTTAAAAAAGTGGATATCAGGAAGGCAGCAGGACCGGACGGCATCCCCGGCCGCGTCCTAAAAGTCTGTGCCGACCAACTGGCCCCGGTATTCACTGACATCTTCAACCTGTCCTTGGAACAGGCCGTCATCCCCACCTGTCTGAAGAAGTCCACCATCATCCCTGTACCCAAAAAATCTACGCCCGCTTGCCTCAACGACTACCGCCCTGTAGCCCTCACCTCCATAGCCATGAAGTGCTTTGAGAAGCTAGTGAAGGGCTACATCTGTTCCTCCCTCCCCATCAACCTGGACCCTCTGCAATTTGCATATCGCCCCAACAGGTCCACGGAGGACGCCATAGCCCATGTGCTGCACACAGCAGCATCACATCTGGACAAGAGGCAGGGGAACTATGTGAGAATGCTGTTCATCGACTACAGCTCAGCATTCAATACCATAGTCCCCTCCAAACTCATAGCCAAGCTCAGGGACCTGGGCTTGAACTATGACCTGTGCCAGTGGGTCCTGGACTTCCTGACGGGCAGACCCCAGGTGGTAAGAGCCGGCAACTGCACCTCCTCATCCATCACGCTCAACATAGGGGCCCCCCAGGGCTGTGTTCTGAGCCCCCTCCTCTACTCCCTGTACACACATGACTGCGTAGCACAGCGGAACAACAACACCATCATCAAATTTGCTGATGACACAGTAGTGGTGGGCCTGATCTCTGCCAACGACGAAAGGGCCTACCTGGAAGAGGTAGAGAACCTGTCACAGTGGTGTCAGGAGAACTGCCTCTCCCTGAACGTCAGCAAAACAAAAGAGATGATTGTGGACTTCAGGAGGTCGGGGGTCAAGGACTACAGCCCCCTCAGCATCGACGGGGCACCAGTTGAGAGAGTGAACAGTTTCAAGTACCTCGGAGCCCACATATCCGAGGACTTGACATGGACCACACACATTGACAGTGTTGTGAAGAAGGCACGACAACGCCTCTACTTCCTCAGGCGCCTAAGGAAGTTCCAAGTCAGTCAGAAGATCCTTAGGAACTTCTACTCATGTACAATAGAGAGCATCCTGACCGGCAACATCACCTCCTGGTTTGGGAATAGCACTGCAAAAGACCGTAGCAGACTACAAAGAGTGACACGTTCAGCCGAACGCACAATTAGAGGGGGGCTTCCCACCCTCCAGAACATTTACAACAAGCGGTGCAAGGGGAAGGCTAAGAGAATTATTAAGGACTCGAGCCACCCGAACAACTGCCTCTTTGAACTGCTGCCGTCAGGCAAGCGATACCGGAGTCTTATGGCGAGCACAGAAAGACTCAGAAGGAGCTTCTATCCCCAGGCCATCAGGCTGCTAAACGAACAATAATCGCTAAACGAACAATAATCACTATGCAACAACCATCAAATGCACACAGCACACACACCCACACGCACACACTCACTCAAACAAACAACACACTGCAGCACCCACTCTCCACACTTTAGATCACACAAACACACTTACACTTTATATTTATTGATAAAGGATTTGCACTACAACTCGTACACCTACTGTGAATTGTACCTAAACTGCACCTCGTCCATTTATGCCTTGCACTATATAGTATTGTATATTAGTACACTGCACAGTATTGTATATTGTATGGTAACTACGTCTACGAACATTGTACATATGTCTAAACTGAACACTGTGACCTCTTTTTTTACTTCTAATTTTTACTATTTTTACTATGTTTTTATTTCATACTTATCTTGTCATGCACAGTCTCTGGAGCGCAACAGTAAGAAGCATTTTGTACAAAAGTATTCTGTACTTCTGTATGACAACTATTAAAGAAACTTGAAACTTGAAAACTTGAAGGCTGAGGCTGATGGGTAGTCTTCTCTGTGTTGGTGTGCCATGTACCTTAGGCCTAAGTTGGCACATCCAGGAGACGAAGCAGCTCCGAATAGGTGAACTGTCATCTTGTTTTCCGGTGGTTCTTTTCCCAAATCTCCTTCCTCCCACCATAGGAACTTAAGGTACTTTCGGGATTCAGGCGTGGCGAATAGTTTTGCTGAGCAGTCGACGAACACGACCCTTAGCTTGTTGGGCCTTTTGGGATGGTAGGTGCTGTGATGAGGAAGGTACCAGGCAGTCTCTCCCTTTGCTGTTGTATGGTCCAGTTCTGCATCACCTTTCTCAATGATTTCCTTCATGAAAATCTTATAGCGTTTGTGATATTCTTTATCCGTCTTTAGCTTCTTCTTTAGAGACTGGAGGCGGACTGTAGCTAGTCTCTTGTTGTTTGGTAGGGATGGTGGGCTGCTACCCTTGAAAGGTAGAGGCATCTCGTAGTGCCCATCTTCTTTCTGTCTGATCTCGCTGAGGAATTGTATGAAGTGAACATCTTCTTGAGACACGTACTTGTCCTCGTAGTTCCTTTCAGAGAAGTCCGACTCAAGTACTTTAAGTACATCTGTTGTAGACGGGGCTGGTATTTCTTTTACTGACACTCTATGTACAAAGCTCTGGCTCCCTTGTCGGTCCAGATGAGGGTTAGGTAGGTGGTTCCTGCTTAGTGCGCTTGCTTGGGCTAGACTGAAGGACTCTTGGTTCACAGTTGCTCCAGGAGATACTTGACGTTGGAATGTTGGATGTAGCAGAGCACTATCTTCAGGTTTTTGGTGAGCAGTTTTTATTTCATGATCAGTGTTTTCTTCTTCTTCTTTGTTATCTTGATCACTTCCAGAACCGTATGCCCTCACTCGGGCTGCTGCTACCTTAACTTCATTTTCTGCTTGTAGCTGCTGTAGCTTCATCCTTTCCGTCTCCAGCCTACGTCGACTCTCCACCTTCATCTGCTCCATTTCCGTTAGCATGGCTGCCTCTTCCTCCTCTAGTTTGAGGAGATTTGTTTGCAGAGCCTGTATTCCCCAGATGGCCTTCACCTCTTCCTCTTTAGCTGCAAGTTCAGCTTCCATCCTTCTGCTTGACGCTTTATTCAGTGCTATCCTCACTCTCTCCTTTTCATGTCGTTCATTACAATCTTCTTCCTTTGTTTCTAATCGCTTACAAACAAGTTCCTGTGTGTCTGTCGTCAGCTGGATACAGGCGTCCATTTTATCTGCCATCTCTGGAGTTGTGGCATGATTGCATAGAATTGACTCATACACACTATATACTAGGTCACAACTTGTTTGAATGTCTCGTTTTAATTTTCCAAGTTCTTCTGTCGGACAGAAGGCTCTCAGTTTTCCTCTAATTTCCTTTGCCATCTTCCTCCAGGTGTGGTAAACCTTGTTAAATACCTTCTCATTTTTCATATTTTCCACCTCACGATTCTCCTTTCCTTTCTCTGTTAGAGTTCCTCTGCGAGCACCTGTCCTGTTCTGTTCCATCTCCAAGAGGTTGCCAGCATCGTCTTCTTGGGCCGACATTGTGCTTGATCACACACACTCAAAATATCAAATAAATAGATGGTATTTAAGAGTTCCACTTGCTGGGATGGATATCAGACAGCATAATATTCATTAAATATACAGGAGTTGCCACACGTCCGTGGTATTGCTGGGATGGATACCAGACAGCATAAGGGTAATTAGATATACAGAAGTTGCCACACGTCCGTGGTATTGCTGGGATGGATACCAGACAGCATAGGGTTAATTAGATATACAGGAGTTGCCACACGTCCGTGGTTTTGCTGGGATGTATACCAGACAGCATAGGGTTAATTAGATATACAGGAGTTGCCACACGTCCGTGGTTTTGCTGGGATGGATACCAGACAGCATAGGGTTAATTAGATATACAGGAGTTGCCACACGTCCGTGGTTTTGCTGGGATGGATACCAGACAGCATAGGGTTAACTCAGTAGGTTCATTCTTCCTTCTCTTCATACATGTATTTTCTTTAGTGTAGGGTCCTCAACATACATGTATTCTCTTCGGAGTAAGATCTTCAACATACATGTATTTTCTTCGGAGTAAGATCTTCAACATACATGTATTTTCTTCGGAGTAAGATCTTCAACATACATGTATTTTCTTCGGAGTAAGATCTTCAACATACATGTATTTTCTTCGGAGTAAGATCTTCAACATACATGTATTTTCTTCGGAGTAAGATCTTCAACATACATGTATTTTCTTCGGAGTAAGATCTTCAACATACATGTATTTTCTTCGGAGTAAGATCTTCAACATACATGTATTTTCTTCGGAGTAAGATCTTCAACATACATGTATTTTCTTCGGAGTAAGATCTTCAACATACATGTATTTTCTTTGGAGTAAGATCTTCAACATACATGTATTTTCTTCGGAGTAAGATCTTCAACATACATGTATTTTCTTTGGAGTAAGATCTTCAACATACATGTATTTTCTTCGGATGGTGGTCTTCATTGTACATTTATCCACTTCAGAATAAAGTCTTCATAATAATAATAATAATAATAACTTTATTTGTATAGCACTTTTCATACAGAGGTTGCAGTTCAAAGTGCTTCACAACAGTAAAAAATACAGGCATAAAAAGATAGACAGGTAGAATCACAGTGTTTCACATTAGGATCTAGCATCCCAATAGGCTCTCCGCTTACAGTTTTCAGTAACACAAATAGTAAAAATAGTTTAAAATGATTCAGTTTAAAAATAGTAAAATAAAAATAAAATAAAATAAAATAAAAATTATAAAATAGAACGGACATAAAAAATACAGGCATGAGCGAGCATAGCAAGATATGGCAAGTGACAACAATGCATAAAGTTTACAGACAATCCATGCTGATTGATCTGCCATAAGCAAGTGAAAGTTTACAGACAATCCATGCTGATTGATCTGCCATAAGCAAGTGAAGATTACAGTCTGTTCTAACAAACCAAACTGCCATGTATTAAAGTTTACAGACAATCCATGCTGATTGATCTGCCATAAGCATAAGATTACAGTCTGTTCTAACAAACCAAACTGCTACAGCCAGGACACAGTTAACCTGGTTCTACTAACAGCTAGGACACAGTTAACCTGGTTCTACTACAGCCAGGACACAGTTAACCTGGTTCTACAACAGCCAGGACACAGTTAACCTGGTTCTACTACAGCCAGGACACAGTTAACCTGGTTCTACTACAGCCAGGACACAGTTAACCTGGTTCTACAACAGCCAGGACACAGTTAACCTGGTTCTACTACAGCCAGGACACAGTTAACCTGGTTCTACTACAGCCAGGACACAGTTAACCTGGTTCTACAACAGCCAGGACACAGTTAACCTGGTGCTACTACAGCCAGGACACAGTTAACCTGGTTCTACAATGCTACAGCCAGGACACAGTTAACCTGGTTCTACTACTACAGCCAGGACACAGTTAACCTGGTTCTACTAACAGCATAGTGTTTCACATTAGGATCTAGCATCCTAATAGGCTCTCTATTCAGTAATTAAAAAGTGCACTAACCGACGGACATAAAAAATACAGGCATGAGCGAGCATAGCAAATAATAAGAATAGTTTAAAATGATTCAGTTTAAAAATAGTCATCAGTAAGAAGTAAAAAGTGCAATAACCGACACATGAATTTGATAGGCAGTGTAAAAGAGTAGGCAGGGTAAGAATAAATACAAGTTGTGTCAGGATATCCCTGATGTTTCCTCTTGCCACTAGGTGGTAGCAGATATCTATCAGTGAAATGCCTGAGCAAAGAGATAGGTTTTAAGCTGTCTTTTAAAGATGTCTAGCGAGTTGGCTTCCCTGATGTTTTGGGGTAGTTTGTTCCATAGTTTTGGGGCATAGTTGATAAAGGCTGCATTACCGATCCTCTTTTGACTGCTTCTGGGAGCCTCTAGTAGTCCAGCAGCTGATGATCGCAGTGTTCTTGCTGGTGTGTAATTTATTAGAGTGTTGGCGATGTAGCTAGGTCCCTGTCCATTTAGAGCTTTGTATGTAAGGAGAAGGACCTTAAAGTCAATTCTAAATGTTACAGGAAGCCAGTGTAAAGCGGCTAAGACTGGACTAATGTGCTCTCTCCTTTTGGTTCTAGTTAGCAGTCGGGCTGCAGAGTTTTGGATTAGCTGAAGCCTCTCTGTGGTTTTCTTAGGGAGACCTGTGAAAAGTGCATTACAGTAGTCTAGCCGGCTAGATATGAATGCATGAATTAGCTTCTCAGCATCGTTCTGATTAATAAATGGTCGTACTTTTGCTATATTTCTGAGATGGAAGAACGATGTTTTCATCACTTTGCTAATATGAGAATTGAAGTTCAGTTCTGAATCTATGACAACCCCAAGACTAGTGACCTCAGATTTGATCCAAGGGGTTAGTCCCCCCAGGTTCTTTATTAATGTTTCTTTTTTAGTTTTGGAGCCGATAATTAGAATTTCAGTTTTGTTCTCGTTTAGTTTCAGGAAGTTCTTACTCATCCATTTATTTATTGCCAGTAAGCAGTCTGTAATGGAGCTAATCGCTGTATCATTTGGTTCAGCAGATATGTACAGTTGTGTATCATCCGCATAGCTATGGAAATCTACATTATGTTCTCTGATGATATCACCCAGCGGTAACATGTAAAGGGAGAAGAGTAAAGGACCTAAGCAACTCCCTTGTGCAACTCCATAGTTGTTGTCGTATATATCAGACATGAGATCTCCTAGTTTAACATAGAATTTCCTCCCTCTGATGTATGTTTTAAACCAGCCTAGCACATGGTCTGAGAAACCGACATGGTTTTCAAGACGATCGATTCGAATATCGTGATCGATTGTATCAAATGCTGCACTGAGATCTAACAGGATAAGGATGGAGATCTTATTCTCGTCAGAGTTTAGTCTGAGGTCACTGATTATTTTGGTGAGGGCAGTTTCAGTGCTATGATATTTTCTGAATCCTGACTGAAATTCTTCTAAGATGTTGTTTTCTTCAAGAAAGGAATTTATTTGAACTGAAACTATCTTTTCAAGTACTTTACTAATGAATGGTAGGTTGGATATTGGACGATAATTTGCCATTTCATTACTATCCAAGTTAGGTTTTTTTAGTAATGGCTTTACAACTGCTGTTTTAAAGGCATCCGGGAAAATACCAGTCCTAAGGGAAGTGTTTATGATATCTAGCACAGGGCTTGAAACACTATTAAATACCCGTTTGAAGAAAGCTGTAGGTATAGGGTCAATGTCTGAGGTGGAGGAGTTACATTCTGAGACAGTTTTGCAGAGTACATCTAATGTGATGCATGTGAAACTTCTCATGGTTACATTGCACGGTTTGCCGCAATCAACTTTATTTCCATCATGAGTAATGCTGGCCCTGATCAAGGTTATTTTGTTGTTAAAGAATAGTGCAAGTTCTTCACACTTAACCTTGACTGAACTCAAACTGCAAAGAAACAGACTAAGAAATGATGTAAACTCCATGATCAAAACAGCAAAGAAAAAATTCATCAATGACAAAACCGAGGAAAACAAAAACAAACCGCGTGAACTTTGGAAATTACTCAATAACCAACTAGGCTGCAGTAAAAAACTTAAAACCAGATTCTCAAACATAAACATAAAGACGGACAACACGCTCATCACAGAAAAGCTGGATGTAGCCAATTACTTAAATAGTTTCTTCACAAACATAGCCACAACACTGGTAAACAAACTACCCTCCCACTCAGGGCATTATGGGGTAGAACACATAGTAGCTTACTACAAAAACCTAGGGGTCCACAAAGACGACTTCAAACTGGAAATGGTAACAACAGATGAGGTACTCAAAAAACTGAGCGCCCTCCAACCTAACAAGGCCACTGGCCATGACAACATCCCCTCCAAATTCCTCAGAGACTCAGCAGCCGCCATCACCCCAGTCATCACACACATAATAAACCTCTCTATAAAACAGGGACACGTCCCCAAGGACTTCAAAATTGCGAGAGTGACCCCTCTGCACAAAAAAGGCAGTAAATTAGACCCAGGCAACTACCGCCCTGTTTCTATCCTTACCTCCATCTCGAAAGTCATGGAAAAAATTGTATACGAACAGGTCGAAAAATACCTTGCGGAAAAAAATCTAATCTACGAATTCCAATCTGGCTTCAGAACATCCCACTCCACTGACACATGCCTTCTCTATTTAAACGACCACATCAAACAAGAGGTGGACGCGGGCAAATACTGCGGCATGGTCATGCTGGACCTACAAAAGGCCTTCGACACTGTCAATCACACCATTCTGATTGACAAGCTAAAAGCAATTGGTTTTGATAGTCTATCAGTGAGCTGGATGCAATCCTACCTGGAGGGGAGAGAGCAGATGGTGGAGGTAAACGGTACCCTATCCCCCCCCCTCACAGTAAACTGTGGTGTTCCACAAGGAAGCATACTAGGTCCGCTACTGTTCCTAATTTATGCAAATGACATGTCGTCAGCTTGTGACTGCAACTTGTTCCTGTTTGCGGACGACTCAGCCCTGCTGGTCTCTGACAAGAACAAATTACAGGTTGAAAAAACCCTCAGCTCAGAACTAAGCAAAATCTGCATATGGCTCACTGATAACAAACTATCATTACACATGGGCAAAACAGAGTCCATTCTCTTCGGTTCAAATAACAAACTCAGCAAGACCGACGGCTTCTCAGTTACAGTGGGTGACAATATTGTCACAAGGAAAGAAGATATTACCTACCTGGGTTCCATCCTAGAGGCAAATCTTTCCTGTGACAAAATGGCATCCAATGTAATAAAAAAAGTCAACCAACGAACTCGTTTCTTGTACCGGATCTCCTCACTGGTAAACAAGAATACCCTGAAGACTCTAGCAGGAGCACTCATTCAAGGGTACTACGACTATGCTTGCACCTCATGGTACCAAAGCACCTCAAAGGCGCTAAAAACAAAATTACAAACATCTCAAAACAAACTGGTCAGACTACTGCTTGACCTTACCCCTAGAACCCACCTCACCCCTGCCCACTTTGACAACCTAGGATGGCTTAGAGTAGACGACAGAGTACAGCAACTTGCAATGGGCCTGGTCTACAAGATACACTACACGACCAAGGTACCCATGTACATGACTAAATACTTCCCAAAGGTCAGTGAATACCACGATCACAACACCAGAGGGAGCTCCACAAATCATGTTAAACCCAGATTCGGCTCAAACAAGGGTCTAAACACGTTTCGCAATTATGCCACATCAATGTGGAACGCCCTACCCAAAGCTGTAAAGGAATGTGAATCACTACCCACTTTCAAAAACTCTCTCAAAAAACACCTAAGGGAGACTGCAACTCGAAACTGGCCCCTGTAAATGTCCGAGCACAACCCCCGCCAATGTACAGTAAATTACCAAGTATGGTCTTGTCAATAATCCAATGTACAGTGTTGTTTGTACAGTTGTACAGTGTCCCCCACCCACCCCTCCTACCCAACCCCCCCCCCCCCCCACTCCTACCCAACCCCCCCCCCCCCCCCACTCCTACCCCCCCCCCCCCCCAACCACCTCCAATGTACAGTCCCACCCCCACCTACCCAATCCAATGTACAGTTTCTACGCCTAATGTATATACTCTGTTCTTTCTGGACTCTTTTTGTATCACAAATACAGTACTGTAATTGCAAATCTGGTATGTCATAAATGTATAGATGTAGCAGTACTGTCTATCTGTATGTCATGTATGTCATATATGTTACGATGAATTGGAAATGGGGGACCCTGGTGGAAACAAGACGAAAGTCTTTCTCTGGTCTGCATCCCCTTAACAATTGTATGTATTGAGCTGTACTGCACTGTACCCATTCTGCAATCTGTTAATAAAGTTTTCATTCATTCATTCATTCAACCGTTGATGACTGAGGAGGTGTAGGGGCAGTGTTGAGTAGTACATTAATAGTGGAAAAGAGGATTCTGGAGTTTCCAGCATTTTCTGTAATGATTTTAGAGAAGTAATCTTTCCTTGCTAAGCGGATGGTTTTATTATAAGCAGTTAAAGCATCTTTGTATATATCACAGCATATGGTAGTTTTTGTTTTTCTCCATTTTCGCTCCGCTGCACGACATTTCCTTTTTTCTTCGTTGACCGTATTATAGTTTAACCAGGGCGAGGCTCTAGTTTTCTTCTTTTTCGTTTTTAATGGGGCGACAGAATTTAATATAGATGACATTGCATCATTGAGATTTTCTACCATTTCATTTAGAGAGCTGTCATGATTGTGTGCAGGTTCATGTAGTCTGATAAGATCAATGAACTTTGATTCAGCTTTGTCGTTTAGGAGCCTCTTTTTAACTATGATTTCTTTTTTTGTTTTAGTAAGGGTTATTTGAGTATCAAAAAATATACAGTGATGGTCGGAGAGAGGTAATTCAGTTATTGAGATATTTGTTATGCTTAGCCCAGTTGTTGTTATAACTAAGTCTAGTGTATTCCCAAGCCGGTGAGTTGCATTTGTTATATGCTGTATTAGGTCAAAGCTATCCAGTAGATTTTTTTGTTCCATAGTTTTGGAGTCTGTTTTCTTATTAAAATGGATGTTCAGGTCTCCATTTAGGATCACCTTATCATATCCGGTAACACATAGTGAGATCAGTTCAGAGAGCTCCTGTATAAATACTGGTGAGTGTCTAGGCGGGCGGTATATTGTGACAATAATAGTTGATTCTGTTTTTAGTTCAATGGCAAGATATTCCATTGACATGAACTCGCCTAGTTCTGTGATTCTAAACAAGAGTTTTGAGGAGAAGATTGCTGCAACTCCTCCGCCCCTTTTATTTTTCCTGGGTATTTGAAAAAAGTTATAGTCTGGTGGACAAGCTTCTATCATTATTGATGTAGCTGTGTCATTATTTAGCCATGTCTCTACTAGGCAGATGCAATCTAAGTTATTTTCTTTAATCAGATCATTTACTAAGAACGTTTTATTATTCAGTGATCTGACATTTAGGAGAGCTAATTTTATTTGTTGGACTTCTTTAGAGGAGGTCTGCTTTGTCTTGACCGTGATGGCCCTGAGGTTAATAGCAGGTAAACGCATTGATGGTGTATATTTTTCACCATGCCATTGGCTGGTTAGGATTACTTGTATGTTTTGAGAGATGGCATGGCAATTGTGCTATTCTGTACCGTACTGACTGTTCTGTGCTTTCGGGGACATTTGATCAGACGAGATGGCCTTGTGTGATATGGGGGGGGACGGGGGGGACGGGACGTCTTGTGCTGCTGTAATCCGTGGTGAGATTGTGTCCTTCATGATTATCTCTCATGCTGGTGTGAGCTTAATATTCTTGGAGGCCATCAAGGCATGATGCATGTTTGCTGATAGGAGCTTTGAACCTAAGCGATTTGGGAAGAAGCCATTTCTTTGAAAACGTTCTGGGTTATTCCAGAAAACATTGAAGTTGTCAATGAATTTCAGGTCGTGTACGAGACATGCAGCCCCTAACCATGAATTAAAATTTAGGAGTCGACTGAATGCTTCCTGTCCTCTGCGAAAGCATGCAATTGGAAATACATCCATCCTCTTCAGAACATCTATCCTCTTCAGAGTAAGGTCTACTTCACATTTATCCACTTCAGAATGAGGTTTCATAATACATTTATCCTCTTCAGAGTATGGGTTTTACTCACTGTTTATCATCTTCAGAGTATGGGTTTACTCACTGTTTATCATCTTCAGAGTATGGGTTTTACTCACTGTTTATCATCTTCAGAGTATGGGTTTTACTCACTGTTGATCATCTTCAGAGTATGGGTAAGTCTTCGCTCACCACTGGTCGGTAAGTTTTCACTGTAACTGCCCCCCGGCTTGGTGTTGAAATAAAGATGCGGTTATGTTTCGTACAGATGCTTTTATTTATTTTCTCTTTTGCATTTCAGCTTAGCAGTACTGTAGCTTTTCTTTGGTAGTTTGTCGTTTGTACAGGTAGTGACGGTTGCCTCATTTGCTCCGTTTGCACCCCGTTTGCACCCCGTTTGCACCTCGTTTGCACCGTGAAAACTGCATAGGACAGTCAAACACAAACATACAATTAGTTACATATTTACAGTTCAATATTGTTCACATGTTGTTCATTATTATACCAACGTGTTCAAACAAACAATTGCATTCAAAGATATTTAAAGGTGAACTCGTCTTCCATAACAAAGGCACTCAGGGAAAAACAATGATATATAATAACGTTACTTGTCCGGCAGCAGGTGCCTTTGATTAGAAGCTACTTCGTGAGTGCACCACTTTATATGTTTATAAATGTTTGGCGGTTACACACATAAATATACAACAACATATCTTCAACAACAGTAATAATAATACTACATTTGAGTGTTCGACATACCTTATTCCGCTTTACCAAGGGTAGTTAATTTAACTGGAGTAAGGTCCTTCTATCATACATAATTCGCTGCCTGCTCCGTCGTTATCTCTGAGTTACTTCCGCCTTGGTCACACAGGAAGCTGTGACTTTTATACTAAAGGAAGACGAGCTCTGCCCCCATGTGGACACTAAATGAAAATGCACAAGTGGCTCCGAAATATTATTTTCTTAAATAGATAAATAGAGAGCTCAGTATTCTGAGCCAATACAGAGAAATTGATCATCTAGACCAGTGGTTCCCAAAGTCGGGGTCGCGACCCAAAGGTGGGCCGCGAGCAGCCACGGGTGGGCCGCGAGATGATTTAAAAAAAATAAAAAAAAAATAAAAAAAAATAAAAAAATATATTTTTTTTATTTTTAATTTTTTAATTTTTAATTTTTTAATTTTAATTTTTTTTGTCAGGCCACTGAACTTAGAAGCAGGCCAGGACAGTGTTTCTAGTTGTATTCTAAAATTCTATTCTATTGTATTCTAAAATGTGACTATATGGTTTTATATTAACTTAATAAATAAACAAAAACGAAAAATCTACTTATTTCAACGAACATTTCAAACTAAATAACAGATTATGCACATAAAACGCTGAAAACAACCGAAGCAACAATAGTATTTTAATGAGGCTATTATTATTATCATTATTATTTTGCAACAAGTTAGCCCTCTCATAAATAGCACATATAAATGAATAACTAACTTGAACTAACTTAATAGGATTGAAGTGATATTTGGCTTAAAAAATCGGTCGCCTGGCAAAAAAAAAAAAAGCCAGACGATGTGCATTGGGCCGCGGCTCTCTCTGACGCCTTATTTTCTGGGCCCCGGCCTGAAAAGTTTGGGAACCCCTGATCTAGACCAGTGATTCCCAACCTGGGGTCCGCGGACGCCAGGGGGCGCAGGGGGTCCGCCAGACCACAGATGATTTTATTTTTTTATTTTTATTTTTTTATCATCAGAAGCATGAATAGTCTCTCCACTACAATAAAAAAATAAAGATAAATAAATAAACATCTAGACATGATTTTTTAATGTTAACAGTAGGCTACCGGGTAGCCGCTAAAACGCGAATCAGTTGACTGTATCACTTTCTGTAGCTAGCCTAGCACGCTAGTTAACTTTCTCGGCTCGTCTGCAGTCAGCCGCCAGAGGCGAAAATGTGTGACAAACGAAAAGGAGATGATGGCAGCTCATCTGCAAAAAAAGTTAGGACCTACAGCAATCGCGAAAATTACATCACCATGGGCTTCACTGAGGGACCAGACAAACGACCTGAGTGTGTGATTTGTGGAGAAAAGTTGGCAAACTCGAGCCTGAAGCCCAGCAAGCTGAAGAGACATCAGGCGTCTAAGCACCCAGAAACCGTTGGGAAGGATCCAGACTTTTTTCTGAGGAAAGAACAGTCTCTCAAGGCGAACAAGCCTGTTGATGTTAGAGTAGCGTGGAGCAGGGGTGGCAGTGATTTACAGAAGGCTACCGAAGCCTCCTTTGAGTGTTCGCTTTTAATTGCAAAAGCAAAGAAACCGCACAATATTGGCGAGCAGCTCATCAAACCAGCCTGCATCAAAATGGTTTAGAAACTGTGTGGCCCACAGGTGGCGGATAAACTAAAATCAGTACCACTCTCGAACAATGTAGTGAAATACCGAATTGATAAGATGTCAAGTGATTGCGAGCAGCAGCTGTCAGAAAAGCTTAGAAAGGGTCCATTTGCCATACAACCTGATGAAACTACAACTGTCGCAGACGAGGCTGTGCTCATCGTTTATGTGCAATATATTGAAAATGAGGATCTGAAGCAGGACATTCTCATGTCAGTCAACCTTACTACCACCACTCGAGGTGAGGATATTTTTACTGCAGTGGATTCTTACTTCATTCAACATAAATGCAAACCGTTCACCATTAGGGCCTGATTTGAGAGGATGAATACAGGATTTGAATATTGGCCAACATTTTTAAATACATAAGGTGCAAGATTAGATTTGTTGATTGAAGGCACAAGTCAAAGAAGCATAGTGGGTCTAATTATGATGCATATGCCTGTGTATAAGCAGTTTGTTATTAAAATGACAAAAAAAAGTATTAAACCCAGCTAGGACAGATTCTCTCTGCTACTGATTGGAATTTCCTGTCTCATATTTAGTTTAATTTGTTGCATTGATTTGTTCCATAAATGCAAACCGTTCACCATTAGGGACTGATTTGAGAGGATGAATACAGGATTTGAATATTGGCCAAACATTTTGAAATGCATATGGTGCAAGATGAGATTTGTTGATTGAAGGCACAAGTTAAAGAAGTATAGTGGGTCTAATTGTGATGCATATGCCTGTGTATAAGCAGTTTGTTATTAAAATGACAAAAAAAAGGTATTAAACCCAGCTAGGACAGATTCTCTCTGCTACTGATTGGAATTTCCTGTCTCATATTTAGTTTAATTTGTTGCATTGATTTGTTCCATAAATGCAAACCGTTCACCATTAGGGCCTGATTTGAGAGGATGAATACAGCATTTGAATATTGGCCAAACATTTTGAAATGCATATGGTGCAAGATGAGATTTGTTGATTGAAGGCACAAGTCAAAGAAGCATAGTGGGTCTAATTGTGATGCATATGCCTGTGTATAAGCAGTTTGTTATTAAAATGAAAAAAAAAAGTATTTTATGGTATCTTATTAGGAGGGGGTCCGCGAATTTCATCAGAGATGTTTGGGGGTCCCTGGGGGGAAAAAGGTTGGGAACCACTGATCTACACCAACGCAAATCAAAGCTTACTGACAGTAAAGATGATAGGCATCTTTACCCTTGGCGGTCAGTTACAGGGTGCGTGCAGGTAGGCTGTCTTCACATCCATCTGGTGTAAAATCAAACTGTCCTCAGACTCAGCTGCTTTCTGCATCACTACCCGTACACTGGTCAGATTGGCTGTAGGGGAGAATGTTTCACCGTAGTCTATCCCCTCCCTCTGACTGTAACCTTTAGCTACAAACCTGGCCTTGTACTTGTCGTGGCCTTCAATACCCTCCTTGATTGAGTCACCCATTTTCCTCCCACTGTCTGTCTACCCTCTGGTAACTTGGTTAGAGTAAAGGTGTGGTTGTCCTCTAGGGACCTCATCTCCTCATCCATTGCTCTCGCCCATTTTCTTGACTCAGGGGACACCATGGCCTCTTTAAATGTCTGAGGTACTCCACTCACTACTCTGTAGCAGTAATCAATGCTGATAAGTGTACTGTCATCCTTGTCACTTTCTCTCTGGGCATAGTCTTTCAGATACTTTGGGGGTTTGTGTTCCCGTGAGGGATACCTCCCACTGCATGAGGCACGTGACGTCACCCTCGGGTGCTCCCCGTCATCATCCTCTGGGGGTTGTCTGCACGTCTTTGCTCAGTACACTAGGCTGTGGTGTCTCTCTTTCCTCACACCCTACTCTGGAGTCCAGCTCTGGCTCCTCTGTCTGTGTCTCGTTCTCACATGTTGTCTTTGTGAAAATTTTCTTTTTTGAACAAATATTTTTTATTTTCCCTTTTTTAACATAAAACTAGACAAACAATACAGTAACAGTACAAATCTATAATAAATCACAGGACAATGACAGAAATAATAATAACAATAATGACAGTCCAGTAATTAAATCAAAATAAATGTAGATTAAAAGACATAAAAATTATAAATACAATACAATACAATACATGTGCTCTTGCTCGCTCTTCCTCATTCTTTCCTTCCCCCTCCCTCTCCCTCCACCCCCCCTCAGGACCCCCTCTTGGACTATACATCCATTATTCCATTTAACATCAGAAATTACAAGTTCATATGCTTCCCTTTATCTTCTCCACTACAGCTAACCAGATTGCTATGCTGGCTTCATTAACACCTAAAATTCGTGAAGACAAAATTTGTCTCTTTACATGTACAGAGGTTGATAACTGAGAAACATCATTCAACAACAATACAGAAGGCAGTATAGGTATGGTCAGAGATAAAAAATCTCATAATTGAGTGGTTACTTTCCCCCAGAATCTCTTAACAGGAGGGCATTCCCAATATATATATGCATACATGTACCAAGAGCACCGTTTAAACACAAGGAGCATTGAGGGTCTTGTCTAAGCCCCATTAGGTGCAAACGTCTAGGGGTCAGGTAAATCCTATGAACAAAATTAAGATTAATCTGTTGGTGATCCGGGTTGCATGATGATAGCCGAACGTTTGCCCAGACTTCATCCCAATCAAAATCTACTTCCAAGTTTGGGATATCCTTCCTCCAAACCGAGTCTAGGGGAAGGACATCATATGAGGACGTAAGTAAGTGATGATAAAAGTCAGAGACGAAGCCTCTTGATGTCTCCTTTTCATAAAAGAATTTGTCAAATCTGTGGTGCTCAAGTGGAATCTTTAATGGGACTCTGTGAGCCTTTAAAGCTGCTCTTAATTGTAGATAGAAATAATGAGTAGAGCTGGTGAGGTTCAATTTGTTAGATATATCTTGATAACTGCAGAAACCATGGTCATCGAAGATATCCCCCAATGTATGTATGCCTTTCTTTTCCCATCTAGGAAATCTGATAGGTTGTTGTGCAATAAGGATTAAATTGTTATTAAATAGGGGAGAATGACTGTGCCATTTATGGTGGTTTGTACACTTTTTCTGTGTGTCACGCCACATCCGGATGTGTAATAAGAGGGCCAAATCTCAAGTTGCATTGCTTAATTGATAAGTTGGTGTATACTATATCCTGCAGTCTATGTGGTGCCACTATGTTCTCCTCTAATGGTCTCCAGGATACACATGCTTGAGAATCAAACCAGGTGATCAGTGGTCTTAAAGAGAAGCTTTAAAATAATAGTTGAAGTCTGGAAATGCTAAACCCCCGTCGGCTTTGTTTCTCTGTGCAGTGGATCTTTTTATTTGTGGAGGTTTGTTGTTCCAAATTAATTTATATGCAGCGGAGTGTAATTTTTGCCAGTAACCAACAGGGGGGGGGGGGGGGGGGTAACGGCAACATCGAGCTGAAGAAGTTAATTCTGGGTAAAACATCCATATTTTTTTTATTTTTTTTTTGGTCTTTTTCCCCCTCCATTTTTCCTCCGATTTCTCCCATCCCAATGTTAGTCGTATGCCAATTCCCAGTCCCTTCCTGATCGCTGCGCACTTACCCCCCACAGTCAGATCATCTGGGAGAGTGGAGGCTACTACGTGCTTCCTCCGACACACGTCCAGCCAATCACCGCTTCTTTTCACCTGGCAGCGCGGATTCTCATTGAGAGGGCGTAGCGTGTGGGAGGACCACACTATCCCCCTCACGTCCAATCCGCGCTTAGCAGGCGCCCCGACCGAACTGTAGGAGTCGCTGTTTACAACGACCCGGACCCACCCCGCCAGCTTCTCCCACCCTCTGATACAGCCAATTGTATCAGTGCAGACGGCCAGCCAAGCTGGTGACAACCCCGGAGTTGTGAGCTGGATTCGAACAGGCGAATCGAGCTCACAGCTCCGGGGCTGGTGACGAACGCAATCTCCGCTCGGCCACCTAACCGCCCTATAAAACATCCATCTTAACTATTGATGCTCGGGCCTGTAATGCGTTTTTTTATTTTGACCACCTGCCGAAGTCATTTGTGATCCTATCTAGGAATCCGGAATAATTATACTTCACCGTTTGGCATATAGTGGGGAATATTTCAATTCCAAGACATCTAAAGTGTCCTACCATGGGTATATTTGCTGGGAGGCTGGTAGCCTTCGCAGTCACATTGAGTGGAAGGAAGGCCGATTTTGGCCAGTTTATCCTAAATCCCGATAGACTGCCAAAATCATCTATTACTTTGAGAAGATGAGGTAGGGAGGTGGTAGGGTTTTGCATGAACAATAATACATCGTCCGCGTATAAGCTAATGTGATGCTGAGTTCCCTTAATTGAGATCGGCGCTATGGACTGGGATTGTCTTATGTACTGTGCCAAAGGCTCTAGGGATAGAGCAAACTAGACGAGTGCGACACAGGAACGTGTGGGGAGCAGAATTTACCTGTTAAAATCATGGCCGATGGATCTGTATATAGTACTTTGATCATATTAATGAACCCCTCTCCTAACCCCATCCTTCCAAGTACTGCCCATAAATAAGACCATTCCAACCTGTCAAAGGCCTTCATCGCATCCAAGGATAATACAGCTGTAGGATCCTTGCTGGAATCTATCACATGCAGTAACCGTCTAATATTATCCGTGATCAGGCGGCCTCTTATGAAGCCTGTCTGATCAGGGTGAACTAAAGATGTCATATGTTTTTGAAGTCGGATGGCTAGTACTTTAGTGTACAGCTTGAGATCGGGTCCGAGGAGGCTTAAGGGTCTATATAACTACCGCATTCGGTGGGGTCTTTATCTTTTTTAAGTAGGATAGATATGAGTGCCATATTGACATCCCTGGAGAAGTTCCCCTCTTTGACTGAGTATAAAATCATATCAAGTAATAGTGGTCCAATTACATCCCAACATGAGGTACAGTTCGGGTGGAATGCCATCCCAGCCAGGGGCTTTATCAGTTTGCAATTCAGATATAGCCTCCCTAAGTTCCTCTAGTGTAATAGGTGTAATAGGTAATCTAACCGTTTAGCATCTTCCTTTGAAAGTTTAGGTAAGTTAATTTGATCAAGAAATGTATCCAGTTTATTATGATCGAAGATCACTTCTGACTTGTACAGGTTGAAGTAAAACGTATGGAAAGTCTCATAGATTTTTTTGGGGTCTGTAATAACAAGTCCCTGTTGGTCCTTAATGGCAGGGCTATCATCAAATTGTTCACTGGATCGTATCTTCATAGCTAGTAGGTTACACAGTATACAGCTGAGGATGATGTGTCAATATTCCAATGTACAGTTTTGCTTGTACAGTTGTACAGTGTCCCCCACCCCCCCCACCCCTCCTACCCAACCCCCCCCACCCCACCCACCCAACCACCTCCAATGTACAGTCCCCCCCCACCCCCCCAACCCCACCCCACCTACCCAACCTCCTCCAATGTACAGTTTCTACGTCAAATGTATATATTCTCTTTTCTGGACTCTTTTTGTATCACAAACAGTACTGTATTTGCAAATCTGGTATGTCATAAATGTATAGATGTAGCAGTACTGTCTATCTGTATGTCATGTATGTCATATATGTTATTGTAGCAGGGTGGATTATCCCTGCTTCGTGGGAACGGGTGGGCACAATCACTGGGTAGCGAGACACAGTAGAGCTCTGTCTGACTGCACCTCCGTCTTTGAGTCTGGAGCTTCAACTGGAGGCTGGTAATGTGAGTGGATGGGGCCCGGGATTTACCAACCTGGTCTGGTACTCTGGTCTTCCTCCCCTGCAGCAGGGCGGTCGCAGTACTCCCCAACACGCTCCCACTTCCCCCAATTACTCCTTCAAACCCTCCCACACCTAGTGACTGAATTGTAAATAAATACCCTGGTTCCCCCCGCAAACAGTACCCTCCCTCAGTGACACTAGAAACCTTACAATAACAAGGGAAAGGTGGAATAGGATGGGGTTAATTGTATTAACGTTACCCACACCAAAAGAGTTGTTAAACGGCTCATGAATGGACACGCACACAGAACTCCCATCTAATTCTTTAATACTAATTATACTGGTCAGTTACAAAGAGTTAAAAGCACTGGGTCGACTAGAATGGAATCTTACTATTACCCAATTTGTAACTCAATACCTTATGTCTCACTATATTCTACACACACCTCTGTGTTAGTGCCAGGAATAATATACTTAAATGCATTTGACTCATCGCCCACGTCTGGGTCAGTACCATGTATAATACCTCTAACAGTCTTTAATTATATGGTGAGAATAATACCTCTCTGGGCTTTACTTATGATGCCCCAGGTCTGTAACCTCCCCACAGGGAAAGGGTTAATTAGATGGGAAAATATTATTAAAGAACCAAACACGTTATCACACTCAAAGGAAATCAAAAATGTGGGCCCACAAATACCTAACAAAAGTCCTATGCTAATGCCGGCATATATTGTTGATGGGGTACCCCTAGGAACTGTAGCCCTAATGTACTCTACCAAAATGGCGGCCTCGCCGCACCACCGTCGTCCGGATAGCAAGATGGCGTCGAACGCTCTGCGTGGGCGCTAGCAGGCGGGGCTGGAGTAGAGGGGCAGTGTTGGGCTGAGAGCGTGTGCTGGGTGATGGCGACCTCTGTTGGTCGGGACGAACTCCCGTGCTCTGAAGACAGCCGGGTGCAGATCTGGTTGTAGACAGCCGGAGCAGACTGGTTGTAGACAGCTGGTGCTGGGTCGACGCGCATACCTAAACTTGCCCTCACTAACACTGCAGCTACACTCTGGGTCCCCAAACAGCCCTCCTGCTAGCCGGGATATATGATAACGCAGGGTGCCTCTAAACACCGGTCCTCTTCACGCCACGCTGGCGGGGCACCTCGCTAGAGGGAATAACTTTAACTTAAGCCCCTCAGGGCGATACCGCATTTCTTCTAGGATAACTCGTTGTATCGCTAGGGTATTCAGTAGGGAAACATGCAACACGCTTCTACGTTTACTGTTATAGGATAACCCGTAATATACTCAAGTTCAATACGGGGCTCTGTCCAGACACGACCGAACCGATCCAAGTCCAATGTCGAAGAGGCTGGTTCCTCGCACTTCCGTCTCAGTTGGCTTGCTTCCTTCTCCGTCTCTCTCGTACGCTCTCTGCCTGCCACCGGCGCCCCCTGCTGGTACCGCCTACTAGCCCCAAAGGGAAACACTGAGTGGAGAATATGATCCAGGGTTATTGTGTATAATCCATATTCCAGATGGGCAGGAGAAGGAGAACCGCGTCCTTGATCAAGGGGATATTTAAGGGAAACTAGTTAATACGTCTTGGTGTACCAGGGGACATAAAAGGCAAGTCAGCACTTCTGAATAATAGCCATATTTTCCAGGGTGCTACATTATGATGAATTGAAAATGGGGGACCCTGATGTAAACAAGACGAAAGTATTTCTCTGGTCTGCATCCCCTTAACAATTGTATGTATTGAGCTGGACTGTATTGTACCAATTCTGCAATCTGTTCTGTATCGTATGGCTCCGCTCGGCGTCACTACCGCACTGTACCTCGCTCGTGCACGCGCACTGAATACAAAATTCCACAATGCACCTTTACATCCCAACATCCGCCTGACCACACCCCCATCAGCTTACCTTCATAAGCAGGTGTGTGGCCACCTACTCGCCTCCTTCTTCGCTTTCACCACAAGGAAGTGCCTGGTAGATCCCCACTTGACGAGGTTGCTAGTTGAAGAAAGTTGAGACGAGTTTACATTGTGCTTATTTTTTTCTTCTCTCATAAATATTCAAGAGAAAAATCTAAGTCATAATGTCTACTTCGGAGAGTCGTAGAACCACTCTTCACCAGCGGTTCTCCATTCCCGCCTCCGTCGTGCGTTTTGGTGCGGGGCTGTTGCCGCTTTCGTGGTCGGCAGCCACGCCCGGTAGGCATTCGATGGGTAGTTTGCCTCTCCGAGGAGCCAGTGCACCGGTGCCATCGACTCTGCGATGGCCTGGTCCTGGCTCTGGTTCCTCTGGTTCCGGGGAATCGTCCGTTGTTGAACGGCCGGTTCCGTTGGTTCCGGAGGATTTGAGACGCAAGCTTTTTGCGTCTGCTCGGTCCCGTCGCAAGATGGTGTCCTGCAGACGTGAACGGCCTGGGTTTGGGGAATTGCTGGAGACCAGCGAGGATGCGTCGGTCTCTAGTTGTCCAATGGAAACAGAGGACTACATGGTAGAGGCGGACGGGTTCTTGTTTGAAGGCCCAGTAGAGACAAATATCCCACCCGTCCAGGTAACACTGGAGGGGGGTGATATGTCTCCTTGGGGCGCCTTGTTCGAGGATGTCGGGGAAACCCCTCGGCGTCTTCAGCAGGATGCCCTACTATCAGCCACATCAGACTGTGGCTCCTTAACCAGTCGCAGCCTGCTGCATGTGAGGGATGCGGGTTCGGTGGAGGAAAGTCTGCAGGGGGAACTGCAGGCTTTGTTCCCCGAGCTTATGGCGGTGGCGGCCGCTGCAAACGGCGTGCCGCTGCCGCAGCCACTGCCTGCTCCTGTCCCCGATGATTTAATAGGTCATCTCTGGCAGCGTCGCCCGGTGAGAGGGGTGGACGTTGTCTACCAATTTTCCCCTCAATGGGGGCCTATGTTCGTCGGGGCCAGGTGGTGTCCCACATCATGGGCCTCACTCCCGCCTACGTACCAGTTACGCGGGTGGTGGGTTTGGTTGAAGGTATGAGAGAGGGTGTGCCACGGCTTGATAGGCCGATGGCCGCTCTCCTCTGTCCGGATGTGGTGTGGGAGCCGTTATGCAAGGAAAGATCGGCTTGGCGTATTGGAGTGACCAGTCATTCATCGCGGGTACACAATCGCTGGCTGCTGCGTCTAACATCGCACAGCTGGCTAGATTTGTATCCGGGATAATGACGGGCGGCACGGAGCGGTCGGAGGTACAACATGATCAGCTCACCCAGGCGGCAGGAGCTGTCCTGCATCTGACCCAGGTGCAGGCCATAGCCTCTGGGAAAGTGCGCGCCCTGGCTACTCTGATCCAGCGGCACCTTTGGCTGGAGCAGGCCCGTGTGCCGGAGAAGAAGAGGTCTCCTCTTCTGATGGCCACCCTCTCCGATGCTGGACTATTTGGGAAGGCCCTGCAGCTGATGACCTCAACATGCAGAGAGATGGCAGAGGAGAGGTCCGTACTCCAACCCCATTTTCCGCCTCCCGTCGTCGTCGGTGGAGTCAGAAGGCTTCCGCGTCGTCGAGGTTCCTCCGCCGTGGCTGCCAATGCCTCCATCGCCACTGCTGGCCCTTCGACGAAGGCCAGGAGGAGAGACGGTGCTGCTGCTGTAGCCGGCCCATCTACGACCGGAGGTGATGGTAGGGATCGACGAGACCAGCAACCGATTGCCTACCGTCCCTCTGGGGCTTCTCGGGGTGGCAAAGCCCAAGCGGCTCGAGGCAGCAGACGCCGCTAGACAGTGACTTTTTTCCCCATGCGGTCCCCACTGTTTACCCCTCCCCGGCCCTATCATATTATTTGTTGATTAAATAAAAAGTCCCCTAAGGGGGACTGTATTTTTTGGTTAAACAAACTGTGTGTTTCTTCACCAAAATATGATAAGGTTGTGAATCTACATTGGTATGCATTGATGGATGAGTTACGTTCGTGTTATGAGATTAAAGCAAGGTCTGCAGCTTTCACGCGGTTATAGAAGGGTTTCTATCTCGGCCTGACGCTCCACATGCAGGTAGAAGCTGGTTGTATGGTCTGTTGCTTACACACGAAGTAATGTTGAACTACAACACTGTTGTGTTAGTTGCAGTAATGCTCGTATACACACGTTCCACGGCCTAGCCGTTATACTCTCTATCAGTGTTTTTCTATGTACAACATGGAATGCGGGTGTAGGATTCACACATGCACACGACTTGGTTTTGTTGTAAACCCTATTCACATTCTGTGGGTAGCATGCATTGTATTAGCTTGCGCTATTTATTGGCTTCTACCAAAGGTTTTCATATGCTACAGTTGTTATTGTGTGCAGGGGGAAGGGTTTTGTGAGGGGGTGCCGAATAAACCCCTCCTTCCCACTCGAATGGGTTTTCTCATCTCCTGTTGGGCCAGTCAGGGCCAAGCCGTTAAACGCCTTGGCTGGGGGGGGGGGGGAGGGTTGTCCTGACTATGCTCCTATTACAAACAGGAGTTATGTGCGGGGTTTCCCCCCGTCATAGCGTACGTTACGTTGCTATGACGATGGCTTCTGTGAGTAGATCTTTACGTAATGTCTGTGGTGTCAAAGTGTCGGGTTAGAGCGTAGGACTTACGGGTCCGCTACACTCGTTTTTATGTGTAACTTGAGTCAGTTGGTTACGTGACTCGCAGTTGCCATGGCTTTTTCATTCTACGACTCACATGGGAAGGCTTTCTGGGGAATTTCGGTCTAAATCCTCTGTGGAAGGGGTGACTGGATGTAAAAATATAAACAGTTTTTACCCCCGGCTGTGTAGACTGGGATTCATACTGTTGGTGCTTCCTTCTTTTTTGTTAAAAAGAGTTGGAGTTAGGAAGCACCACACCCCTCTTGTCATTCCCCTGGGCACCTTGGGGATTCACTGAAAGGTCTAAATAGCCTGTTCATTGATGTGGTTGTGTCCCGACGCACGTTAAGTGCTAGCTCGGGGTGTTCTGTTGAAGATCAGGCGGGTGACTAGCACGCCTTAGTTGCTTGTGGTTAAAACAGCGTTTTTATAAAGCAACTGGGATGGAGGTTTTTTCCTCTTCCGACGACCTGTATTGGTTATCGATGGATTCTCGTTCATGTCTGGGGGATGATGACGGAATGGATCTAAACATATGTAGAGGGGTCTCACGCCCTTGGGGTGGGCCACCAGGCGCGGTTCGCACCGACCGTCTGGGTGGCGCCTTCTTTTCATGTTTCATGATCAACACGCCTATCTGCCCCTTCTCCTGGAGTAGGCATGTCGGCGTGGTTAGGGGACGGGACTGGTTCTGGTCACGCTGGTCCAGGTCAGTTAAACCCGTTGTCCGCCGGGGATGCAGATCTGCTGTTCTGGTACCCTGAGGGACTTGTGCTTTTTTCGGGGGGAAAAATGCCAGGTCGGTCCGGGTATTGCAGGGTTAGGCGCTATGGAGACCCTTGTTGGGTACATATTGTACTCTGCACTGTCGTAATGGCTTACGGTCATGCCAACCTGTACACGCCCGATCTCGTTCGATCTCGGCCGCTACGCTGGTTTGGTCCTGGTTAGTACCTGGTTGGGAGACCGCCTGGGAATACCAAGGGCGGTGTGCTTGGGGCTGGTTCTCCATTCTTTTCGCTCCTCTTTCACGCATGGCATGGAGGGGGCTGTTGGGGTGGTCTTAGACCTCCTCTGGTAACTCTGTGCTTCCCGTGCCGCCGGGCCCGGTCCGAAGTACTGTTCGTTGACCCGTAGGCCTGGGATAACCCCCTTTTTTAAAAAACTGCAACACTTGTACTGCGGTATGACACCCGCAGGTGTGTTTTGGAGTTTTTCCTGAGGGGTTATAGGAACAACCACTGCATAGGGTAACGACATGGTGGTTGGTTCTCTGGTGTGTTGGAGCAGTGTCAACTCCCGGGTTGTCCGGTTGAGTGTGCCCCTGCACGTTCATGACGTCTGCCAATCATGTCAGCCTTCTCTGCCTCAACTGCCTTTTTTTAAAGGAGGCTTTGTCATGGTGATCAACAACGCCAGCATACGCCCCTTCCGCCGGGGCGGCTGTTTTCAGCTGACTCCTTTGGCGCCTGTCTTGTCCGCAGTGCTCCAGGCTCGGGTTACAGCCTGTTGCCTGGTTTCCCCGGTACGCTGCCTGCTTCCGTTGGTTAACCTTTGAGTGTTACGGCCGTGCTGACTGCCTGTTCTGCAGGGTCAGTATGCCAGGCGGTGTGCTATTGGGGGGAAAGGGCCCGCTCTTGGAGGGGCCTGATCCGAATACGCTGGCGATGTGGGGGGCGGTGTCACTAAGTGACCGCCTGGTGGGGTCTTGATGCCTGGCGTCATTGACCTCTCCGGGCCCCCGTTTTCCAGGGGATCCAGTCCCTTCGGTGGGTCTGGGTCTTCCTTCGCGCTCCGCTGCTACGGCCTTGCCACGGGGTTGGGTTTGTTCTTGACCCCGTGATTCTGGGGGCAGTAACGAGGTTGTTCCTTCCGTTCGTTCCCGGGTGGCATGCGGGTTGTGCGTGTGTGTAGTCGTGGGGTCAAGCCACGGTCTGCTCACCCTGTGCGTGGAGTTGCTTGAGTGCCTCTTCGCACGGTCGGATCCGTCGCCCTCCCGGGAACCTCCAATAGGGGGGGTGCCCTCCATTAGGGGGGGGGTCGGGGGGGCTCGGTCCTCCCTGATCTGATGGTTGTGGGGGGCCTCAGCGGGGTACATTTGTTGGGGCGATGGCTCTCGCTCGGCCTCCCTTGTGCGGTAGTGACGCCGAGCGGAGCCATACGATACAGAACGTTAGGTTATGGCTATAACCAAGTTCTGTGAGTATTGGTGACGCTCGGCGTCAGACGCCACTGTGGCCCTTGATCTCACCTTGTGGTGAAAGCTTGGGAAGGAGGCGAGTAGGTGGCCACACACCTGCTTATGAAGGTAAGCTGATGGGGGTGTGGTCAGACGGATGTTGGGATGTAAAGGTGCATTGTGGAATTTTTTATTCAGTGCGCGTGCATGAGCGAGGTACAGTGCGGTAGTGACGCCGAGCGTCACCAATACTCACAGAACTTGGTTATAGCCATAACCTAACGTTAATAAAGTTTTCAATCAATCAATCAATCAATCAATGCTTGGCTCTGTATGAGCCCTGCCTTGAGAGTGCGCTTCATACAGTAAAAAAGTAAGTAAAAGAGGAATATACAATATATTGTTACACATGTTACACAGTATATAACCGAGGATGAGATGTATAGACGGAGTATAGATCAAGGGGTACAACTTTATTATATGCTTTGGTGAGAATGGGTTTGGTTTGGTTCAGACGCGGATTCCTTTGGACGTCAGAGAGGGAAACCTGTTCATTTCTGCAACCAGCAGGGGGCAGTGGAGCTGCAGCTCTGTGTGTGTGTGTATCTGTATGTATATATGTGTGTGTGTGTACAGCAGTGGCTTCCCTGCGGTGAGTGAAGTTGTAGCTGTGTGTGTGTGTGTGTGTGTGTGTGTGTGTGTGTGTGTGTGTGTGTGCAGGCACGTTGGAACTTAGGGGGTGCGGCCTTTGAGCCGCCGCGGGGGCGTCGCCAGATGATAAAAAAAAAATGTGCAGTCAGGCCACTGAACTTAGAAGCAGGCCAGGACAGTGTTTCTAGTTGCACCAGCGCAATAGTTAGATAACCTAGGTGGGGAACAACCAGGAGATCACTGCAACTCACACAAGTTGGAGAACTATCTCTCTCTCTCTTGCTCTCACACACACACAAAGGGAGCCGCATGTGATTGGTGGAGGCGGGACCCTTACAAAAAACTGCTAATCATTGACACATGCTAGCCTGTAATAATCCCCCCCAGAAAAATCTACTTTGCATTTGATATATTGCAAATATATGCCATCACACACACTGGCATTTAAAGGGTTAGAATTATCAAATGAATATGTGGTGTTATGATCAGGGCTGAAGTTGAATAAAATATTGTAGGCCTATTTATCAATTACAAAAAAACTGAAAATCCATAAAAATCGTTGTTGCTAATCATACATATGCTAGCCTGTTTTTTTAACAATAATTTGTGATGCCATCACAAACACTGGCATTTAAAGGGTACAAATAAAAAAAATCCTGCACCAGAATGCAGGAAATGAAGTCTTTGTAACAAAAAATCCTGGTGGGGGACCCCCAGACCCCCTGCTTAAAAAGTGGCCTGACTGGGGCTATATTTTGCATTATACAACGGCATGCAAATTTCTCTATTCTGATTGGCTGAAACAGTCCATTTACACGTATGTATCCTTCATAATCCACGCTCCTGGTCCCAGGACCCGCCCACCACCGAATCACATCACTCCGCCGGATCACTCCGTCGGAAAAAACAAGATGGCGGACAATAATCTTTAACAAATGGATATGTTGATAGCGTCATAACGACTAAATATAAAGCGATTCTGTCAAGGGGAACGTGTTAGTATTTTAAACAATGTTGGATGATGTAATTGATGGGTCTTGACTCAATCTAGAACAAAAGAAAAATCGCGGATTGATTGATAGATTAATTGATTGATTTAAATTTCTTCCTTCCTACTTTCCGACTGCAGCGTTCTCTCTCACACTGTCCGACGCTGGCGTACCCACAAACACACACATACACACACACACACACACACACACACACACACACACACACACACACATACACACACACACGCACACACACACACGCACACACACACTGTGACACACACACACACACACACACACACACACACACGCACACACACACACACACACTCCTGTCTGCAACAGCGGGGGAGTCAGACTGAGAGAGAAGCAGCGCTGTTTTAAGTGAGCATGGTCTATTGAATTGATTGATTGGTTGATTGCTAATTTTATTACTGTACCCCTGGTTTCCAACTGGTTAAGTTTAGGCTAAAAGAAATAAATAAAAAAATAGGGCGAAGAAAACGTTTTTTTCCTATAGGGCAAAGAAAACGTTTTAATAAATTTTCAATCAATCATTCCAATAATACACAGTTGGATGTGTTAGTTGGTTGGATGCACTTCAAGCTGCTTCCACATGAGGCAACTTCTCTCAATCATTCCAATAATACACAGTTGGATGTGTTAGTTTGGTTGGATGCACTTCAAGCTGCTTCCACATGGAGTTGTGGGAACTACTTTTTCTGGCGGATGGTTTTTTCAATAAATCTTCGATTAATGTGTGTTTATTGTATAGAAATAAGGTTGGATGAATCTGGCAGTTGTATAAAAGCTTTACACCACGTGCAGTCGTGATTTGTGACCAATAAACCATGCCTAGGGGGGTCTAACGAGCCTCGGCTGCGCCTCGGGCCTAACAACCACCCCTAGGCATGGTTTATTGGTCACAAACCACTCCTGCGTGTGATGTAATGCTTAACTATATTTCCTGGCCTGAATGATTTCCCCAGTCCGGCCCTGGTTAAAAGCCTCCAATGCTTATTAGTGTGTGTGCGTTTGAACGTTTGCATGTTTCAACCATACATTTCCATTTATTAAAAAAGAAAAAAACTTCTGAGCTTCCAAGTTGTCATCGGCAAACTGTATATTACACGAGAATTGTTCTTTTCCAGTGAGTGACATCAGTGGTTCTGTCAGCGCTCAAGCGAAAGAATGGGCTTTTGGATGCTTTGCCTCTAATTTGTCACTGAATATCATGGGCAAACAGCTGTAAGATTTTGTTTTGGATGTTGTTGGACATCCAGTTGTCTCTCTTTTGGAGCCAATTCTTCAACTCGGGATCAGACTCGGTGCGCACTCTTTCCATCATGAGCTGCCTGCTAGGGGTGGACGGTATGGTCTAAAATTTATATCACGGTATAATTTGAAGCATAGACGGTAACGGTATATATCACGGTATCATCGTTTTTGATACAAATTTTATTTTTATTTTATATAATCTTTTTTTTTTTTTATAGAATATATATATTATATAATTAGACTTGTACTTGTATTATCTGCGAGACATCGCCACCACGCAACAAGCTCCACTGTCTGTGTGTACTCTAGTAGCCTCCAGCTACGGCCAGGATTCCCCGGAGCTGCACCTGGACCTATACTCGAGTAGCCTCGAGCAGAGCTACGGCCAGGATTCTCCGGCGCTGCACCTGGACCCTATTATAACGTTAGCAAGCCCTCAGCTCGAATACGCATCGAATCAGTGTTATAAGACATTGATATCAGGAGCTATCCGGCTAAGCCGGATATATAACGTTAATACAACGCCTCAGTGAATTATTTAGTTCAATGGGACATTTCGTTTTGAACTGTGAACTAACTTGCGTTAACGTGAGCTAACGGCTAACAGGTAGCACACACACGTCTCTCTCTACTAGACTTTGTGGAGCGTTTGTTGATGTCAGGAGCTATCGGTAGCTGGCCGACTAGATACCGTTCGGTTAGACAATGCCTTATCATGTATTAAACTAAAAGTGAATAGTTGACTGGGTCATTTTGTAACGGTAGCTAAGCTAACGTTAGCTCAGGGAGACGCCGCCGACAGCTGAGCTCCCGTGTCCCGTCCCACTAGACTACTAGATCCGTGTTTACATGCGTGCGGTAGGGGCTGGCACGCCCACTGCGCGAAGCCTCCTAAATAACTTTTTCCAGTTCGCACATATCTATTATCTATGACTAATTCTATCTATTTTTAGGGGCAAATGCGAGTGAAATAGTCGCGTTGTGGTTACATGACGTCATTGGTATTTTAGAGCTGCACTACCGGTTTAGACGGTATAGTCAAAATCCATACCGTAGAGCAAATTCATACCGTTTATACCGTATACCGTTTATACCGTCCACCCCTACTGCCTGCCATAACACCCATCCCTATTTGCATCACCCCTCAGTGGAATCCCCTGGCGCCCGAGGGGGGGTATAGGGGAACAGACTCAGTTAACTCTTCAATACCTGATGCTGAGGCTGAACCTGTTGTCTCTGTCTCTCTCTGACGTTTATCAGATTTAGTGGGACTGTCACTGGGACCGGCGGGACGTTTCGAAAAGAAATCTGATATTTTTCTTTTTTGCGAGTGAGACATTCTGTGCTAGCAAAGTCTGACTACTAGCTCAAATCGACTGACTGCGCAAGCACTGTATCACAGTAGCTCAGTGGTTTGTGGCGCGTGGGAAGGGCGGGAGACGGGAGGTGAATACAATTAGTTGTTTCACCTGTCATTCAATCAGTCTGTGACAGTCTGTCATCACTCGAAAATCTACTCTGCTGCAATCTTGTCGGTTTTACACGTATGATTGTGTACGTACAGTAGTGTAATGAATGAATGAAAACTTTATTTAACAGATTGGAGAATGGCTACAATACAGTACGGCTCAATACACACAATATTAAAATGGTGAAGTGCTTTGAGCAGGATAAACTTATAATATACAGTGTTACAGTTATACAGTTACAGTATATACTATACAAATATATAAATACTGTCATAAAAAAAAACATAATTTTATTTTATTTTTATTTTTTTGTGCAACAAATTTGTGTGTGTGTGTGTGTGTGTGTGTGTGTGTGTGTGTGTGTGTATTTCTTAATACGCCTCAGGTAAAACAGTTAGATGCATAGAAAACATCATAATTATATAGAATAATGTACAGCATTCAGCTACGTCAGTGAATACAATAAATTGTTCCCACATCAATATCAAGGATATGCATGCATGCATGTTGTTAATGCCTCTATGCAACACTAACCCATCCATCTACATTAATTGCATACACATCCATATGCACACACTCACTTTACAAACAAACACTCAACTTTAACATTTAACTTTAACTTTAAAGTTAAACCATATTTTATCTATTTATTACAAAAAGATTTGCACTACATCCATACCTCATTTTTGCATTTTGCATTTTAAAAGGTTTGCATTTTTGTACCTCATTGTCTGCATGTTGTACTTCATTCTGTACTTTAGTTAGTATATTAGTATATTATAGTTAGAAACCTTGGTGTCCTCCTTGACCCCACCCTCTCATTTGACCCCCACGTCCGCTCCATCGTAAAAATATCCTACTTTCACCTCCGCAACATTGCAAAAATCTGTCACTGCCTCTCCCCCCCTGCTGCTGAATCCCTCATTCTCGCCCTTCATCTCCTCCCGCCTGGACTACTGCAACTCCCTCCTCACTGGTATCACCTCCCGCTCCCTCCATAAACTGCAAATGGTCCAAAATTCAGCCGCCCGCCTCCTCACTAACACCCGGTCCCGCAAACACATCACTCCTGTCCTCCACTCCCTCCACTGGCTCCCGATCAAACACTGCATAAACTTTAAAACACTACTCCTCACCTTCAAAGCCCTCCACAGCCTGCCCCCTTTAGCGGCACGGTGGTGTAGTGGTTAACACTGTCGCCTCACAGCAAGAAGGTCCAGGGTTCGATTCCCGCTTGGGGACCAGGTTTCCATGATGCCAGTTACCCAGGTGGGGTATCTCCCAGGCCTTTCTGTGTGGAGTTTGCATGTTCTCCCCGTGCTCGCAAGGGTTTCCCCCCGATAAGATAAACCCAATGGAAAAACATGCACAACAACAAGATTGCTAACGCTGTGGCGTCCTTGACGAAGACGGACAGGAGCACTTGGATTGGTCCCCTGGCGCGGCTCACGTTGACGCCTGTCTGCTCCCGGCTGCCCTTGGGGGGGAAGGACGACGGGATGGGTTAATCGCAGATACGAATTGCATGCATGCATCGCATGTGTGCCAATTGATGACCTCGGAGCAGGTCCTAAATTAAATTATTATTACCTGACTGATCTCCTTCTTCCCTACCGCCCCACCCGTTCCCTCCGGTCCTCCTCCACTGCCTCCCTCATTGTCCCGACATCCAAGCTTAAAAACTTTGGAGATCGGGCCTTCTCTCGTACTGCACCCCGACTCTGGAACTCCCTCCCCCAGTCCATCAGAGACTCCCCTACACTCTCCACCTTCAAAGCTCGCCTCAAAACCCACCTGTTCTCCCTTGCCTTCAACCCCCCCCACCCATACCCCTCCCCCCCTTCAACCTGATTGATGTCTGTCTCCAATCTTTTTTTTGTGCTATCATGTTGTCTTCCCTGTTCCCCCCATGGTCTCATGTTCCTTTTGTTTTTGTTTCTTTGTCGTTTCTTTGTTTTTGTTTCTTTGCTTTTGTTTCTTTGTTTGTACTCTTGCTCCCGACTATTGTCAGCGACTTCGGGTTATTGAGAAGCGCTATATAAATTAAATTAATTATTATTATTATTATTGTATATTTTGTGTTTGGACTTTATTCTTTAAAATTGTATTTACTGTATGAAGCACATTATCAGGGGGCTCATACAGAACCAAGCATTTCACTGTAATGTCTACTTTATACGTGACAAATAAAAACAAAACATGAAAACTTGATAGTGTAATAATAGCTTCATCCAGAGAGGGGCACTAGATGCCAGATATCTTTACTTCAGGGCTTTTCAGAGGACCATGTTTGATTGATTGAATTGATTGATTGCAGAATGGGTACAATACAGTATGGCTCAATACAAAACAACTGCTAAGAGGATGCAGACCAGAAAAATACTTTTGTCTTGTTTACATTGGGGTCCCCCATTTTCAATTCATCAGGACATTTATGATATACAAGACATACAGATATACAGAACTGTGTAGTAAAAAGAGATCATACAAAATATATACATCCGAAGGGGAAGAAACTGTACATTGGTGGTGAGTGGGGGGTTTGGACATTTACAGGGGCCAGTTTCTAATTGTAGGTGCTCTTTGAGAGAGTACGCACAGATATGTAAAAGGATTATGTGCAGGTAAGTACAGACAGGTGTGGATATATATATATACGGTGAGAATAAATATACCTAAACTATATATTTATTCTCACTCATATATATATATCCACACCTGTTTGTACTTACCTGCATATAATCCTTTTATATATCTGTAGATACTAGATCTATATATGTACATCCTTCTCTTACTAGTTACACTGCTGGCCAGTATGACTACTACCATACTGTATTTATTCCTGTATCACTGTACATATTATACTACAACTCTGTACATACATCTGCTTAGCACTACACTCAGTAGTACTAATGTATACATTTTGTACCCAGTTTAATCACCTGTACATTGTATATTGCTGTTGCTGTTATACTGTTACATTTGCACTCTGGTTGGATGCCAAACCCCTGTTTGTAATGTATTGGTGCTGTATAATGACATTTTAATTTAATCGCATCGAATCGAATCAAACACAGAAACATATACCATGCACAAGCTAAAACATTGTCAGATGGAAATATCAACTGCTGTCGTTTCACTGAAAGAAAAGCTAGGGCCATGCATGGAAGTACATACACAAACATACACACACTGCACACACAGATAAATACACACATACGAAATTAGTGTCAGATGGACACATGAACTGTTCCACTGACACTTGTGGGCAGTGGGGTAAATAAATGGTAAATGGTTTGATTGATTGATTATAAACTTTATTAACAGATTGCAGAATGGGTACAATACAGTACAGCTCAATACACACAATTGTTAAGGGGATGCAGACCAGAGAAAGACTTTCGTCTTGTTTACATCAGGGTCCCCCATTTTCAATTCATCATAACATATATGACATAACCGACACATGCATTTGATTTGATACACTTGATATTTGATATATCAAATTCATGTGTCCGTTATTGCACTTTTTACTTCTTACTGATGACTATTTTTAAACTGAATCATTTTAAACAATTTTTATTATTTGCTAGATCCAAATGTGAAACACTGTGATTATTTGTATTACTGAATAGAGAGCCTATTAGGATGCTAGATCCTAATGTGAAACACTGATTTGCCATATCTTGCTACGCTCGCTCATGCCTGTATTTTTTATGTCCGTTCTATTTTATAATTTTTTGACTATTTTTAAACTGAATCATTTTAAACTATTTTTACTATTTGTGTTACTGAAAACTGTAAGCGGAGAGCCTATTGGGATGCTAGATCCTAATGTGAAACACTGTGATTCTACCTGTCTATCTTTTTATGCTCGCTTATGCCTGTATTTTTTACTGTTGTGAAGCACTTTGAACTGCAACCTCTGTATGAAAAGTGCTATACAAATAAAGTTATTATTATTATTATACACGACCAGGGCCGGACTGGGGAAATAATTCATACCGGGAGATATAGCGCGAAATATAGCCCCAATCAGGCCACCTTTTAAGCGGGGGTCCCCCACCCGGAAAACTTTAGTTACAAAGACTTAATTTCCTGCATTTTGGTGAATTTTAGTGCATGTGAATGACAAACAAATGAGCCAACAATTGCTTAGTACAATGTACTGTTATGAACCTCAAATACTAGCAATGCTACTCTCTCCACCTTCAAAAAGAAAAAAGCAAGAGCACAACATATTTGTCTATTTACTATTATAATACAGTTAACCACTCTCTCCACCTATTCAAACAAAGCAAGAGCACAATACCATATTCACTTTACTGATGCACTACCCATCAACAGTTAAAATAGCCCTTTACACAAACATTAAATAACAGACCTTTCATTACAATACTATAATAACAGTAGCCACTGCCAGAATAGTGACAGCTCTGAATAGTGTGTTGCACATACTCCCTTCTACAACGCTGGCTTAGGTCAGCTGCATCCTCCAACTTCGTCCTCCATCCACCTATCTTCTCCTCCACCGCAGGTGCAGAGGTCTACCCATCTGGCTCCTCAACGCACCATCTCCCCCTTAGTTAAGTGCCCTTTTGTTAACCCGGTTTGCCTTCGTGTGGTTGGATGTTAAACTAGAAACAGCAAGGCGCTGATAAAAAAGATTTTTCACGAATGTACCACAACTGTTTGCCTTCTACCCGGCGTATTTTGTTGAACAATCCCGCGTTGGTAGCTGTTGACAGAGTCAACTGGGGAGCAAAATAACTGGTCATGACAACGAGGTCCTCTTTAGCCTTAACTGGCGTGGTTTATTTCATATGTACATTTCCACCACGAGACCTGCTCTCCGTGAGAGCTAGAGAGAGAGAGACAGAGGGGGAGGGAACATTCCCTTATACCTGCTACCTGACGTCAGCTGCTATAGCTGCGTCTCCTTACGCCTATAGCGCCCTCTTGTGGAACAGTTAAAGTGCAGTTATATTAAATCATATTATTACTTACATTTAACACTCCTACTTATGAATGATGTGTATACTGTACAACTTTTCCAAGAAAAAATACAGTTCAAACTAGGGCTGGGCGATATGGCCAAAAATTATATCGCGATATATTTTGGCTATATCGCGATACACGATATATATCGCGATATTTTTACATTTCCTCTAAATCACTTAAAAATGCTTGATTTAACCCTTTGATGCATACAGTCACGCCAATATGGTGATTATAATAAGTCCCTGCAACATATGTTTGCATTATTAAACCATGAAGATGCTTTAAAAAATAATTTAATGAAAATGTACTAAGAGTAGTCTACTGACACACTAATAAAAAAAATTATTTACATCTAAGACAATTTATATAAAAACTCTTGGGTGCCTAAGACTTTTACACAGTACTGTGTTTTCTATCCACTTTAGCCAAACACACACACACATATATATATGTATATATATACACACCCTACTGTGAGAAAATAATAATCACACACAAAGGTATAATGGCTTATAGCAGACTCAATGATTTTAGAATATTTCAGATAATGAAATTAAATGTTTATATCATCAACTATCCAGTTAGTATTTATACTGTCTGTAACGTTTGGCTACTTTAAATCATTGAATGTAGAGAGAGAGCGAGAGAGAGAGAGAGAGAGAGGGCGAGAATGAACAAGAGAGCCAGCCCCCCCCCTCGGGGTTTGTTCTAGGTTCGCGTTTTGATCGTCTAAGCTGCCGTAGGTGATAACGTCACACTCGAATGTAAACAGGAAGAGATGGAGATGGAGACACACGGAGATGGAACTTGAATGATATACAGAAACGAATAACTAATAAATATGAAGTTATGTTTAAACTGCTGTTGTCAAGCGTTGTCAATATAACCCACCCCATTTCCTCACGAATGGAACTAGTCTTGTGGAGTCCGCTTTGACCGTTTACCAGGGTTACCAGCTATCGCTAGTTAGATTAGCATAATCCTAATGGATACCTTGGTTAGCAGCTACCGTTAGCTCATTGCTCGTGTCAATTAAATTACATGTTATTAAAGGTCCGCGCTGGTCTGTCTAATGAAATTACAACCGCAACATTATATCGCACTGTACAGCCCTGACTACACTAACGTTAGCCTATAGCTCCGCCGTCCCTTCTCGAGGAAAGCACTGCGAGTGTCTCTCGGCCGCGGGCGGCGCCATATAAACTAAATACTCGATGTTCGCGATATAGTACAGTACTACATCTCGGGTAGAACAATCCGCGATACATCGAGTATACTCGATATATAGCCGACCCCTAGTTCAAACCATCAAAAGAACATGGCAGTCAATATTACATATACATATACAATATCTCATATTTTCCCGTAACTCCAGCATCATTAACACCACGGTAACTCCCCTACATGTATCTGACCATTCCTTCATATCCTTCTCACTAACTCTCATGCTTAACCGAAAGGTCTTCACCCCAACTCAAACCGTCTCACTCAGACGCAACCTGGCCTCCCTATCCCCCTCCACCCTCTCCTCTGACATACTATCCGCTCTACCTTTGAGTGACACCTTCTCTGCTCTCTCCACAGAGATGGCAACCTCCACCCTCCTCTCAGCCCTTACAACCTCCTTTGACAAGCTCTGTCCCCTCGTTGAGAAACCTGCCCGCCGTTCCCCACCCAGTCCATGGCTGACAGATCCAGTGAGAGAACAAAGACAGGTCCTGAGAGCAGCTGAAAGGAAGTATAGAAAGTCACGCCTCACTGCTGACATCGACACATATCACAACCTCTTGTTAACATTCTCCAAAACCATTACTAATGCCAAAGCTTCTTTCTTTCACCATAGGATCGAGGCCTCTGCCAAGAATCTTCGCAAACTGCATGCTACCATGTCCTCCCTCCTCACCCCCCCCCCCCACCCCCTCCTCCCTCATCTTTCTCTGCCGAAGACTTTGCGATCTTCTTTGAGGAAAAAGTGGAGAACATCCGCAGCTCCTTCTCCCAACCCCCACCCATTCCAAATGCTGAATCGAGAACCTCATCCTTCACTCTGTCATCTTTCTCTCCCATTACAGAAGCCGAGACCCTGACACTGGTAACGTCGAACCGCCCGACTACATGCCAGCTGGACCGGCTACCCTCCCCACTCCTCCAGACCATAGCACCAGACATCCTCCCATTCCTAACTGCAACCATCAACTCCTCACTCAACTCGGGGGTGGTCCCCACCTCCCTAAAACAAGCCAGAGTCACGCCCCTCATAAAAAAAACATCCCTGAACCCTACCGTCATAGGCAACTACCGTCCTGTCTCTCTTCTCTCCGTCCTTTCTAAAACACTTGAACGTGCTGTATCCAACCAACTTACTGCTTATCTCTTACAGAATGACCTCCTAGACCCTAATCAGTCAGGCTTCAGGACTGGTCACTCCACAGAGACAGCCCTCATTGCGGTCACAGAGGCACTTCACTTAGCAAAAGCGAAAGGCCTCTCCTCTGTCCTGATTCTCCTAGATCTATCTGCAGCCTTCGACACAGTCAACCACCAGATCCTCCTCGCGGCCCTCGCAGGAATGGTAGTGGCTGGCTCTGCGCTGACATGGCTGTCATCATACCTCAATGACCGCTCCTACCAAGTGTCATGGAGAGGGACCCTGTCGGCCACCCGCCCCCTGCGGACGGGTGTCCCCCAGGGCTCGGTTTTAGGACCCCTTCTCTTCTCCCTCTACACTAAATCACTGGGTAACATTATCACGTCTCATGGCTTCTCCTACCATTGTTATGCCGACGATACTCAACTCTTCCTCTCCTTCCCTCCCTCAGATATCCATGTCTCTGAGCGGATCTCGGCCTGTCTGTCCAACATCTCCGCCTGGATGATGACCAACCACCTCAAACTGAACCTAAGCAAAACAGAATTGCTCCACCTGCCGGCCAAATCCTCCCCCCTGACCGACCTTTCCATCACAGTCAAGAATGCAGCTGTGACCGCGTCCCCGACCGCCAAGAACCTTGGTGTTGTCCTCGACGACCAGTTGAACTTCTCTGCTCACATCGCAGCGACAACCAGAACCTGCTGATTCCTCCTGAGCAACGTCAGAAGGATCCGCCCCTTCCTGACAAAAGAAGCCACCCAACTCCTCGTCCAATCAACAGTCATCTCCCGCCTCGACTACTGCAACACACTGCTCGCTGGCCTCCCGGCCACTGCCACTAAGCCTCTTCAACCCCCGTTAGGACAGCCGAAACACGTCCAATCTTTCGCCGTCGACTAAAGACGCACTTCTTCAACCATTATCTGAATAAAATAATAATAATGCACTTGTCCTAATAAACTAACCTACACTGTAGCACTCAACACTTTGATGAACATTGTTGCTCAGCTGATAGAGTTGTGCCCTTCCTGATGTCTTGTCGTACAGAACTTGTAAGTCGCTTTGGATAAAAGCGTTAGCTAAATGACTAAATGTAAATGTAAATGTATTACATAACAGGCAATATTTTACACACCAAACATGACCCCTGCAAATCTTTTCAATTTCAGTTTGGAGACAGTCTTGGTCATAGCGTCTGCAACCATGTCATCTGTAGGACAGTAAACGAGTGTCATCTTTTCTTCTATTTAAAAAAATAAAAATGTATCTCTCTTTCTCCGATTTTTCTCTGTTTTCTCTCCGTCCCAATTTAGTCGTTGTGCCAATTCTCCCCCCTCCCCTACCTGGTTGTTGTGCGCATGTTCTCCTACTGGTCGGTACAAGGGAACCCTGAAGTATCCGCACGCTTCCTCCGACACGTGCGGTGACAGCCAGTGGCTCTCTTCTCACCTGGCAGCGAGGGCACTCATTGGTGAAGTGTAACAGCTGGGAGGTCACGCTGCCTTCCTCAAGTCCTGCCTCCGCTGAGCAAGCGCCCAGACCTGACCTGTAGGCGTCGCTGTCCACAACGCCAGTTTCCCACCCATGGCTTCCCTCCCCCTAACCCAGCCAACCGAGTTAGTCTAGCGATCAGACCAAGCCAAGGCAATGCTGACTCCGGGAGTCGAGACCGCAGTCTCTTGCATTGGTGACGAGCGCAATCTCCGCTACGCCACCTGACCGCCCCTATCTTTTCTTCTCTGATGACAGATCTAATAATGTGATATTTTATATCCACATGTTTACACCTCTGTCGGCACACAGGGTTTCTGGCAAGTGCAATGGTTCCCTGGTTGTCTTCATAAACAACAGTTTTCTTATATAGATAGGTATCCATTCCTTCGAGCAGTTGTTCTAGATAAATACATTCCTGTATTGTCAAAGCTAGAGCCATATATTCAGCTTCACAAGTTGATAGTGCCACTGTGGGCTGTTTCTTTGTTTTCCATGAAACCTGTGAGCTGTCTGTACCCATACTCACACAATACCCTGTGGTACTTCTCCTGTCTGTAGCGTCTGCCGCCCAATCTGCATCACTATAGGCTTGAAGCCATAAGCCCTCGCTGCTCTTTCTGAAACAAAGCTGTTTATCTGCTGTGCCTTTGAGATAATGAAAAACATGTTTTGCTGTAATCCAGTGCTCTTCTGTGGCATCAGCAAAATGCTGTGATAATTGACTCACTACAAAACATAGGCCAGGGATTGATTGATTGATTGATTGATTGATTGAAAACTTTATTAACAGATTGCAGAATGGGTACCCGGGAGATGGTCAAAGGGGAAATGCGCTCTTGATAGCAGCAGAATGAGAGTCGGGAGGTCGACACCGGAGGACGCCGAGCTGCAGGAATACTGGGACACGCAACTCTTTCTTTGTGCTTTTTCCCAGTGGAAACCTTTCCTGCTGCCTACTGCTGTGTTCACCCTTGATTGATTGATTGATTGAAAACTTTATTAACAGATTGCAGAATGGGTACAATACAGTACAGCTCAATACACACAATTGTTAAGGGGATGCAGACCAGAGAAAGACTTTCGTCTTGTTTACATCAGGGTCCCCCATTTTCAATTCATCAGGACATATATGACATACATGACATACAGATAGTCAGTACTGCTACATCTATACATTTATGACATACCAGATTTGCAAATACAGTACTGTTTGTGATATAGAAGGAGTCAAGAAAAGGGAGTATATACATTTGACGTAGAAACTGTACATTGGAGGAGGTTGGGTGGGGTTGGGTACATTGGGATATTGACAACCATACTGGGTAATTTACATTGGAGGTGGTTGGGGGGGAGGGGGAGAAACACTGTATAAACAAGCAAAACTGTACATTGAGGGGGGGGGGAGACACTGTACAAACAAGCTAAATTGTACATTGGACTATTGACAAAACCATACTAGGTAAATTACTGTACATTGGAGGGGGTTGGGTTAGGACATTTACAGGGGCCAGTTTTGAATTGCAGTCTCCCGTAGGTGTCCTTTGAGAGTGGTTTTGAAAGTGGGTAGAGATTCACATTCCTTTACAGCTTTGGGTAGGGCGTTCCACATTGATGTGGCATAATTGCAAAACGTGTTTAGTCCCTTATTTGAGCCGAATCTGGGTTTAACATGATTTGTGGAGCTCCCTCTGGTGTTGTGATCGTGGTATTCACTGACCTTTGGGAAGTATTTTGACATGTACATGGGTACCTTGGTCGTGTAGTGTATCTTGTAGACCAGGCCCATTGCAAGTTGCTGTACTCTGTCGTCTACTCTAAGCCATCCTAGGTTGTCAAAGTGGGCAGGGGTGAGGTGGGTTCTAGGAGTAAGGTCAAGCAGTAGTCTGACCAGTTTGTTTTGAGATGTTTGTAATTTTGTTTTTAGCGCCCTTGAGGTGCTTTGGTACCATGAGGTGCAAGCATAGTCGTAGTACCCTTGAATGAGTGCTCCTGCCAGAGTCTTCAGGGTATTCTTGTTTACCAGAGAGGAGATCCGGTACAAGAATCGAGTTCGTTGGTTGACTTTTTTTTATTACATTGGATGCCATTTTGTCACAGGAGAGATTAGCCTCTAGGATGGAACCCAGGTAGGTAATTTCATCTTTCCTTGCGACAATATTGTCACCCACTGTAACTGAGAAGCCGTCGGTCTTGCTGAGTTTGTTATTTGAACCGAAGAGAATGGACTCTGTTTTGACCATGTGTAATGATAGTTTGTTATCAGCGAGCCATATGCAGATTTTGCCTAGTTCCGAGCTGAGGGTTTTTTCAAGCGAGTACATGTTGTCAAATAAATGAGGCTGCCTACAGCTTCTCTGTACATTTTTACATCTGTCAATTTCTGAGCATCCTCTTTGTAGTCTAGCTTTTGATCACATGGTGTTTCCCTAGTTCTACATTCTTGCATGTCAAAACGATTCAGGATCTTTTCCACATATCTCTTCTGGGATATTTTTACACAACTGGCAGACTGTTCGAAGTCCATGCCTAGAAAATGTTTTAACCTACCTAGGTCTTTCATTTTGAATCTGGTGGAGAGCATACCTTTCACCTGCTCTAGGTTTCTAGTGTTGTCTGCTGCTGCCTTCTGCATCACTACCCGTACACTGGTCAGATTGGCTGTAGCGGAGAATGTCTCACCGTAGTCTATTCCTTCCCTCTGACTGTAGCCTTTAGCTACAAACCTGGCCTTGTACTTGTCGTGCCCTTCAATACCCTCCTTGATTGAGTACACCCATTTGCCTCCCACTGTCTGTCTACCCTCTGGTAACTTTGTTAGAGTAAAAGTATGATTGTCCTCTAGGGACCTCATCTCCTCATCCATTGCTCTCTCCCATTTTCCTGACTCAGGGGATAGCATGGCCTCTTTAAAGGTCTGAGGTACACCACTCACTACTCTGTAGCAGTAATCTATGCTGGTAAGTGTACTGTCATCCTCGTCACTTTCTCTCTGGGCATAGTCTCTCAGATACTTTGGGGGTTTATGTTCCCGGGAGGGATATCTCCCACTGCATGAGGCACGTGATGTTACCCTAGGGTGCTTCTCGTCATCATCCTCTGGGGGTTGTTGACCGTCTGTCTGCATGTCTGTGCTCAGTACACTAGGCTGTGGTGTCTCTCTTTCCTGACACCCTACTCTGGAGTCCAGCTCTGGCTCCTGTGTCTGTGTCTCGTTCTCACATTTGTCTTTGTGACAAACTTTACTAACCTGTGCTTTTGCACTTTCCCCTTACCGGGATAATAGACTAGAAAAGCGGGGCTGCCCTTGTCATGCCCTACAAAAAGTCCTTTTTCACACCTGGACTCAAGCTTTCCTCTGTCCTGTTGGTAAGCATAACACACTGACCCAAACTTGTGCATCCTGGCTAGATCACACCTTTTTCCCGTCAGTGCTGTATACAGGGTGGTGCCTGTGTGCTTGTTAAAACACAGATTTCTGGTGTAAGCGGTTTCTTGTACCGCATAATGCCATAGATGTTATGGTTTGTAACCGACCCCAATCGCACAACACAAGACAGGTATGAGAGTAAGCCAAAACAGGGCATTTATTCAATACAAACAAAAAGCGGCACTGTCCCTTTAAGGGAGAACACAAAACACTGGAACAAAGAAATAGGGAAAGAATGTGGCACTGTGCCTTTAAGAGGCGAGCAGGCTAAGGGGAAGGCTAAGGGACAGGGCCAGGGCAAAGGACAGGGCAGGAACAGGGGCACTGGAGAGGGGAACAGGGACAGAGGCCCGGGGAGGCGGGCTGGAGACAGGGACAGAGAAAACAGGGTTAAGGCCTTGGACAGGGCGAGGGCCAGAGCTGCTTACAGGGATGGCAGGGTTCAGACGGCGGAGGCCTGGCAAGGAGATCCTCCTCGGAAGTGAAGAGACGCATCCTCCCGTAGAGGATTAGGAAGCGATGCGCGCCGGCTTGAGCGTCTGGAGTAGGAGCGGCGTCTGGAGTTGGAGCGCGCCGGCTCGGGGTCTGGAGTGGAGCGCGTCTGGAGTAGGAGCGCGTCTGGAGTAGGAGCGCGCCGGCTTGAAGAGCGCGCCGGCTCGGGGTCTGGAGTGGAGCGCGTCTGGAGTAGGAGCGCGTCTGGAGTTGGAGCGCGCCGGCCTGACGTCTGGAGTGGGAGCGCGTCTGGAGTTGGAGCGCGTCTGGAGTAGGAGCGCGCCGGCTTGGGGTCTGGAGTGGAGCGCGTCTGGAGTAGGAGCGCGTCTGGAGTTGGAGCGCGTCTGGAGTAGGAGCGCGTCTGGAGTTGGAGCGCGCCGGCTTGGGGTCTGGAGTGGAGCGCGTCTGGAGTAGGAGCGCGTCTGGAGTTGGAGCGCGTCTGGAGTAGGAGCGCGCCGGCTTGGGGTCTGGAGTGGGACACTGGAAAACCTCCCGTAGGGAATTAGAGAGCGCAGACTGTGTCCCACTCCAGGCAAACGGCGACAGGTGGCGATGGCTGGCACCTCGTCTCACGCCGGAGAAGAACCAGCATACAGAATGGCACAACGTCTCCCAGTGAGAAACAAAGGAATCCTCCCGTGGAAGAATAGAGAGCGATGACGATGTCTCACCAGGAGCGCGGCGGTAGATGGTAGCATATAGATACAGATACAGAACGACCCGACGAGGACTGGAGGGGAAGTCCAGGTATTTAAAGCCCTCTGGGGCGCTAATCATAACTTATCACAGCTGTGACAGGTAGTCCAAGGGTGTGGGCTGTTGAAGAGCAGAGGAGAGTAAAACAACGCAAGGGTGGGGGCTGGTGAGGTGAGGAGAACAGGGAATTAAAGGTCCAGGGAACAGGCGAAACCTCACAATAGACTCTTAGATAAGTTACCATCTATTAGCTTACACCTAGCCATTTCAAAAAGAGTGCATCCTTCCCTCTCTGCTATCCCGTTCTGGTGTGGGGAGTAAGGACAGGACGTCTCGTGTCTGATCTTGTACCTTCTCAGCAGTGACTGGAACTCTCTATTTGTGAACTCTGTTCCGTTATCGGACCTTAAGCATTTTATGCTGCCATACGGAGCTACATCTGCAAGGAATTTTTCTGTGGCCTGGAGTGTGTCACTCTTTGCTCTGAGAAAGTAAACAAACACTGCTCCTGTACACACATCTGTGAAAGACTGCACATATTTAAAGCCACGTATGGACTCATTATTTACTGGACCGGCTAGATCTGTGTTAACTAGCTCAAGTGCTGTCTTTACCTTTTTCTGTGGGACCTCTGTTCCTTGTTTGAGTGAACTTTCCCTTTATACACACATCACATTCTTTGTTAGGTCTATGAATCACTACCCACTTTCAAAAACACTCTCAAAAAACACCTACAGGAGACTGCAATTCGAAACTGGCCCCTGTAAATGTCCTAACACAACCCCCTCCAATGTACAGTAAATTACCAAGTATGGTCTTGTCAATATTCCAATGTACAGTTTTGCTTGTACAGTTGTACAGTGTCACCCCCCCACCCCTCCTACCCAACCTCCCCCCACTCCTACCCAACCTCCCCCCCACCCACCCAACCAACCAACCACCTCCAATGTACAGTCCCCCCCCCCCCCCCCCCCCACCTACCCAACCTCCTCAAATGTACAGTTTCTACGTCAAATGTATATACTCTTTTTTCTGGACTCTTTTCGTATCACAAACAGTACTGTATTTGCAAATCTGGTATGTCATAAATGTATAGATGTAGCAGTACTGTCTATCTGCATGTCATGTATGTCATATATGTTACAATGAATTGAAAATGGGGGACCCTGATGTAAACAAGACGAAAGTCTTTCTCTGGTCTGCATCCCCTTAACAATTGTATGTATTGAGCTGTACTGTACTGTACCCATTCTGCAATCTGTTAATAAAGTTTTCAATCAATCATGCTTTTCACCGTTAATGTGCATGCCTACTGTCACCGCCTGCAGCTTCAGTATATCCTCGTAATTACAATGACCCATGATCTCATGTCATGTCTGAATATCATGACTGACATTACACATATCATTTTCATTACATTCTGTTTGTAGATAATACATTCTCTTGTACACCTCAATGTTAAACCTCGTACCGTCAGGCTCCACAAGAACATTGTTACCTTCATTGAAGAACACTTTGGCACCGTTTGCAGTAGCAGATTTTACAGAGAATAGTTCTTGTGGGAACGAGGGTATGTAGAGGGCGTTCTTCAACGTCACTGTACACCGGCGCCCCTCACTGTCTACGAGGCATACCTGTGCGTCTCCAGTCTCTTCTCCCCTGCGCCAACCCAAATATGCGCTTCCCGTCTGCCTGCTCCATGCTGTGTCTCTCCGGCTCGAAGGTGCTGTCAAAGTTCTTGAATCGGTTCCTGTCGTTGATAATGTGGGACGACGCACCTGTGTCCACGATCAGTCCCTTCCTTTGGACCTGCTGCTGCTGCGTTGACTGGGTGGCGTATGCTGTCTGCGCCCCGAAGGTGAAGTCCTCTCTTCCCGCTGCTCTCCGGGCGTCGTCTCGACTCGCCTCATGTCCACCGCTGCCGCCATCTTGCACACAGCCGCCATCTTGCACGTGCGCATAATCGCTCTGTTCGCTCTTCTTTCTACACATTCTGTCCGCATGTCCCGAAGTTCCACAGAAACTACACCACGGTTTTTATGCACTTATCTTTTCGGTGACCCTTTTCTCCACATCGCCAACACGACATCTCCGTGAGGGGTCCGGCCTTTTTCTTTGGTGCTGCCCGGGCCTTCATTACCCTTTCTCCCGCCTCTTTGGCGACCGGGTCTGAGTCTTCTGAGGCCTCGAAGTTCCGCAGCTTGGCCTTGAACTCCCCCAGCGACATGTCCGCTGAACTGTGTGTCACCAACAGTGTGAATGGTTTATACATCTCCGGTAGTCCCCTCATAACCATCGCCATCATTAGTCCATCGCTCGGTGCTTCTCCTGCACTATTGAGCGCTGTGATGATCTGTTCCGCCCTGATGACGTATTCAGTCACAGTCTCTGTGTTAGCTTTCTTCAGCGCGGTCAAAGTTATATACAGGGATACAATCCGGGGCCTACCTCTGCCGATGTAGTGTTCTCTTAACACTTTTAGACTCTCTCTGCCTTTGTCCTTTGTGTCCCGGAATATCAGCCCCAAGCTCGTGTTGTCTAGGAGTGGTGCTAGCTCGCAGTATGCGTCAGCATTCAGCTTAGTATCCAGGGCTCGCGCGACCTCCGTTATTTCTCCTGTGAGGCCCGTCAAAATTGTCTTTTTCAGCCCCACTCCGTGCATACAGCACAACATACGCTCTTCCCAGAGCTCGTATTCTTCTGCCCTTCCGTTAAACGTGGGCCACTTGCTCCTGCCTCTGGTCGCCATCTTTTGATTGTAGCTTAGCTTAGCTGCCCGTTAGCTTAGCTTTAGCGTCTCCCGGTTCTCCCGCTGCTAAACTAGCCTAAACTTTTCAGCTAACTAGCTATCGTTATTTTGCTCTTCCGTGATCTGGGCCCATAACCTGTTGACAGAGTCACCTGGGGAGCAAAATAACTGTTCATGACAACGAGGTCCTCTTTAGCCTTAACTAGCGTGGTTTATTTCATATGTACATTTCCAACACGAGACCTGCTCTCCGTGAGAGCTAGAGAGAGAGAGACAGAGGGGGAGGGAACATTCCCTTATACCTGCTACCTGACGTCAGCTGCTATAGTTGCGTCTCCTTACGCCTATAGCGCCCTCTTGTGGAACAGTTAAAGTGCAGTTATATTCAATCATATTATTACTTACATTTAACAGTAATTTAACATTACATTTACTTTACATTTAACAGGGCAGCGGCGTACAGCCTTTAAAAAAAAATGCTGTCCCTTTCCTATTTTCCCCATCCGGTAATTGCTTTAGCTCAGGTGAGTATCGTGGTCAGGTAGTTTAGATTAGTTCTTGTCACCAGTCTGTTCTGCGTTCAGGCCACCACAATTCCCGTATCCTGTTTTTCACACATTGTAATCAAATCTCCACATGAAGAGATTACACCTTCATCTGTTGTCTGCCGTGTTTACCTGTTCCACCTTCATCTGATGTCTGTTGTGTTTACCTGTTACACCTTCATCTGATGTCTATTGTGTTCACCTGTTACACCTTCATCTGTTGTCTGCTGTGTTTACCTGTTACACCTTCATCTGTTGTCTGCTGTGTTCACCTGTTACACCTTCATCTGTTGTCTCCTGTGTTTACCTGTTACAAGGAAGCATACTAGGAAGGAAGCATACTAGGACCACTACTGTTCCTAATTTATGCAAATGACATGTCGTCAGCTTGTGACTGCAACTTGTTCCTGTTTGCGGACGACTCAGCCCTGCTGGTCTCTGACAAGAACAAGTTACAGGTTGAAAAAGCCCTCAGCTCGGAACTAGGCAAAATCTGCATATGGCTCGCTGATAACAAACTATCATTACACATGGGCAAAACAGAGTCCATTCTCTTCGGTTCAAATAACAAACTCAGCAAGACCGACGGCTTCTCAGTTACAGTGGGTGACAATATTGTCACAAGGAAAGATGAAATTACCTACCTGGGTTCCATCCTAGAGGCTAATCTTTCCTGTGACAAAATGGCATCCAATGTAATAAAAAAAGTCAATCAACGAACTCGATTCTTGTACCGGATCTCCTCCCTGGTAAACAAGAATACCCTGAAGACTCTGGCAGGAGCACTCATTCAAGGGTACTACGACTATGCTTGCACCTCATGGTACCAAAGCACCTCAAAGGCACTAAAAACCAAATTACAAACATCTCAAAACAAACTAGTCAGACTACTGCTTGACCTTACTCCTAGAACCCACCTCACCCCTGCACACTTTGCCAACCTAGGATGGCTTAGAGTAGACGACAGAGTACAGCAACTTGCAATGGGCCTGGTCTACAAGATACACTACACGACCAAGGTACCCATGTACATGACAAAATACTTCCCAAAGGTCAGTGAATACCACGATCACAACACCAGAGGGAGCTCCACAAATCATGTAAAACCCAGATTCGGCTCAAACAAGGGACTAAACACGTTTCGCAATTATGCCACAACAATGTGGAACGCCCTACCCAAAGCTGTAAAGGAATGTGAATCACTACCCACCTTCAAAAACACTCTCAAAGAACACCTACGGGAGACTGCAATTCAAAACTGGCCCCTACAAATGTCCTAACCCAGTTGTACAATAAAGACCAAGCATGGCTTTGTCAGTATTCCAATGTACAGCCCCACCCAACCCCACCCCACCTACCCAACCTCCTCCAATGTACAGTTTCTATGTCAAATGTATGTCAGTATTCCAATGTACAGTGCCCCCCCCCCCACCTCCAATGTACAGCCCCACCCCACCTACCCAACCTCCCCCAATGCACAGTTTCTATGTCAAATGTATATACACTCTTTTTCTGGATTTTTTTAGTATCACAAACAGTACTTTATTTGAAAATCTGGTATGTCATAAATGTATAGATGTAGCAGTACTGTCTATCTGTATGTCGTGTGTGTCATATGATGAATTGAAAATGGGGGACCCTGATGGAAACAAGACGAAAGTCTTTCTCAGGTCTGCATCCTCTTAACAATTGTATGTATTGAGCTGTACTGTACTGTACCCATTCTGCAATCTGTTAATACACTTTTCAATCAATCAATCAATTACACCTTCATCTGATGTATATTGTGTTCACCTGTTACACCTTCATCTGATGTCTGTTGTGTTCACCTGTTACACCTTCATCTGTTGTCTGTTGTGTTCACCTGTTACACCTTCATCTGATGTCTGTTGTGTTTACCTGTGGAAACTAGTCCAGGTTGATTTCCTCAACCTCTGACATGAAACCGATCAGTTTATTCTCAAGCCAGATGTCTATGCACCTCTCTCTCTCCTAATAATGAGGAAGGAAGGAGAGAGAGGCTGAATTCACCAAAGGAGAAGTTGGACAAAAAAATTAACTGACCTCATAACGCCACGTATGGCTCTCTCTCTCTCTCTCTCTCTCTCTCTCTCTCTCTCTCTCTCTCTCTCTCTCTCTCTCTCTCTCTCTCTCTCTCTCTCTCTCTCTCTCTCTCTCTCTCTCTCTCTCTCTCTCTCTCTCTCTCTCTCTGTATCTTGCTTCACACAGCAATGTTTTAAGAATAGGAAGTAGGTAGAAGGTTTAGTCAGAGTAGCTCAGTCTCTCATCAGCAGGAGAAGATGAGGCACACCTTTCTTTGTGTGCTATTCTGTGAGTACAATACTGGATTTCTGTGTTTTATACAGAATTATGAAACATTTTTGTGTTGGGAGGCTTTTCTATCACAGAGCAGCAGAATCTTGTCCTCACTTTATCACTGTGAGGTTGTGATCAACGTGGTTGTAACTGAGGGGTTACAAAACCCTGACTGTATTAAAGATTGTGATCGATTTCATTAAACCACTACTAACTATTATTATTACTTGCCAGACAGTACAGTTAAACATGGCAGACACTCAATAGACGGCACGGTGACAAAGAGATAACGTTTACTGTTGTGAAGGGCCAGATTAAACTGAATATATATATGTATCGTTTGATATACTTTGTATATTATTTATATATATACACGGAATATCCCTTTACCTGCGTACAGACCAGAGTAATATTCGCTCTCCTATTGGACAGCGCCCCCAGGCGCCAACGCGCAAGCCCCCAACGGCAAGTTCAAAGACAACTGCAGGCATGTCAGAACATGCCCAGAGTCAGCGTAGTAATACGAGACAAGGACTGAGGTTGGGACTAGATATTCACTTAAGTATAAATACGGCGCAGGTGTAAACAGCAGTACCTTACCTAAACCTTACCCACCTTCACCACGAGTCAACGTGCAGTGAAGTGAGCAACCTTGCGTCTAAATAGAGCATTGAGAACCGCGTGCGAATAGAATGTTAAAGTGTCAGAGTTTAATGAAGTAACGTTGAGTTCGACTTAATCTAATGTGAAGTCAATAGTCGATCATTTATTGTATATCGTGCGGCCACAGTTCTTCCGTGTGTAGCATTACCCATCGGTTCGTCGTGTCTTTAGCTAGTGCACTTATCCAGGCTGTGTGGCCTAAATACGTCGCCCACACCCGAGGAGTCCTAGGCGAGAACCGTTGGACATGTACACAGGAGAATCGGCGCCGGCGATTGCAGAACCATTCCTGGTTGGATTATATTGATTTGGGACGTGACTACCGGAGAAGAGCACCGTTGATTTCCACTATCGTTTGGGATTTAACCTCGTGAGGATTACCACTCGGGCCTGCCTCGTGGACGGGGCTGGCTAGCTGTCGTCAATGCTGTCGAGCATCTTGGATTACAACTATTGCTTTTGCTGCTGATCAAGGGAGTACAAGCACAGACTCCTGTACCTGGAGTCTCTTTATTCCCCATTGAATCAGACGGAGTACCCGAACATTCCTCTACCCTCCAGGCCTTACACCCCGGAGGGAACCCATTGTCTCCAGTTGGTACCGGTGTTGCCCTATATAATTGCTACTATACAACAGGTGGCGTCAGCTTAGACCCATCGTAGGATTCCTGCTATTCTTAGTGACTTATGCTCTTGACTGACTTTACGTATATTCTTCGCCATACAAGCGCGACCCTAATTCTCATTCTGTAACCTAACGTTGCCTAATAATAATAAATTACCCTCCAATAGTATTTCTGTGTCAATGCCGTGTTCTTGTGGGTGTTCACCATCTATATTTGATGTACTGTTTGGCCAGTAATTAAAGTACATAACTAGCAGTGGTTTAATCTATCACAATCTTTAATACAGTCAGGGTTTTGTAACCCCTCAGTTACATTTACAGTATTTTATTAGCAATGTCAAATATACAACTGAGAATTAGTACGTTGCTCTTTTATGGCGAATGATAGTAGAATGTCAGAGTATCAAAGTCAGTGGGAATGAATAATTCCTAGGCTAATAATACTAGACCGGAACGCTGCATGGAGTGAGATGGCGATAAGGGCAAACGAGGGTATAGCTCAGGGGTCAGCAACCTTTAGTATCAAAAGAGCCACTTTTCCCCCGTCCCACAAAATAAAATGCTCAGGGAGCCGCACAACCTAATTACCCTTAAAATGAAGATAACACAGTGTATAACGTTTTATATATCCCCAAGCATACCCCACATTTAGCATAAAACGCCTGACAATTGCATACCCAAAGTAATTTGCGATTTATTATACTTTATACTTATAGCACACAGTTTGTTGCATTAATGGGATTATAAAGCAACAAAAAGAAACATTTTGACTTTTTAATTGCTGTTTTTACCTGTTCTAACAAAGGAAAACCTCAAACTCTTATGAAGAGGAGAAAAAATACTGGCTGTGTAGACCTATTTTTTAATAAAACACAGAAGAGGAGACAAAACACTGGTGTCTGTAGACCGACTTTGAAATAAAACCCTGAACTATTCAGGTATATTTGAGTCCTTCCCTTATTTGTGGAACATTTATCAAATAAAAAGTAGTCCACTTTGAAAAAAGACTACCATGTGTAGACCTACTTTGAAATAAAACACAGAAAAGGAGAAAAAACACTGACATCTGTAGACCTACTTTGAAATAAAACCCTGAACTATGCAGCTCTATTAGAGTCCTTCCCTTATTTGTGGAAAATCTATAAACATTTTTCGTTGTTCGCAAATTTCGCACCACATATCAGGCATACAGGCAAGCCTTTTGTTGACTAAATATCCTAATTGATGAAATATTTTTTCATTTCAGTGTCACAGTATGACATCGATCTCCAAAATAAGAGAAAAAAAAAGTAAAAAAAAAAAGATTTTTTTTTTTTTTTGGCAGGGAGCCGCAGCTGATTGGCTAAAGAGCCGCATGCGGCCTCGAGGCCGCAGGTTGCCGACCCCTGGTATAGCTGGAGACTGGTGATTTCCCCCACGGAGTGGTAAGCTCCAGAGGAATTGAAGAATAGGCGGATACTCCTGCTGGTCACTGAAGAAAGGGGGTCTCATACGGATCCAGTCCTTGTAATCCAAGTGCTCGATAGCAGGGTAATAGCTCTTAATCCAATGCCCGACGGCAGTGATGATAGCTAGCTAGCTTCGTCCTCGAAGCTAGCCCGATGCAGATCTTCAGGTGTAGTTAAATCCAAACGCCAATGGTATTAACGATGCTCTTCTCCACGTTACTACGTTTACACAATTCACTATAATCCACCAACAATGGTTCTACAATATCAAGGTCGTATCTAAGGAGCTACTAGTTATCCGTAACGATACACCGCCGGTAGGTTCCACTGCTCACATGTCCAATCGTTCTGCTGTTAGGTTCACCTCGTGTTCTGATACTAATTACGTTAAGTCCACACACATTTGCTAAGGTTCACGCGCTTCTCGTTACTGCTGCACACTACATTAGGTTCACACTAGTTACTGGGTTCACTTCGCACTTCACGTGTTTAGGTTTCGCACTGCTGCTGCTTGCGCCTTTCACAATATATACTCAGAGTGATTTCTAGAGCGCAACCGAATCTCTTGTCCGGAATCAATGCGCTGGCCAAGGGCATGTCTCAACTTGCCCGGACTCGTCTTTGAACTTGTCTGGGGGGCGCGACTGTTGGCGCCGTCAATGCCAAGGGCGGTGTCCAATGAGGAAAGCGAATAATGCTATGATTCAAACGGAGGCTTAAAGGTATATAGCTTATATATATAAATAATATACAAGTTATATAAAATAATAAAACGTAGATTTTCATTGTTAATCTGGCCCTTCAGAACAGCCGCCTCCTAATTAGTCCGCACCTAATTAGTAAATAAATGGGCACAGATTAATATTAATGTCCAGTCGACTTCTCCATACTGTGTTATGAGGAGTTGGAAACAATCTACAAAGTCAGTGGGTCATGGTCGTCGTCAGGGGAGTCAGGGATCTCCGGCAGCTCTATCAACTTAGCTACAGGTCGGGTGTAAGTCCGCCCTTGGACGATGACTTCTGCCGCTCTGACCTTCCCATCGGAACCAGTAATCACTCTGCTCACACGGCCGGCCGGCCACGTAGCTCGGGGTAGTGACTGGTCTATTATCATTACGACTGTATCCACTTTCAAGTTGTCCCTGTCCTTTACCCACTTCTGACGGGCTTGAAGGGATGGTAGGTAGCGTAGGAGGAAGCGGTCCCAAGACTGGTCGATCTGTACTTGGTTGTGTCTCCACATCCTCCGTCCGTTCCTCTCGTCCTGTCTGTACACCGTCTGAGGAAGGGCCGGGTCCGGCCGCCCCATCAAGAGGTAGTTTGGGGTGATGGGTTCGAGGTCAGCTACGTCGCTTGGAGCGTAGCTGAGGGGGGTGGAGTTCGGAACTCCCTCTTCTTGAGCCCTCAGGTAGGCCGCTATTCCGTACGCCACCTCTGAGGCGTCGCTGAAGACGTGCAGGTCTGTCTGACCCTTCTCCAGTCGCACGGTAGGGGGGAAGTGACTCCGCGGGATGGCCACCTCGTGGAGTGAGATAAGTTCACCCTCCCACTCTCTCCATGGGGTAGCTAGGTACTCGGGTATGGGGTCTTCCCAGCCCTGCTCCTTGGCCCACGGTTCTCTCACCGGCATCTTCGCCCGCTTCAAGAGTGGGGTTGCGTATCTGAACACTCCGTCGACCTTGACTCTCGTAGTCTTCTGATCTAGTAGAGTGATGGCATACTTGTCCTCTTTGGGCCGAACCATCTTGCGTTCGGTCTTGAATGGCATCGCGTCTAATGTCCATAGCCTCTCAACGGGCTGTAAGAGAGTGTGCTCTGTGTCGCTCACCTTGGTGTAAAGGCAGCGTGTGGTCGTTGGTTGGCTGGCAGGTCCGTAGAGGGGGCCCTGGAGCGTGCACCCCAGTTGGGTCTTAACCGCGGCTGGGCATCCTTTGGGTCCGATGTGGGCCGCCTTGGTTGGGACAATGAGGTCTGCGTGGTCAGAGCCAATGAGTAGGGTCGGTGTAGCTCCGCTGATGAGCGGTATGGGCAGTAGGCGTAGGTGGTCGTACTTATCCATCAGCTGTGGGATGGGGTAGTCGTAGCGTGACAAACCTATGTCGTCGCTCATGAGCGCCTTGCTGATGCTGTACCGCTTCTCAGGGTGGTCGATCGCTGCTATGGTGAACGAGACGTTTTCACATTTTATTTTCTTTAAGTCTCGACTAATGGTACGGAGGGTCATCGTCTCCTCTGGGCCCCGCAGGTCCAACTGGGTCGCGGCGGAGGCGAGGAGGAGTGTCTTCTCCGACCCGTCGTCGAGGACGGCGTAGGTGTCGAGTACCTTGTCTCCGTGGCTGAGGAGTACTCGTACTACCTTGATGAGCACTCTGGGGCTCCCACTATACGCGGGGTCGATGTGGAGCACTTCTGTTGGTGAGTTGCCTTGTAGAGCTAATCTTCGCTTGGGGGCCTCGCACAGTGATTCGCGGTAAGTGGCGTCTGGGGGGTCAGCCTCAATCCACTGATCCATTTCGGCGATGGTCAGTCTCTTGAATGCGTCGCACTGTGCCAGCCAGTGTTCACTGTCGCAATATTGGCATGCGATCTTCCATTTTCCCTTAGCGGGGGAGGGGTTATGGCTCCTTTGTCGCGGCACCGACTCGGCCTGGTGCATCACGGTGATGGGCCTGCTGTTGTCTTTAAACCTTCTCGGTCCATCTTTAGTGTTAGAGCCGCCCCACACGAAGGTGTCGATCCGTAGGCTGCTGACCTCTCTGGCTAGGAAATCAGCAAGGTCTAGGAGTGATTGTTCTGGGCCGTGGGGGTCACGGTGATCTCTTTGCCGCCGAAAACGTTCTTCGCGGGATGGGGGGAGCTTCTCTAATATCCGCTCCACGTTGGAGTTGGCGTACAACTCGTACATCCCCTTCTCTCTTTGTGACCCGAGCATCCCTACCAGGGATTGTACTTTTATGGATAGGTCATCCAGGGCTCGATTGTCTTTAGCTGGGGGGAGACGTTCAATCTCCCGTATCTCCTGAATGACATAGTCCCATGTACGTCCGTAACGCGCGTCGAGGGCCACCAGGGCATCAGAGTAGGGAGTCTTTGAGTTAGAGTATGCCAGCGCTATGTTGTGCGCTCTGGGTACTTTGAGGTGCTTAAGGAGGATGGCATATTTGTAGGACTCGTCCTGTACTCCGGACATAATGGTCTCTAAACACATGCGCAGTTCGGTATACTGCGCTCTGTCTTCACGCGTAAAGTCTGGGAATGTGGGTGTCCCAATGTAAGATGCCATGGATGGCTGTGACACTGATGCGCGTAGGGGGAGAGGCCTCCTTGGCGAGTCTCCCCGTACGTGGGGTTGTGGGTTCGTGCTGGGTGGGAACCAGAGGCCGGGCCCCCAGGTACTGCTCCTCGGTGCTGTCTGTTGCTTAAACTCACCCCTGGGACGGGTTGGGGGTTCGTAACGCAGCGTGTCGGGGCTGAGATCGGGGCTGCACTGTTCCTCCTGGTCTGAGATGGGTTCGTGCGTGTGGGCTTTATGTCCTCCCTCGTCCTCCGCTAGGCTTTGTAGTCGCTTGGTTAGTTTCTCGGCGACGTAAGTAGGTTCTTCCCGTTGGCTGGGTCCCATGTAGATTGGTCGGGGAGGGGAAGGTGCCCTCGACCCTTGTCGTGATGATCTCCGGGAGCTCCGGGTGGAGGAGTGGGGAGTCACCCTCTGGAGCGCTTGCTCCATCATTTGCGCCTGCACACGGTCTTGTTCCGCCTCGCGCTGGGCATTGGCTGCGTCACGCTGTGCCTCGCGTTGCGCATTGGCGCGGTCTCGCTCCATGTTTTCTTCAGCCTGGAGGCGCCTCTCTTCCAGTCTGATGGTCATCGCGGCGTCAGCCTGGAGGCGACTCTCTTCCAGTCTGAGATGTTCGCACTCACTCTGTTGTTGCGCTTGGAGACGTTCTCTTTCCAGTCTAGAATGTTCGCGCTCACTCTGTTGTTGCGCTTGGAGACGTTCTATTTCCGTTGAAGCGGTCAGCGTGGCGATCAGGACTTGTGCTAACCTCTGGTCGGCCTCGCTTGGGGATGACGCTGATGATGGTGATCTGGAGTTGACAGGGCTTGGCGTTGACCTGTTCTCTTTACGCGCTCCGAGGTCCATCTCGGGAGCGCGGTGCTCTTTTCTCCGGTGCGCGCCGAGGTCCATCTCGGGGGCGCATTCTTTATCCTCTTGCGCTCCGAGGTCCATCTCTGTGGCGCGGTGGTCTTTGGGCATAGTCAAGTCATGTCCCGCTTGTCCCCCCCGTGAGCTAAGTCAGTTTCGCTTAAACCAGCTTGGGTCTCTACCAGTGGGGCTGACAGGTCGATAAGGTTGGGCATACTTAAGCTACTAATTTTATCCGTGCTTAACGTCCATTTAGATAAGCTAGGAGGTAGATCTACAGCGTAGTTCTCCAAGTGTGGAGGGGGCTGACGCTGGCGCCTAGGGCGCTCTAGTTTGGGAGAGCCGTTTGGAGAGTGTCCGCCGCTGGCCATATTATTATTAATATGATTATTATTACTGATACCCTCCGGCTCGAAGGACCAATTGTAACTGAGGGGTTACAAAACCCTGACTGTATTAAAGATTGTGATAGATTAAACCACTACTAACTATTATTATTACTTGCCAGACAGTACAGTTAAATATGGCAGACACTCAATAGACGGCACGGTGACAAAGAGATAACGTTTACAGTATTTTATTAGCAATGTCAAATATACAACTGAGAATTAGTACGTTGCTCTTTTATGGCGAATGATAGTAGAATGTCAGAGTATCAAAGTCAGTGGGAATGAATAATTCCTAGGCTAATAATACTAGACCGGAACGCTGCATGGAGTGAGATGGCGATAAGGGCAAACGAGGGTATAGCTGGAGACTGGTGATTTCCCCCACGGAGTGGTAAGCTCCAGAGGAATTGAAGAATAGGCGGATACTCCTGCTGGTCACTGAAGAAAGGGGGTCTCATACGGATCCAGTCCTTGTAATCCAAGTGCTCGATAGCAGGGTAATAGCTCTTAATCCAATGCCCGACGGCAGTGATGATAGCTAGCTAGCTTCGTCCTCGAAGCTAGCCCGATGCAGATCTTCAGGTGTAGTTAAATCCAAACGCCAATGGTATTAACGATGCTCTTCTCCACGTTACTACGTTTACACAATTCACTATAATCCACCAACAATGGTTCTACAATATCAAGGTCGTATCTAAGGAGCTACTAGTTATCCGTAACGATACACCGCCGGTAGGTTCCACTGCTCACATGTCCAATCGTTCTGCTGTTAGGTTCACCTCGTGTTCTGATACTAATTACGTTAAGTCCACACACACTTGCTAAGGTTCACGCGCTTCTCGTTATGCTGCACACTACATTAGGTTCACACTAGTTACTGGGTTCACTTCACACTTCACATGTTTAGGTTTCGCACTGCTGCTGCTTGCGCCTTTCACAATATATACTCAGAGTGATTTCTAGAGCGCAACCGAATCTCTTGTCCGGAATCAATGCGCTGGCCAAGGGCATGTCTCAACTTGCCCGGACTCGTCTTTGAACTTGTCTGGGGGGCGCGACTGTTGGCGCCGTCAATGCCAAGGGCGGTGTCCAATGAGGAAAGCGAATAATGCTATGATTCAAACGGAGGCTTAAAGGTATATAGCTTATATATACAAATAATATACAAGTTATATAAAATAATAAAACGTAGATTCTCATTGTTAATCTGGCCCTTCAGAACAGTGGTCATATTTCTTCACTCTGTTTACCTCAGCTTGGTGTAAAGGATGTAACTTGTCATAGGGTACTGTTTGGAGTAAAGGAATACTCAACACTACAAATACAAATACTTAACAGCTGGTCCAGTAAGACCACTCTACCATGACATTGGTTTAGTACTGAATTATTTGAATATTTCTGTCTTTGTTTTAGTGCTGAGTACACACCTCTACTATGGACACACCCAAGGTAATCATTGATTTTCTTTTCACTTCATTTAGTCACTGACTCAAGATAGGACTACAGGTGGAAATTAGCCCTGTGCTATTCCCGGCATATTTACGTCCTTATCATGCTGTGATGTTATGCATACACTCATGTAAATGATGTTCATTAATTTGCATTGTCCTTAATAAACTAATCTTAAATCTTAAAATATCTACCTATCAATTATTTAAATATGCATTAAGGATGATTATTTTTTATTTGGAATGAGGATTCCAGACCATGTAGAAACCACCACATGAAAACACTCTAAATTAAATGGCTATTTCAACTCCTCTAAAACGGAAGTCAGCTTGTGTAGTTTTTAGTAGTAGTAGTTTTTTATTCAGTCATCACACACAATACAATAATTATGTACAATCATTCCAGACTGTCAACGGTCTTTGATTTTGGCAGGCTGAAGTGTAATGCTTATGTATGCCTGTCCTATATTCTTATCAAATTAAGCCAAAAAATTATAATAAAATAAAAGAATTAAAAATAGAAAATGTGTAACCTTCAAAAATAGCTACACAAACCAAAAGCAAAGTACTCATTCTTCTATCAGTAGATTGATATCATTGCTCCACAAGTTAAAACCCCTTAAGCCTGACAGAGCCGAGATTAATGTCACGACAGTGGCTTGGGAGGTAGAGCAGTCGTCTGGCAATCCGGAGGTTCCCGGTTCGATTCCCGCTCCTCCCGGGCAGGGTGTAGATGTGTCCTTGAGCAAGACTTAACCCCTAATTGCTCCCGATGAGCAGGTTGGCACCTTGCATGGTTGCCTCCGCCGTCGGTGAGTGAATGGGTAAAAATAAGTGCCGTCTGGGAGAAATGCGAGGCCCTGTGCAAGTTTTAAACGCGAGCCCCCCCCCCCCCCTAAAGGTAAAAATAAAATAAAAAACGTATTATTTTTATTTTTTTACTTTTTTTATTAATACATTTATTTTTAATTTTTTCTGCATACAGTCAACGTATTCTTAAATAATAGCACTGCCCGAGGCTGGGCATACAATCAACATATTGCCCGAGGCTGTGTGTGTGTGTGTGTGTGTGTAAATGTTGGCCATTTATTTATTGATGAAAACGCATAATATGGTTTTTACCTATACATTCGGATCAGCAGTTCAGCACCTGCACTGTTGGTGGGTGAGCCTAGTAAAGGATGTCGCATTGCGTTCATCTTCAATGAATGGACCAATGCAATAGTCTACCAAAGCCCCCCTCTCTCTCTATATATCTCACACACACACACACACACACACACACACACACACACACACACACACACACACACACACACACACACACACACACACACACACACACACACACACACACACACACACACACACACACACACACACACACACACACACACACTTCAGAAACAAACATAGTATCAATAAATACACCTGGGCCCTTGGAATCATCCTAAACTACCCTCCCCCCCCCCCCAGCTACGCCCCTGTGTGTGTGTGTGTGTGTGTGTGTGTGGGGGGGGGGGGGGGGTATGTGTGTGCATGCATGTGTCTAGGTGTGTGTGTATATATACTGTCTGTGTGTGAGGCCACATCCCAGACAATCACCCCGTGGCACACACCCACACACCCCTGCTAACCCACCTGATGGCGGGACGCAGGGCAGGTCCCAGACCTCAGAACCGCCTGGGAGACAGAACCCCCAGTCATGTCCATGAGGTAAAACCTAACGAAGGGACCGAGCCAACGTGTAGCAAAGGGCAATGCCCACGCACAACCAATGTGACGGCCAAGAGAGAGACTCCAAGAGAGAGAGAGCGAGCAAGAGAGAGAGCGAGCAAGAGAGAGAGAGCAAGAGAGAGAGCGCAAGAGAGAGAGAGAGAGAGAGCAAGCAAGAGAGAGACTCCAAGAGAGAGAGAGCGAGCAAGAGAGAGAGAGAGCAAGAGAGAGAGTGCAAGAGAGAGAGAGAGAGAGAGAGCAAGCAAGAGAGAGAGAGCGCGAGAGAGAGCGTGAGAGAGAGAGAGCGCGCGAGAGAGAGAGGGAGAGAGCGAGCAAGAGAGAGAGAGAGAGAGAGCGCGAGAGAGAGCGCGAGAGAGAGAGAGAGCAAGAGAGAGAGAGAGAGCGAGAGCAACAGAGAGAGAGAGAGCGAGAGAGAGCAAGAGAGAGAGAGCGAGCAATAGAGAGAGAGCGAGAGAGAGCAAGAGAGAGAGAGAGAGCAAGAGAGAGAGATATAGAGCGAGAGCAACAGAGAGAGAGAGAGAGCGAGAGAGAGACAGAGAGAGAGAGCAAGAGAGAGAAAGAGAGACAGAGAGAGAGAGATCCACGGCGGGAATAGAATAGAGTGCATTAAAAACTCACCAAACGTCCAAGAGGAAGGAGACAACCGTGGAGTTGACGAAGTTCACCAGTCCATATTGTCCCCCCCGTTGGGATTAACTTGGGAGTCTGTTCTCCTGTTTATCTGCCACACGTTAGCACTCGATAACGTAGCTAACGCTAGTTAGCTGTCCCTGCCTTTAGCTACTAGCCGACATGGCTAGCCCGACTGAACCACACGTTAGCACTCGATAACGTAACTAAAGCTAACTAGCTGTCCCTGCCTTTAGCTAAGCCGACATGGCTAGCCTGACTGAACTTTCTAACATGCAACAACTTTCATCTTCAGTCCATCTGCCGAACGACCGTCCTCTTCGTCTTAGCATAACCTCCAATGCTGCACGCGCTCCCGTGGAAATAGTCAGACGCACGCCGGCCACCTGTACCTTACCTGTAACCCCTCCCCTCGTTGAAACCAATAGTATATCTGCTGCAGAGCCGCAGAGCTCCAATAGTGTATCTGCAGAGCCACAGAGCTACAAACGTGTCTACTGTGAAATATATAAGCATGTAAGCAAAACTAGATTTTAGGTCTGTGATGAAAAAGGGCCCCGCGGGAAGGGGGGCCTCGCAAAAAAAAGATATATATATATATATTTTTTTTTGCGAGGCCCCCCTTCCTGCGAGGCCCTGTGCGACCGCACTGCTCGCACACCCCCTGAGGTGGCCCGTAAAATGTGAGGAACAAATTGTAAAGCGCTTTGGATAAAAGCGCTATATAAAAAAGCAGCCATTTACCATTTACGCCATAAATCCATCAATACAGAACGTGTAGTATATTCCTACAGAATCCTACAATAATCTAAGGTTATTGTAGTACAGTACAATGGGATTGCTTATCTGGAAGGAGGAGAAAGGGATCATACGTGATAGAATGGTTGGTCTCCTCATCTGACTTAAAGCAGATGAAGAATAAACGTGTAGCCAGACAAACCAGAACTATAGTTCAACTCAACATTTATTTGAGCCAGGGCCAAAAGTGAATAAGAGGTTGCCTTTCACATACAAGGATTATCAGAAAACATTAACATGGCTGCCGTGTAAAGGAATCAACAAGGTTTGCATCTCAAACCCCAATATGTACAGAAAACAGTCACTCGTTAACATAATTTGAACATACATTGACAACACTGTAAGCCCTTTTTGTATATAAGTAAGCCTGGTTTCTAAGCTAAGTTTACATTCTATTCTAACCAAACATGGTGGTTCCATTCGGCTTCTTCTTGTGGGAGGTTGGGTCTTGCCCCACGGGTGGGGGTTGCTGTCAATAGCCCCCTCCTTTGGGCTATGGCTTCTCATGTTTGGACAGAGAGGGGGGCCTGCCTATGGCCCCCGTCGTTGTCGTCCTCCAGTGAACAGAAGGGGGGTCTTGGTGGCCCCCGTCGATGTGGTGGATCTTGACTTCAGTGAACAGAGGGGCCTATTACCATACAGTACTACAGTCTTGTGTGGGGGTGGAGAATGGCTCTCTGTCACCCCTGTATCCATCCATATTTAGCACTGAAAACCCACTCTGCTTGTTGCCAGAGTAGCTGTGATGACTTATACCAGACTTCTATAACAAGAGTGTAATCACCCTTCCTTTCATGTGACATTCTAAATGGTAGTATTCTTTGTAAGTTACCTACACCAACCTTTATTTACCAGATAATATAACTGTGATAAATATACCAGGATTTAGAGTGAGTCACCATTTCGTCTGTGGGGTGCAACTTATTTACATAGTCTTTGTTGTCCCCTGATTACATTAGCTTGAGGGGCTTTTTATGACCTGCAACGGTTCTCCTACATACCGTTTGGGTAAGCAGTCTTCTTATGAGAGGGGGTTGGTGTGGAATGTCTGTCTCTCCTACATTATGACTCTCTAATTATTCACACCTATTAATTATGAAATTCAACGTCAATATTTACCACAAACGTATTAACACTTTGATCGCCATGGGTTATATTCATAATTTACCATCCCTCGCCAGCTCTATTTGTCTATGGAGAAGTTCCCCTTCTTTGCAGGGCTATAACTTTTTAAATTCTATTGCTACATTGCCATTATTATGGCCCATTCAATGTCCTATATGTATTGTTCAGGGTGTAGCAACATTAAACTTTTTCATTCACATATTCATACTAAAATATGGTCTAAAGTATAAGTATGTTTTTATCGTTTTCTGCAGCTTTCTTCAGAACGTGATTTATAGCCCTAAATGCATTATATTGATGATGAAATACAGTTTGGTAGCGATCCGCGCAAGATGAAAAATTTCAACTGGACGTACTTCTAGAATGATCTACGTATGATCTGATGATGACCGGATGGGCGGGGGATCGTTTATAATTCCGTGGGCAACGTTAGATGATTCATCCAGAGTGGGTCATATGTTCATCATAGCAGTTTATATTGAACACGTTAGAATATAACGCTGAATCTTACCGTATGTTCCTTGCGCCGTTGGACGATCAGCGTGCAGTAGACCGTTTTCGATTATGGGATGTAGAAATTCCCGATCCATTTCCAGGTTGTATAATAGTATATACGTCCAAATAACATTGTTTATTGAGTTAGGGCGAGTGATCTATTATCCAGTGTTTCAAGATGGAGTCGCGGGAGCTATAGAGAGTGGCCGGACCACATTTGCATGAGTACTACTGGTTCAAAGGTTAATATCCGGTTGGCGATCTGCCGATCGGCCACCAGATGGCGCTCTTGAACCGCTAGAGAGTTGAGAGGAGATCACACTTGTGTCTCAGGGCCCCGGAAAGGAAATATGATTTCGATGACAGATTTTTGAAATATTGACATCAAAGACGAGTAGGGCTGACATTCGAAGCTTTTTTTGGCAATCGAAGCTTCGGGGCCGAGCTTCGATTTTAATTTGAAGCTTCGGAAAAAAAAAAAAAAAAAAAAAAAATTATATATATATATTTTTTTTTTCTTATGTTGTGGGACTTGTACAGCACTTTCGTAAACGTTGTTGTTTTTAAATGTGCTCTATAAATAAAGTGGGTTGGATTAATTAATTAAGTAGCCCCTTTCGTGACTGACGCATCCAACAAGGTTTCACTCGGCTGTGTGATTTAATTCAAGGTGGATCGCTGTTGTCGTTTGAACAACTTCAGATTTCATGGGAACTACCAATCCCCCAAATCAAGAATGTTTAAGATGAATGAAGTAAGATTTTGATTATTTGAAATATGGCCTGTGTAGACTAAACTATGCACAGAATTATGTCAGTCTACAAGGTCCGGATTCTACATGGTCCGGCAATGTAGACCTTGTAGACTCCACTACAGACCAATTATCAGTGAATGTTCATGCATTTTTAAGAAGGGCAACTTCCACAAAAAAACAAAGAACTCACCAAAACATCTCAGTAGCACCTTATCTAAATGTTATATTTCATATATGGAGATTCATATTTATTTATGTATTGCATGCATTTCTACATTTTATTTCCTATTTTGTTTATTCATCCCAGTATCTTTCTTTCTTATGTGTGGAATTCTACAAGGTGCGCGCACACACACACACACCTACACACACCTACACACACACCTACACACACACCTACACACACACACACACACACACACACACACACTTACATTTAGTCATTTAGCTGACGCTTTTATCCAAAGCGACTTACAAGTTCTGTACGACAAGACAGCAAGAAGGGTACAACTCTATCAGCTGAGTAACAATGTTCATCAAAGTGTTGCGTGTTACAGTGTAGGTTAGTTTATTAGGACAAGTGCATGACAGTAAGGTTAGTCACGGTTAGATTTTTTATTTTTTTTTATCATTTCAGATAATGGTTGAAGAAGTGAGTCTTTAGTCGACGGCGAAAGATTGGACGGGATTCGGCTGTCCTAACTGGGATGGGTAGTTCACACACACACACACACACACACACACACACACACACACACACACACACACACACACACACACACACACACACACACACACACACACACACACACACACACACACACACACACACACACACACACACACACACACACACACACACACACACACACACACACACACACACACACACACACACACACAAATCGAAGTAATTAATTTTTTTTTCTTTTTTTTTTTAACTTCGATTTTTTTTTTTATGTTCGAAGCTTGTGCCATCGAATCGAACGTTCGAAGCTTCGAAGCATTTAAGACAGCCCTAAAGACGAGTTAAGGCGTCCTCGGCGGAATGAGCATGGCGGGGAATGACGAGTTCCGGCGTTTTCGGTGGTTAAAGTGTTAATTAACCTCTTAAGCCCTAGCCATATTTTCAGAAAAATCGCCTAAATACATACTGTACCTAAGTAAATGGAAGACAATATTTCTGACACTCGTGCGCATACTGTATAGTCTATCTATGTGCATAATGAATGAACAGTAGGCTTATATTATTCTAATGACTTGTTTTATTAGGAGATCGCAGATACTGCTCTGCCCTACTACAGTACAGTACAGTACAGTACACATCTTAGTGTGACATCTTAAGGCCGCCACAGATTCGGGCGTGAGCGCAGACCCGGCGCCATGGGCGGGCATTAGGGGGCCGGGCCCGCCCACTGAGTCACCTGTGCCCACCCTGGTAAATTTTTTTTTTTTTTTTTTTTTTTGTCAATCAGTAGATTGTAGACTATCCAAATCCTTAGTCAGGGACAGCCCTAGTGGGCACTGATGTCAACAACAACACTACTGAAGCTAGCACGGCACTCTGTGAGAATTTGTTTTCTACCCTCAAGAACGTCTTTACAGAACATCGCCTTAGTATGCTTCATCGACGCAAGGCCAATTTAATTCAGTTGGCATTTGAGAAGGACTTAACAAAAAAGTTCAGGAATGAGTGGAGGGGCAGTGTTTTAAGAAGATTTCACTCTGTCCCCAAACGCTGCTTGCCACTCTACTAATGAGTAGCCTGTGGAGGAATTTTGTTAGCTTTTTTATGCACCTTATTTTTGTCAGTACAGTTCAGTTTGTCAGTGAATTCAGAAGTGTTGAATAAATGGAGATTTTTCAAACATATAGAATAGAATATAATAGAAATGTATTATCCTGAGGGAAATTGACACTGCAAATCACTCAACATTAAACATTTAGACAGAACAAGTCACGAATAACAAAACAAATGACCTAAGAATAGAATAGAATAAAATGAAATAGAATAAAAGATACAGTAAAAATATACTGAAGTCTACAGTAGGTGTAATATTGCACAGTGCTGTTTAAAAAGTAAGAGTCCAGGAAGATGGTAACTGTCACTCTGTGCTCAGTGATGCAGTGAGGCACAGTGATGCATTGTATAGTCTGATGGCTGTCGGAATGAAGGACTTCCTGTGCCGTTCAGTGCTGCATTTAGGTAGTGTGAGCCTATAACATGCTCCTCCTGTCAGCCAAGTCTGTGTATAGTGGGTGGGAGTGGTTTACCCTGATGGCCTGGAGCTTAGCAAGGTTCCTCCTCTCCGCCACCCTCACTAGAGTCCAGCTCCACCCCAACCACGCTACTGGCCTTCCTGACCAGCTTATCCAGCCTGTTTGTGTCCCCTGCTCTCAGTTCGCTGCCCCAGCACTGCAGGTCTGTTATATATATCCGTTCAGTCTGTTTTTGTATAAGTGAATGTTCTTAAGATAGAGAGAAATTAGATTTTTCAATTGCCTCTCTGCTGTTTAGTTCAGCACTGTGGGCAGCACCAAGCAAGCCACAGCGCCGTTGTCCCAGCTGAAACGTATAAAAGGGAACCTGTGTTGAAAAATCATTGTGCCCCCCCGAGAAAATTTTATGCCCCCCCACTAATTTGTTTCTGCAGCCTGGTCTGCGTGAGCGGACCATACTCCACACACAAAAGTGTCACACAAAAGGCTGCTCGGCATGGCATGTTGGTTGACATCGACTTATTAAATGTAGTAAACTGCCATGATAAAATGTAGGAAATTGGTAAACGGTGGTATGTTTGATTGAAACCTCAAACGATTGCGGACATGCCAAGCAGAGTCCCGTCCGCTCACAGTACGCCCGACTCTGTGGCGCCCTTAAGATGTCATGCTAAGATATGTAATGTATGTACAATTATAGGGCAGCACATTTAGTATCTACTATCTCCTAATGAAACAAGTAATTAGAATAATATAAGCCTACTGTTCACATAATTTTTTATCATACAAATATTGTCATCTTTATTATTATTATGATTATTTAATTCCAAGGACGTCTGTAGAGATGACATGAATGCAATCACCATGATTCCTCCCAAATAAAGCCCTTAAGAACACAGCGCACACCAGTATGTCCGACTTACGACTGCTCTTCAGCGCTCCTAAATCCTGCTCTTAGTTTGTCATGGTCCCAGCCAGGGACCCTTCTTGAACAGTGGTTTTCTGCCGCCCTCTGGTGGCCAAACGCAGCAACTCCAGATACTGAACCTTCTCAGGCCTTTAGGTCTAGGTTTGCTGGATTCTATTAATGTTATGATTAATACTTTTAATGCTTTGTTGCCTCTGTTCATGTTGTGTTTCCCCGGTTTAGCTTGTGTTTAAAAGGTTTATCCTTTACATATGTTTCCTGAAAGGTTTATCCTTTTCATATGTTTCCATTAAGGTTAATCCTTTTCATATGTTTCCATTATGGTTTATCCTTTACATATGTTTCCAGAAAAGGTTATCTCTTTATATGTTTCTAGTGTGTTTATCATTTAAGGGTTATCTCTTTATATATGTTTCCAGTGTGGAGTTAATCTCTTTACATATATATTTCTAGTGTAAGATAATTCCTTTACACATGCTTTTATTTATAGTGTGAGAATTCTTTTACTATTGCTTTGTGTTCACCAGTGTTGGTCATGCTTAGGGATGCCCCCCGAAAACCGGTTCTAAACGGGAACCGGTACTAGATTAGAAAAAAACAGAGTATTGATAATCTCCGACGTTATCGGTACTGCTATCGATACTCTAGAAATGATTATTACTATGAGTTTTTTCGAGGAATTTAAACGTTGCGAACTATCTCTCCTCTCTCTGTCTCTGCACGAGAAGCGAGCCGCAGCGAGCCATTATTACTCACACTCAACTTTTTTTGCCATTGCTATGTCTACTATACATTGGTTTCTTGTTCGAATGCATTTATTTCTATAGACCAGTGGTGCCCAACCAGTCGGCCGTGATCGACCGGTAGATCAATGCCATGCAATATAATTGATGCGAGCAATGTTAGCTGCTAACTAGTAATAAATAGGCTAAGCTAACCAGCGTTAGCTAACTAGCGTTAGCTTAGCGTTAGCCGCTAACCCTGGAAAACGCTCAAAGCGGACTCCACGACACCAGTTCCATTCGTGAGAAAAGGGGGTGGGTTATATTGACAAGGCTTGACAACAGAGGTTCAAATATAACTTCATATTTATTGGTTATTTGTTTCTTTATATCGGGCATCCAGTTTCCACCACCGTATGTTAAAACTCTTCCCGTGTTGACGTTCGAGCGTGACATCATCGCCTACGGCAAGCTTACACGCTCAAAACGCAAACCGTAAACAGAACCAGGAGCGCACCAAGACACACAGCCTCTACTAATAACATGGAGTATTGAACCGTTTTTAACAGCTGGGTTCTGAAGTACGCTGTCATGTCCAAGGGTAAAGAGCTAAAAAAACACCAACTACTCCGTCAGTGATCAATTTCCATTTGAGATCATGAGTAGGAGGAGGCTGCTTTACCCGATTCTGACAGAGGCTAGAAAGAAAAAGAAGAACGCCCGTCTCATCGTTGACTGACTCTACATCGATGGCAACTTGTATAGAAATCCTCGGATAACATACTGGCTGAGCGGTGGCGACGACAACATCTTCCATGATGCTCAGGAGATTCTACCGAATATCCAGAATGTTTCCCCAGCTGCTGTCAACATTGAAGCAGGAGGATTACACCAGTAGTGCATTCTGTTTGCAGCATGGCTACACAACCGTTGTAAACACGGTCGCATGATGATGACGTCATCAAACGTCAGAGAGTTAACATTGCCGTGACTACCTAGGAAGGGATGGGATGAATGAATGTATAGTATATACGTGTATATATTGAATGTATATGTATGTATATGTAGCGGCACGGTGGTGTAGTGGTTAACACTGTTGCCTCACAGCAAGAAGGTCCAGGGTTCGATTCCCGCTTGGGGACCAGGTTTCCATGATGCCTGGTACCCAGGTGGGGGATCTCCCAGGCCTTTCTGTGTGGAGTTTGCATGTTCTCCCCGTGCTCGCAAGGGTTTCCCCCCCGATAAGATAAACCCAATGGAAAAACATGCACAACAATAGATCGCTAATGCTGTGGCGTCCTTGACGAAGACGGACAGGAGCACTTGGATTGGTCCCCTGGCGCGGCTCACGTTGACGCCTGTCTGCTCCCGGCTGCCCTTGGGGGGGAAGGACGACGGGAAGGGTTAATCGCAGATACGAATTGCATGTGTGCCGATTGATGACCTCTGAGCAGGTCCTAAATCATTTATTTATTATATTATTATTATACATTTTTTATTTCATTTTTTATTTATTATTATTACTATTATTTACTATTTCATTATTAATTTCACTATTATTATTATTATTATTATTATTATTATTATTATTATTATTATTATTATTATTATTATTATTATTATTATTATTATTATTATTATTATTATTATTATTATTATTATTATTATTATTATTATTATTATTATTATTATTATTATTATTATTATTATTACCATTTTGATTCCTCTCATGCAAATATCCATTGAGTGTGATCTTTTTGCTCTTTCTCCATGTCACGCTCTCTCGTTGTGCGTGTCTCTCTCTTTATCTCTCTTTCTCAGATTTCTATATATTTTTTATATATATTTTTTTTCCCCCTCCTTCTTGTATTATATTATTTTATTACATTCCTTTTCTCTTCATATCTAATCTATTTCATGGTTCTAAACCAAGTCACCTACTAGCTATGAAGATACGATCCAACGCACAATTTGCAGATATCCCTACTATTAAGGACCAACAAGGACTTGTTACAGACCCCAAAAAAATTAACGAGACTTTCAGAGAGTTTTACTCCAACTTGTACAAATCAGAAGTGGTTTTCGATCATAATAAACTGGATACATTTCTTAATCAAATTAACCTACCTAAACTCTCAGAGGAAGACACTAAACAGTTAGATACACCTATTACACTAGAGGAACTTAGGCTGCGGTTACACCTTAGTTTCGTTTTCTGATGAGTTTCGCTTTTCCAGGTCGCAACGTAGCGGTAGCCGAGTGAGACATACGTTTTGCAACCTGAGTGATGTAGTACACTGCCAAAGCAGTAGGTGGCAGTAGGTGGCGAACATGAAGGCAATTTTCAACCAATCAGAACTTGAATGTGCCAATACACTTCCTGCAAAGAAAATGTCAACAAGGCGGGCGCCGCCATCTTTAAATGCCTATTTACCCAATGCAGCACTTGTTTTTCAGCAAAGTGTAATAAAAGTGCAATAAACAAAACGGATACATTCACTGTGTGTTCTGCCTCTCATTTGTTGATGAAACAAAACTAACATCAACACAAGTGACCACCAAGAGCGGATAGTTTAGTCTCAAAAAGGATCAGAAATGTTGTTAGCTACATTGTTAGCTACATGCTAACGTGACTGGAATATGCCAGTATAACAGTATAGCATTGTGGCTAGAAGCTAACGCTAGCTCACGTTAACCAGCCAGCACCAAACTGATGATATCGGGAGCTATCAGTAGCTAGATAACATTAGAGACAACGCCGTGTGTATTAAACAAAGGTGAATAGATGACTGGGCCATTTTGTTTAATGCTTGTTAAGATTGAAAGAGGAGCTTGAGCTAACAGGGTCTGATAGCTAACGCTAGCTCACGTTAGCCAGCGGCAGTGCTCATGCAATCGGTAATGCTAGCAGAATGAATGGATGTAAACTTTATTTAACATATTACATAATGGGTACAATACAATATGGCTCAATACAAACAATTGTTAAGGGAATGCAGACTGTTGTAGCTTGGACTGGGGTCCTTATAACAATAACTTGACAACACATTGTAGCTGCAGCTATTTGGGACGCCTATTCTTTAATCCCAGCCGAAGAGTGCTGCCGAGTGCTTCTGCGTTTTCCCTGATTGGCCGCGACACGGCCCGCGGCGAGCGGCAGAGCTTGCGGCATTATGTAGCCGTAATCCCCGCTGTTTTTCCATCGACGCTTAGCTCAACTGGTACCCCGCCGTGCTGTGGAGCCTGCGGTCCGGTTGGTCACAAGTTTGAATCACTTCAATTTTTTTTTCTTTCTTTTTTACGTTTATCATCTCTCGCTATAAACGTGCATTCTTTCGCTGGTTAAGTTTAGGCATTCTTTCGGAGTTGGTTAAGGTTAGGGTTAAGTTAAGGTTAGGGTTAAGGTTAGGCATTATTTCGGAGTTGGTTAAGGTTAGGGTTAAGTTAAGGTTAGGGTTAAGGTTAGGCATTATTTCGGAGTTGGTTAAGGTTAGGGTTAAGTTAAGGTTAGGGTTAAGGTTAGGCATTCTTTCGGAGTTGGTTAAGGTTAGGGTTAAGGTTAGGCATTATTTCGGAGTTGGTTAAAAGGTTAGGGTTTATCGCAGAGAATGCCTGTCTGTCTTTCTTGACGTGGAGGATGCAGCCTATTTCCGCACTGCCGCTCTCTCGCGCTGCCGCGGTCACATGGGCGTCATGGCCAATCAGAGAAAAGCGACGCACTCTTCGGCTGGGATTAATATAGACGCATTTGGGACAGCTCTGTTGTCACCGGAAGGGCACACAGATGGTATCTACTGCGCATGGGCGTTGAGCAACAACGGCTCCGCGCAGATTACACGACATGTTGTCGGCAAGTTTTGGCGCTACTCCAAAACGGAAAACACAATTTCGCGTTTTCAGTAGGGCCACAACGTATCCGGCAAAAACGACATTTCTATGTAATAGGGACAGCAAACGTATTCAAAAACGTATAAAAATGAGCACAAAAACACTGTGTGTAACAAGGGCCTTAGGGAGGCTATATCTGAAATGCAAAGTGGTTAGGCTCCTGGATGGGATGGTATCCCTCCAGAACTGTACCTCTCATGTTGGGATGTAATTGGACCACTATTACTTGATATGATTTTATACTCAATCGAAGAGGGGAATTTCCATAGGAACGACAATATTGCACTCATATCTGTCCTCCTTAAAAAAGGCAAAAACCCCACAGATTGTGGTAGTTATAGACCCTTAAGTCTTCTCGGAACCGATATCAAGCTGTATGCTAAGGTACTAGCCATCAGACTTCAAAAGCATATGACATCTTTAGTTCATCCTGATCAGACTGGCTTTATAAAAGGCCGCCTGATCACGGATAATATTAGACGGTTACTACATGTGTTAGACACCAGCAAGGATGCCGTGCCACCTACAGCTGTATTATCCTTGGATGCGATGAAGGCCTTTGATAGGTTGGAATGGTCTTATTTATGGGCAGTACTCGGAAGGATGGGGTTAGGAAACGGAATCATTAATATGATAAAAGTACTATACAAAGACCCATCGGCCATGATTATAACAGGTAAATTCACCTCCATACTCTTTCCTGTGTCGCACTCGTCCAGACAGGGTTGTCCTCTTAGTCCTGGACTATTTGCACTATCCTCTGATCTAGGTCTCCTCTCCATCCCTCGCACCAGGTTACGGACTTTTGGGGACAGAGCCTTCAGTGTGGCGTCCCCTACCCTCTGGAACTCTCTCCCCCCCGAAATCCGCAACTCCCCAACCCTGGACACCTTCAAATCCGCTCTAAAAACACACCTCTTCACCAAGGCTTTCCCCATCAGTTAGTTTTAGATTAAATTAGGTCCATAACCCCCTACTTTCCCTCATCCCCTCCCCCCCCCCCTATTTTCCTTGCCCTATTTTTTGTCTTGATTGTAAAGCGACCTTGGGTTCTATGAAAGGCGCTATATAAATTTGATTTATTATTATTATTATTATTATTATTATTATTATTATTATTATTATTATTATTATTATTATTATTATTATTATTATTATTATTATTATTATTATTATTATTATTATTATTATTATTATTATAGCACAGTATATAAGACAATCCCAATCCATAGAGTCAATCTCAATTAAGGGCACACAGCATCATATTAGTTTATATGCGGACAACGTAATATTGTTCATGCAAAACCCTACCACCTCACTGCCTCATCTTCTCAAGCTGATTGATGATTTTGGCAATCTATCGGGATTTAGGATAAACTGGCCAAAGTCGGCCTCCCTTCCACTTAATGTCACTGCGAAGGCTACCTTCCTTCCAGAAAATATACCAATGGTAGAACACTTTAGATGTCTTGGAGTTGAAATATTCCCTACTATATGCCAAACGGTGAAGTATAATTATACAAGAGTCCAAGATAGGATCACAAAGGATAGGATCACAGGTGGTCAAAACTTAAAAACTCAGTACAGGCCCGAGTATCAATAGTTAAGATGGATGTTTTACCTAGAATCAACTTCTTTAGCTCAATGTTACCGTTATCCCCCCTGCTGGTTACTGGAAAAAATTACACTCCACCGCATATACATTTATTTGGAACAACAAACCTCCACGAATAAAAAGATCCACTGCACAGAGAAACAAAGCCGACGGAGGTTTAGCATTTCCAGACTTCTACCACTATTTTAAAGCGTTCTCTTTAAGACCACTGATCACCTGGTTTGATTCTCAAGCATCTGTATCCTGGAGAACATTAGAAGAAAACATAGTGGCACCACATAGACTGCAGGATATAGTATACACCAAATTATCAATTAAGCAATGCGACTTGAAATTTGGTCCTCTTATTACATGTGATTCGGATATGGCGTGACACACAGAAAAAATTTACTAACCAACATAAATGGCATAGCCATTCTCCCCTATTCAATAACAATGCGCTCCTTATTGCACAACGACCTATCAGATATCCCAAATGGGAAAAGCAGGGCATACATACATTGGGAGATATCTTCAACGAACGGGGTTTCTGTAGCTATCAAGATATTCATAACAAATTTAACCTCACCAGCTCCACTTATTATTTCTATATACAGTTATTAGCAACTTTGAAGGCTCATGGAATCCCATTAAAGATACCACTTGAGCACCACAGATATCACAAATTATTTTATGAAAGGGAGACATCGAGAGGCTTCGTATCTGACTTTTATCATCACTTACTTACGTCTTCGTATGGAATCCTTACCCTAGACTCAGTTTGGAGGAAGGATATACCAGACTTGGAAGTAGATTTTGATTGGCATGAAGTCTGGGCAAACGTTCGACTAGCGTCATGCAACCCGGATCATCAACAGATTAATCTTAATTTTATTCATAGGACTTACCTGACTCCTATAAGATTGAACCGAATGGGGCTTAAACAAGACTCTCTATGCTCCTTGTGTCTAAGGGGTGATATCGGTACAGTTATGCATATGTATTGGGAATGCCCCCCTGTTAAGATATTCTGGGAAAAAGTAACCACGCAATTATCAGAATTTTTATTTCTGACCATACCTGTACTGCCTTCTGTATTGTTGTTGAATGATGTTTCTCAGTTAGCAGCCTCTATACAGCTAAAGAGACAAATTTTGTCCGGTCTTACGGCTGCTAAAAAGCTGATAGCTTCACGCTGGATTCAACCGGATAAAATGTGCCGGAAGGTATGGGTTCTTAAACTTCTTACCTATCTCGATGTGATTTATCTAGAGATATCTACCGCAAGAATTTTAGGTGTCAATGAAGCCAGCATAGCAATCTGGTTAGAGGTGGTGGCAGTAGCGGCGCCAGAGAATTGGCCTCGCGGGAGCTTTGGAGGGGCTGGATTGTTTATAGCAGGGGCTAATGAATTTTAATGCAACAAACAAAAACAATGGCTAATTTAATATACTGATATTGAAAAAAAACGTTTTTCTCTGGTCTGCATCCCCTTAACAATTGTGTGTATTGCGCCGTACTGTATTGTACCCATTCTGCAATCTGTTTTTCATTCATTCATTTCATTCATGAACAGCAGATCAGCTGTTGCAGTCAGATCACCACGGCAGGTGACGAACAGATCAGAATGCATGCAAACACGACTCACCATACCTTGTTTGTTGTTAAGTCCTCCAAAATCCCTGCTAATGTTTGAAACATGTCACATATCCACTCGCCGCCCTCCAATTCCAGATTGGCGTTGAATGCAGCAGCTACTTTATCTGCCAATTTGCCTCGTTGTTGTTGTTGTTGTTGTTGTTGTTGTTGTCGCCACATATTATGCAGAGAGGACGTCGGCTCGGCACGCAAGAATCACCGACCTGTTGCGATAAACCCGTATTTTATGTATGGCTCCTGTTTATTAAAAGAATCGTTATATTTCCCCGTTCTATCCAAAGATGTTTGTTTTGTTTTTTGAACTCGCACGCAGCTCGAACGCGGAAGTGAAATAATATACATGCGGCCCGGTGGGACTATTCCATTGGTTCTCCCAGTCCACGTGACCATTTCTAGCATTTCAATTGGCTATAGTGACAGACATGCTTTTGATGACGTCCGGTAGATAGATACAGCTTCACAATAAAAGAGGTGGAGATACTCATCACGCAAACCCACGATAATGTTGCCGTCTCTCAGTTCTTCGCTTGATATAATTAATACAAATGTCCAATATAACGGAATTCGTAATGTATTTTATATATAAATAAAATAAAAAACATAACTGGGAGGGGGGGCTTAGAGGGGGCTAAGCCTTTTTCAGAGGGTGCTTAAGACCCTGCTAGCCCCTCCCCCCCGCCGCCCCTGGGTGGTGGAGAGAATAAAGGTTAGCATATGAATTTGTAATCCTTGGTTAGAAACGAAATAATGGATGGATTATCCATGGGGGGTCCTGAGGGGGGGGAAGAAGAACGAGCAAGAGCATATGTATGTATTGTATTGTATTGTATTGTAAGTATTATGTATATATCTCGTAACCTACATTTATATTGATTCAAATACTGGACTGTATAGTCCTGTGATTTATTGTGGATATTTACTGTTAATGTGTGTGTGTCTAGTTTTATGTCATGTCAAAAAGAATTGTAAAAAAAAAAAAAAAAAAAAAGCCAATTCCAAGAATAGATCCAGCAACCTCTCCCCAATTAGTCCAATTCCATAGTTCCAGCTGTCCTGAATCACTGCAATCACAGATATAGCTGTCAAATGTTCTCAGTAGGCCTTCACACAGCTTTAGACTAGGCCATGTCCCCACGTATCTGGATCTTTTGCCAAACGCACATTTTATTCCACGATTGGGCCTTTCATCCACACATAAACAGTGCATGTCTTCAGAAACATAAACAGAGATTTTCTTAAACGCATTTTAAAGTAAAGATTTTCCAAAATATCCGTTCAGTGGATCCGTGTAGCCACTGTAAACGCATAGTCTAGATAAACGATGACGCCACAGCTCACTACGCATGCTCAGACTGTTGTTCTATCTATGGCAATAGGCACCCGTAGCCTTGAAGCACACGTAATAAAATGGACAGCGCCTGGTGCTGAAATGACAGACAGAAATAGCAGTTTCTTCCCCCTCGAATGTATATATTTTCTCTTATTGATCTCTGCCTCTTAAGCAGTACTGTATATTTGTATATCTTGTATATCATAAATGTCTGGATGTAACAGTACTGTATCTACAGTGCGACAGATTCGGCCATCAGACGCTGCCTGCGTGTAATAGAGATGTATCTGTTATTTAGTTAGGCCTACTGGACATTTTCGTTTACATAAGTCGATTTTTCGTTTTTGTTTATTTATTAAGTTAATATAAACCGTGTTTCGAACGTTTTTGAGGTTGTTAAATACACGCTTTTGATTTATTTAAGTGGCGAGTGACGTTTTTTTCGAAGCTTATTTCTCGAGAGATATAATGTCAATGTTGAGTTGAGATCACAATATCGTGATTCCGAAACAAAATAAGGCGAGGCATTATCACAAACTGTTGCAAAGATATTTAATGATTTGCTAAACATGTCTAGTTTTGCGCCCGGCTTCGGTTAAAAGCCAAATTGCATTCTAAATTTAGTTAATAGATGCACGACAGAAGAGGTCTGCACCTGATGTTTCTTTAATAGTTGTCATACAGAAGTACAGAATACTTTCATACAAAATGCTTCTTACTGTTACGCTCCAGAGACTGTGCTAGACAAGATAGTATCAAATAACATAGTATAGCATGTAATTTTAGAAGAAGAAAATGAGGTCACAGTGTTCGGTATAGACATATGTACAATGTTCTGAGTTACCATATAATATACAATACTATGCAGTGTACTAATGTACAGTACTATATAGTGCAAAGCAGAAATGGGATGAGGTACAATTTAGGTACAATTTACAGTAAGGTGTACGAGTTGTAGTGCAATCCTTCATCAATAAATATAAAGTGTGGGGAGTGGGTGCTACAGTGTGTTTGTTTAAAGTGGGTGTGTGCTATAAAGTGTGTGGAGTGGGTGCTACAGTGTGTTTGTTTAAAGTGAGTGTGTGCGTGTGGATGTGTGTGCTATGTGCGTTTGGTGGTTGTTGTTGTGTGGGGGAGGATCTATGGTGGTTGTTGTTGTGTAGTGTTCATTCATTGTTCGTTTAGCAGCCTGATGGCCTGGGGATAGAAGCTTCTTCTGAGTCTTTCTGTGCTCGCCTTGAGACTCCGGTATCGCTTGATGCTCTCTGATGTTGCGGATAGTTGAGGATGTCGGCACCACACGTGAACAGTACAATGCAATTAATGAATGTCTTGTTGTAATTAGTATATATATAGTTTGTGATAAGGACTCGCCATATTTTGTTTCAGAATCGGAGATTGTGATCTCAACATTGACATTGTATCTCTCCGTCGCCCAGTCCGCAGAAGTAAAGCATTGAAAAAGCATTTCCTCTGGACTGCATCTAATCCACCGCTATATCTATCTATTTATTATCTACTATGTATGTCAATATAGCCAATGGAAGTGCTAGGAATGGTCACGTGGGCTGGGTGAACCAATGGACAATTCCTATCGTTTCTCAATCGTCCTGACCGCTCGTACCACTATGGTATTTGAGATATCGCGTATCGCCACCTACTGGCCCGCATGCTTGTTGGAGCAATTTATATGCGTTTATGTGTTTGCGTCTGGAGCTTTTTTTTCTTTTTTTTAACACTGTCGTGTGGACAAGGATTTTTTTTAAACAGAGCCTGAAAATATCCGTTTGGCAAAATATCCAGATACGTGGGGACATGGCCTTAGTTGTCTTACTTAGGGGATGCCTAACGTTTATTAAAAAGTTGAAAGTTAGGCTTCAGGACATTACGTGGGACACCAATGATGGATATGTGTAATAGGTTGCTGCACCAAGTTTTGAGACTGATGCAATTAGTTGCACAGCTTTGGTACACCACTAAAAGGAACCTCTCCCAATGGTCTCTGGTTTCTCAGTGTAAAGCTGAATGATTATTATTGAGGTCACAATAGGTGTCGTGTTAAGGCCCTACAGAGAACAGACATTGTATTGTATGAGAACAGTATTGTGATTGTGTTCATTCAGGACAGCTGGAACTATTTAGGATCAGCTGTTGTGTTTGTCGTGCTGCCCCTCTCCCCTGTCCTGTGAATATTCCTATAGGATATTATGTCATAAATAGGATAAAAAACTATCGGCCTGCTCCACCTGGAGTTGCTATTACCTTTTGGAAAGTTTCACCACACGGCTTTTAAAAGATTACAGTTTCACTACTGTAAGACAACTCTGCCTGTTCAGTGTGGAGATCATTATCAGTATCTCTATCTGTGTCTCTATCTGTATCTGTATCTGTGTCTCTATCTGTATCTGTATCTGTGTCTCTATCTCTATCTGTTCAACCAACACAATTATCTGTATCGCCTTGAGACTCCGGTATCGCTTGATGCTCTCTGATGTTGCGGATAGTTGAGGATGTCGGCACCACACGTGAACAGTACAATGCAATTAATGAATGTCTTGTTGTAATTAGTATATATATAGTTTGTGATAAGGACTCGCCATATTTTGTTTCAGAATCGGAGATTGTGATCTCAACATTGACATTGTATCTCTCCGTCGCCCAGTCCGCAGAAGTAAAGCATTGAAAAAGCATTTCCTCTGGACTGCATCTAATCCACCGCTATATCTATCTATTTATTATCTACTATGTATGTCAATATAGCCAATGGAAGTGCTAGGAATGGTCACGTGGGCTGGGTGAACCAATGGACAATTCCTATCGTTTCTCAATCGTCCTGACCGCTCGTACCACTATGGTATTTGAGATATCGCGTATCGCCACCTACTGGCCCGCATGCTTGTTGGAGCAATTTATATGCGTTTATGTGTTTGCGTCTGGAGCTTTTTTTTCTTTTTTTTTTAACACTGTCGTGTGGACAAGGATTTTTTTTAAACAGAGCCTGAAAATATCCGTTTGGCAAAATATCCAGATACGTGGGGACATGGCCTTAGTTGTCTTACTTAGGGGATGCCTAACGTTTATTAAAAAGTTGAAAGTTAGGCTTCAGGACATTACGTGGGACACCAATGATGGATATGTGTAATAGGTTGCTGCACCAAGTTTTGAGACTGATGCAATTAGTTGCACAGCTTTGGTACACCACTAAAAGGAACCTCTCCCAATGGTCTCTGGTTTCTCAGTGTAAAGCTGAATGATTATTATTGAGGTCACAATAGGTGTCGTGTTAAGGCCCTACAGAGAACAGACATTGTATTGTATGAGAACAGTATTGTGATTGTGTTCATTCAGGACAGCTGGAACTATTTAGGATCAGCTGTTGTGTTTGTCGTGCTGCCCCTCTCCCCTGTCCTGTGAATATTCCTATAGGATATTATGTCATAAATAGGATAAAAAACTATCGGCCTGCTCCACCTGGAGTTGCTATTACCTTTTGGAAAGTTTCACCACACGGCTTTTAAAAGATTACAGTTTCACTACTGTAAGACAACTCTGCCTGTTCAGTGTGGAGATCATTATCAGTATCTCTATCTGTGTCTCTATCTGTATCTGTATCTGTGTCTCTATCTGTATCTGTATCTGTGTCTCTATCTCTATCTGTTCAACCAACACAATTATCTGTATAGAAGACTGGAAGTGGGCTTGGTTTATACTGGACGTTTTTTTTTCATACTTAAAGAAATTAAAATGTATTATTGTACAATACAAGATGGGAATAGATTAACGTTAAACCCGACAAATGTATTTTCGAACCTAATATTCATTGGAAATGCAATTGTCTGAGGACATTGAACAATCAGAAACTGAAAAATAAATGATTTACATCAGTATTGCAGTAATAGTATACGTACATTGGACCTAATTCTCAATTTATTTTTTATGTTTTCTCGTAAATAACCTTATAAGAAGTTTGTAAGAGGAAACTTAAGATAGATCTCCTCCGGATACCTGAACGCGTGGAAAGGTGCTTGTAAATGGCCAAAGTGATCGCAGCTGCGATCCCCTGAATAAAGAACGTCACTCATTCTTTATCCATTTTTTTCTCCTCCATTTTCTGTGTTTTTCTCCCATCCCAATTTAGTCGTGCCAATTCCCCCCTCCCGTGTCTTGATCGTTGCTCGCATGTGCCCCCCACTGGTTGGTCGTAGGGAGGGTTGATAAATACTATGTCCCCTCCGATACATGCGGAGTCAGCCAGCCACATCTTTTCACCTGCCAGCGCGGACTCTCATTGGCGAGGTGTAACGTGTGGGAGGCTCACACTACCCTCTCCATCTCCTGTCCTTGCTGTGCAGGCGCCCTGACCGACCTGTAGGAGTCGCTGTTTACAACGACCAGATTACCACCCATCGACTCCCCTCCCGCTGACTCTGCCAATTGAGTCAGTATGACGGCCGGCCCAAGCCGGAGGCAACGCTGACAGCCGGATTCGATACCGGTGTCTCTCGCGTTGGTGACGAGCGCTTAGACCACTGCGCCACCGAGCCGCCCAAGAACGTCACTCATTCTTAAACTGAAATCGCTTTCTGAATTTGCATACAGAAACGCCCCGCTAGCTCCTTATAAGGGAGAGGCTGAGCATTGCACTCCAGTTGTGCTGACCCCTGTGAATTCCCCACATGTGCAAATCTCGATTGCATCATTTCTGGTAGTAAGAAAGCAATTTGCTTAGGATCCTGAGGTTTGCCTTCGACTTAGGATTTAAACCAAGAATGTATGATCAAACATTTAAGGAATGGGCTCTCCGAGGTATTACCTCATTCTGTACAATGTTAGAAAATGGAGAACTAGTGAGCTTTCAAACCTTGAAAGATACATACGGTTTGGATAAGCACGACTTTTTCAGATACCTACAACTACGCCGGTACTTTCTAAAAGAGGTAAAGGTGTCTGAGTCCAATACTCCAATAGACAGTGTTATTCAGATATTCATTCAGGCATACAAAAATAAGATGAGTAAAACTGTGTCTAAATTATATAATAGCTTTGTTCAGGCCAGAACTGTCTCCACAAGTTACATTAAAACAAATTGGGAAAATGAATCAAACATTGAAATAACTGAAGACGAATGGGAGAACATGTGCAGAACTCAATGTAGCTCGACTAATTCAAAAACATGGAGAGGATTCTGCTGGAAAAACTTGACTAGATTCTTCATAACCCCCAAAATCGCAAACGCACAGAGAGCAACCATGTTGGAGACAGTGCGGCCAGAGGGAGGCAAACCACTCTCATATCTTTTGGAATTGTCCAGGTATTCAACGTTATTGGCAAGATGTTCACTCCACCATGCAGGATATATTGAGTTTTAAGATACCGGAGACCTTCTCCTATTTGTACCTGGGTAACTTACCTGAGGAATTAGTAGGAGGAGACAGATATTTGATAAAAATATTTTTAGCAGCAAGAAAGAAAGCGATCACGCGTCTCTGGTATCAACAAGAACCTCCAACTAAAGAAAATTGGATGGCCATTATAGGTGAAATATACACAATGGAAAGACTTACTTTTATTCTCAGACTACATGAAGATAAATGTCTGAAGTAGGCTACTGGGGAAAATGGGACTTTTATATGTTAATTATGACAGCCAGTGGATGATGATGTATAGTTGTAAAGAATATTCACCATATCTATAGGGAAAGTAAGAGAATTGAGTACTCATCATGTGAAAAGTATATTTTTGTAAAGTGACACTAATAATGCAGCCCGGGAAGAATAGCAAAACACAGGAGAGAGATGCTGGCGTGGTATTGCTTTCTGTTGAGATATCGAAATGCATCTGGGGAGGATGGCTTGATGCGCACGTGCCCAAGGTGGATAGTACCTGGATGTGTGGTGGCACAGGGTTTGAGTGTCTTAAATTGCTCCTAGTGCTGGCTCTAGGGTATTGCACAGGTCTTGATAGGTACTCATCGCTCTCTGCGAATAGTTCCGCACTCCTCAGTGCACGATCAGCGATATCTTCCAGCAGCAGTAGATATGCCATATGTGTGCGCTGAGGCAGGTGGCCATGTGTGCGCAACAAGACGGTATACATATGGAATATATAATAAAAAAATAAAAAAGTAATTTGAATAATATAAGCCTACTGTTCATTCATTATGCACATAGGCTATACAGTACGCATGCGTGTGTGTGCGCTGAGGCAGGTGGCCAGGAGCGCACAACAAGACGGTATAAATATGGAATATTAATAGTCTATAATAAATAAAACAAGTCATTAGAATAATATAAGCCTACTGTTCATTCATTATGCACATAGGCTATACAGTATGCATGCGTGCGTGTGCGCTGCCGCTGAGGCAGGTGGCCAGGAGCGCACAACAACACGGTATGAATATTAATACAGTCTATTCCCCTATAGCTACAGTGTGCTGTATGATGACAATACATTTGAATCTAATCTAATTTTGATCCGTCGCAAATTGCTGTTGAATACAGGGATCAGCACATCATACTGTAGATGCAATGTTTTCAATTTCAATCAATCAATCAAATTCAGGTGTACGAGAACGCGCTTGAGAATGAGTGACATATTTCATTCAGGGGATCGCAGCTGTGATCATTTGGCAAGCTTAAGACAAAATTCTCTAGGTTTTTGAAAATGTAGGTGAGACCTTGCCTCGCAGCCAAGATACGAGAAAAACTCAAATGTCAGCCTTTTTCTTTTTCTCATTTGACACGTAACTTTAAAAATAGGATTACTGATATTTCTGTGGGTCCAAATGAAGAAACAGGGCAGTCCTACAGGTCGTTTTTGACAGCGAACAGATGGTGCAGGGGTAGCAGGCGTAAGTAAGTAAGATGGTGCAACTAGGTGGAGTGTGCTGCGTCAATGGAGCTCATAAAAAATATTTGATTCCTGAATAATGATATTGATATCTGTGTAATGAAAATATCTGTGTCCATCTCATTATCTATGCTTATATTCAGATTCAGGCTCATCCTTTTGTATTAGGCTTTCACAATAGTTGATTTTATCAAATCTTTTTATTGTTTTAATTTTTTCCTTCCACATGACAATACAGTAGTAATAATAATAATAATAATAATAATAATAATAATAATAATAATACAAAATAATAGACAGGACTTCAAATCAAATCAAATGACATTTATTTGTAAGGCCCGGCAACACACGTTAATGTCCCCATGGGCCGGACACGTCTTCTTTAAACAAGTCAAGAAGAAACATCACAATAAGTCAAGAACAAAACAAAAACACCATAAAGTCCAAACAATTTCAAATAAATGCTAAATAAATGCAACACTCCCAGACATACCCCACGCGAAGGTAAGGAAAAACTCACTAAAACCTAGCAATAGGAAAAAATGCACCACAGGCAATGTGGAGGAGAGAAACCTTAGAAGGGCCATTCAAGGGGGGATCTCCCTTCTTAGATGTCGGTGTATTTTGTATTTGTATTTATTGGTTTAAAATACAGAGACAGTGCATATTAAGGAACATTTGACTGTAAATATGCCAGTTTAGCCAAGTTGGCTAATTTTCAACTGTAGTCTCTGGGGCAGGTGACATGAGCACAACAATAATTAAAACATAGTACAATAATTAAAACACAGTAGGAATCAATATAGGTTACAATACACTAAAATACATACAAATAAATACATTAAAATACAACCCCTCAGTTAAAAAACATAGTACAATAATTAAAACACAGTAGGAATCGCGGCGGTTAGGTGGTCGAGCGGAGATTGCGTTCGTCACCAGCCCCGGAGCTGTGAGCTTGGTTCGCCTGTTCGAATCCAGCTCACAGCTCCGGGGTTGTCACCAGCTTGGCTGGCCGTCTGCACTGATACAATTGGCTGTATCAGAGGGTGGGAGAAGCTGGCGGGGTGGGTCCGGGTCGTTGTAAACAGCGACTCCTACAGTTCGGTCGGGGCGCCTGCTAAGCGCGGATTGGACGTGAGGGGGATAGTGTGGTCCTCCCACACGCTACGCCCTCTCAATGAGAATCCGCGCTGCCAGGTGAAAAGAAGCGGTGATTGGCTGGACGTGTGTCGGAGGAAGCACGTGGTAGCCTCCACTCTCCCAAATGATCTGACTGTGGGGGGTAAAGCGCAGCGACCAGGAAGGGACTGGGAATTGGCATACGACTAACATTGGGATGGGAGAAAATCGGAGGAAAATGGAGGGGGAAAAAAAAAAAAAAAAAAAAAAAAAACACAGTAGGAATCAGTATAGGTTACAATACACTAAAATACATACATTAAAATACAACCCCTCAGTTAAAATGGTCGCACACTTGACCATCTCTCAACCATGATTTTAAGTTAGTTTTAAATGAGTGATAGTAGTGTTGCAGTAAAACAGGCAAACAGTTGGTAAGCATGCACTCATATGTGTGGTGAAACACAGATGACAATATGACACATGACAATAACAGTAGTAATAATAATAATAAATAATAATAATAATAATAATAATAATAATAATAATAATAATAATAATAATAATAATAATAATAATAATAATAATAATAATAATAATAATAATAATAATAACAATAATGACAATGACAATAAATATAAATAATAAAAATAATAAAACAGAATATAAAATTAAATTAAGTTGCCACAGACATTACAAAAGATGTTTCTTCCCCCACTCCAACCCCAGGACCCCTCAGGACCAACACCCCAACCCCGCTTCGCTGCTAGATCATGGCTTTTATTTTCTCGGCCGCTGAGGTAAATGTAAATGACATCCAAAAGTGTCAAAGACCAATTGGTCGTTGTACGTTTTTCAGGTTGTTTCCACCTCATGGCTATACATTTTTTGGCTGCTGTAACTCCCACTAGAATGATAATTTTTTTTTGTTTGGAGGCCGGTAGTAGTGATATATGATTTAGGAGTAGTGTTGCTGCTGCAAGTGGAATTGTCAGGTTACATATGTCTGAAAGTTTAGTATAGATTTCCAAAAGCAGAGACAGAACAACCTCAAGGTTTTTTTTTCAGATTTATATACACGCTTAATCAAATCCATATACAAAAACCTATCATTAGATATAGTTTGGCGAGAGGACATCCCAGAATTGGACCCGGAGTTTGACTGGGATGATATCTGGACTAATGTCACATTGGCCTCCCGCAACCCTAATCACCAGCAAATAGATTTTAATTATATTCATAGGACATATCTCACACCTAGGAAGCTGTTTGCTATGGGACTGGTGACCGACTCTCGGTGCACTTTGTGCTCTCTGAGGGCCACTGGCACTTATATGCACATGTTTTGGGATTGCCCACCAGTAGCTTGTTTTGGGAAATCCATAACGACTAAACTTTCAAACATATGTAACCTAACAATCCCACTTACGGCAGCAACACTACTTCTGAACGATATATCATTACTACAAGCATCCATACTGTAACGGTTCTCAATTGGTCAGAGATAGAAGAGTGCCTCGGAACTGCTTTCTATACCATTTATGTCTAATGTCTAATGTCTTTTGTGGCGTTTGTGTTGTTTTTTATTTAAACTTTTTGTATTTATTATTATTTTTGTTATCGTTATTGGAGTTAATATTATTGCAGTTTTGTCGTATGATATCTTGTGTTTTGTTGTATTATTGTATTGTATTTTGTTTGTTTTGAAAAAAAGGTAAATAAAAAATATTTGATAAAAAAAAAGAAGGTAATTGTTATATATTGCCTGGCAAGGCAAAAATCCTACACGCCCGGAGGTCATCAACCATCAGCCCACCCAGATCACGCTAGCCATTGTAGCCTGCATATCATAAACATTACGCTAACTATGAGCTAACAGCTCAGCCCAACACAATACGCCAGTCTTGCTTGTAACATGTGCAGCTCGATAAATTAGAATATCGTGGAAAAGTAATTTTATTTCAGTCATTCAATTCAAAAAGTGAAACTCTCATAGATTATAGATTCATTACACACAAAGTGAATTATTTCAAGCCTTTATTTGTTTTAATTTTCAAGGATTATGTCTTACAGCTCATGAAAGCCCAAAAGTCTGTATCACCAATAATCTTCTTTTAAATACATGTATTTTTCTTTTGTATATAGAAATGTCGGCCTTCTGAAAAGTATGTTCATGTACTGTATGTTCACTCAGTACTCGGTTGGGGCTCCTTTTGCACAAATGACTGCATCAACAGTGCCGTCTGGGAGAAATGCGAGGCCCTGTGCAAGATTTAAACGCGAGCCCCCCCCCCCCCCCCCCCCCCCCGAAAGTAAAAAATAAAAATATAAAATATAATTTTTGTAAAAAAAAATTCAAGTCAACGTATTCTTAAATAATAGCTGTGAAGTGTCACAGCCAACTAGTGACACTGGTTATTATGACATCCTGTTCTTATGTTTATTATATATGATTATGAGGAATGTCTGTATATTCTTCCTCCCACTTGTGTAAAACTGTGAGAACTATGGACTGTGGACTCTGGAACAGTAACTTGTGTACACTACAATATCTTGCGTGATCCTGGAGAATGGAATCAATGGAATCAATGGAATCAATACAATAGGTTTATTGTATATATTTGTTTTAAATCTAGGCATATGTTACTGTAGGTGTCTAGATGTGATATGTATTCATATATATATATGTGTATATGTATATATATGCATATACGCTTTGAACAAGTCTCTAGGCCTGGGCTGGTAATGCCCAGTCAGAAAGGAGTTGAGAAGAAACACGGCAGAAACGCGGAATGGAATGCAGAATGCATAGATCTATCTATCCTGCAGAGTTAGCCCTTGTTTTTATGAAGCAGAGGGAGAATGATGGGGAGAATGATGTGCAGAACATATCCACCAATGTATATTGAGCATTTAACATGTATATAAGAGAGGATGCTGTAAGAATGTGTGCTTCCCCCCATGTGTCTGACCTCCTATCACCATACCGAGGGGAAAACTATTATACAACATTTAACTGCAATGTGTGATGTGTACACTTTTAAAACTATACTACAGTTAAATATTAATGTTATGTTACAGTCAGAATGGAAACAGAAACAGATGCTTGGCGATGATACCCACAGAAGGCCTCTCCGTCTGCTTCTCTCACTATTAGAGCAAGTCAGAACGAGAGAGGCACATACAGAAGGAGTTAACGATAAGAATGTGGAGACAGCTCCGACCGGCTGCTCTGCACAAGTCAGAATGAAAAACAGCAGGTTGGCACAGGTTAACCCTTGCCTGTCTTGCCTGCATAGAGTAAACATATAACCAATGATTAGTACAGGTATATGTATATGTATGTATGTACTGTATGTACTATGTGTATATATGCTATATGTACTGTATATGCTGTGTATGCTATATGTACTATATACTCATGCAAGAAGTGTGTTCATTTATTATACACTACACAGGGCAAATTGCTTCCATTTCAATACTGCTTGGCCACTAAGGAATGTGAAGACGACCTTGGGCCTCTGCTAGCCTGCTATTAACGGATAGGGATTTTCCCGCACAAGGTAGTCTGTTGCTCCTCCAGTTACTGTGACGAATACAGGGGGAGGAGAATTCATCTGTATGTATTGTACGTTGGTTGGCTAGTGAAATGACATCACTGTGACATCACTGATTTTAGACCAATAGCAATATGATGCCGGATCGATATAAAAGTGACTGCTCCAGCCTCGGAGCTCAGATTTTTCCATTTGTTACTTTAGAAGACAAGATGCAGGATGTTGCTTGCACGACAACAGCCGTGTTAGGCTTTTGATATTCTAGAGATGAGATGTTTTGTTTTATATAATCTTTTAAACTGTAATGGACATTTCTATACAGTCCTTTTTTGTAATTTAAAATAAAGATGACTTTCTATAATCCATTGAGTTCGATCACTGCTTTCTGCCAGCAATGTGCCATGATGCCGGCCGCGCCCTGATTTCCTATTGAAGGTGACTATAATGTACTGACAGCATGTAATACAGATTGAATCAATTGACTGGTTAATGCTTTTCAGCTAAAAGTTATATATTATATATATATATGCTATGTACTGTATAAATACTATATATGGCAATGTTTGTTGTTTGTCCCTAGGAGGTACTGGGGCGTGCAAACAATGATTACGTGTTAGTACGCTAATGTTACATTATTAACAGTGGTAATACTTATTAAAAGAGTAGTAATACAACCAAGCTTTTCAAATGATCAGTACTACATGCCTTCCCTCACAAATGAGGACGGTGATGATTATGATAATAATGATATTATTGTTATTATAGGCAATGAGAGTTCTCCTAGACATACATTCGGTTTATTACAAACAAGAAGAGATTAACAACTCTTCATGCTTACATTTCATATCAACTGGATATAACTAGACCAGTGACTATGAAGTAAACTTGACAGAAATAGTAATTGACTCGAGAACTTGGCAAGTTTAGCACCTCGCTGGGGGATATCGAGCGGCCAAAGGGTTATATCTCAAGTAAGTGATCTGAGATAATTAGAGACAAGCCCATCGGCTCTTAACATGGCGTCCCTGGCTTAGGGCTGAGATCGGTAAGATAACAGCCAAAATAAAATAAAATAGAAATATTGAAAAAACGGAGAACCGAGCTTTATAATACACCAGACAAAGGATATTGATCTGTATGGCCCTCAGTGAAAAGCAGTGGCAAATTAAAGGCATCTGCATAGTGGGGGCATTGCTGGTGGAGCGGTTGAGGCCGCAAAATTGGATTAAAGAAAACGAAAGTAAAGAAAACCGTCTCTCTAAAATGTCTGGCAGTTTAGAGAGACATCAGCGCAGCCATACAGGCTGGCAGCGCCGGCTAATAAGCTGGTGCTAACTGGAGGCTACCTAGCCATTGCTACCATTGCTAACTGGAGGCTACCAAGCCCGAGACTACAGGAGGCTACCTAGCCATTGCTACCATTGCTAACTGGAGGCTACCAAAACGGAGCCCACTGGAACACAGGCTAACTAGCCACAAGTGAATTGAATGCTAACATGAGGCTACCAAAACGGAGCCCACTGGAACACAGGCTAACTAGCCACAAGTGAATTGAATGCTAACATGAGGCGACCAAAACGGAGCCCACTTGGAATGCAGGCTAACTAGCCACAAGCGAATTGAATGCTAACCGGAGGCGACCAAAACGGAGCCCACTTGGAATGCAGGCTAACAAGCCAGAGCTAACTGGAAATGAGCTGGCCCTAGCCAGACGAGAGCTAACTAGCTCACCATCGGCTAACAAGCCAGAGCTAACTGGAAATGAGCTGGCCCTAGCCAGACGAGAGCTAACTAGCTCACCATCGGCTAACAAGCCAGAGCTAACTGGAAATGAGCTGGCCCTAGCCAGACGAGAGCTAACTAGCTCACCATCGGCTAACAAGCCAGAGCTAACTGGAAATGAGCTGGCCCTAGCCAGACGAGAGCTAACTAGCTCACCATCGGCTAACAAGCCAGAGCGAACTGGAAATGAGCTGGCCCTAGCCAGACGAGAGCTAACTAGCTCACCATCGGCTAACAAGCCAGAGCTAACTGGAAATGAGCTGGCCCTAGCCAGACGAGAGCTAACTAGCTCACCATCGGCTAACAAGCCAGTGCTAACACAAATGAGCTGGCCCTAGCCAGACGAGAGCTAACTAGCTCACCATCGGCTAACAAGCCAGAGCTAACTAGCTCACCACAGGCTAACAAAGCCAGGAGCGAATTGATGGCTAACCAGCCAAGAGCTAACTAGCTCCCAACAGGCTAACAAGCCAGTGCTAACAGGAAGTGAACTGGCCCTAGCCAGACATGAGCTAACAGCTGGCTACCAAGCCAGAGCTAACGGAAGTGAACAGGATGTCTCACAATCATTCCCACATCACCGAGGACGAGGAATTACCCTCGGATGATGGATTGGGAGTTTCTACACCCAGCAGGGGGTTAGACTACCCAAGAGAACGGGGAACACACCCAGAGTCCCCTGAGACGCTTGTGGAAAGTGAGGAATTCACAGAACCAAGCAAATCACAATACCCAGAGCTGCCGGCTGTACAACAGGCGGTAATTGGAACAGGAGAGAAACCTTACTGCTGTGGCCAGTGTGAGAAGAGCTACAAGAGAAAGTCAGATCTTAAACGACACCACATGATACACACAGGAGAGAGACCTTACTGCTGTGACCAGTGTGGAAAGACCTTCACGGCGAAGTCATATCTTAAACAACACAACATGGTACACACAGGAGAGAGACCCTACTGCTGTGACCAGTGTGGCATGAGCTTCAAGAAAAAGGCAAAACTTGGACGACACCACAGGGTGCATACAGAAGAGAAACCTTACTGCTGTGCCCGGTGTGGGAAGACCTTCAAGGTAAAGGAATCTCTTGAAATTCACCACATGGTACACACAGGAGAGAAACCTTACTGCTGTGGCCAGTGTGGGAAGAGCTTCAAGATGAGGACAGAGCTTAAAAGACACCACGTGGTACACACAGGAGAAAAACCTTACCGCTGTGACCAGTGTGGGAATAGCTTCAGGAGAAAGGCATACCTTAAACAACACCACATGGTACACACAGAAGAGAGACCGTACTGCTGTGACCCGTGTGGGAAGAGCTTCAAGAGACTGTCAGAATTTAAACGACACCACATGATACACACAGGAGAGAAACCTTACTACTGTGACCAGTGTTACATGAGCTTCAAGAGAAAGGAAGAGCTTAAAAAACACAGATGGCGGAAACAGCCATGCAAGGTGCCAACCTGCTTAACAGGAGCAGTAAGGGGTTATGTGTCTCGCTCAAGAACACTTCGACACACTACCTGGGATGAGCGGGAATCGAAGCGGAATGATCCCATTCTCTTTGGACCAGAGGAAGAGGAAGGCGACATTCAGATCGGGGATCAGAACCCGAGGCCACAGAGGACTCCTTCAGGTGAAACTAAGTCTGAGCCTGAACATGATGGGGAGCTAAGTACCTCTGAAACTGAACACAGTTCTGATTACTCAACATCTTGAGTAATAGCTCAAGAGAAGCTAGCACAAGGAGACGCTAGCTCCCCGAAGGGGCTTCAATGGCCCAAATGATGGAAAGAGAAATAAGAACCCCCGGTCAAGATCCAGGGGAAAACATGGGGGAGAAACTAACCCCAGAGCAGCAAGCAGAGATGAGAAGGCTCAACTTCGGCCTACCAAAGCCCAGCAACAGCCACCAGCTAAGGCTAGAACAAGGAAAACGGAGTCTTCCGACATCAAATACCTCTCTCCTGCGATTGGGGGGCACTAACCCCAGAACAGCAAGCAGAGATGAGGGCAAAAAGGGAGGAACTCAAAGCCCGGAAGGAAAAACATCAATAGTATCCTTACCTTCTGGGGCCCTGACACATGACACTCAAGCAAGTGCACACTGCACTTGACATTCAGCTCATCTGTCGAGAGGAATAATATATAGTGTTATTGTCATTTAGGAAGAAACATGACATAGAATACTACATTCATTTTGTATACATTTTAAGTATACTATGTAAAGATGTCTGTCTTTTCTCTAAAACCAGAGTAAAGAGGACGAAATAATTTGTAATCTGTTTCATTCAAAAGGGATTTCCTGACAGTAAATATTTGGTAAGTTAGCACCCTACCAACCATATCAGCTGCATGAGATGTACACTCACCAGCGCCTATGGATAAAAATTGAGACTCTGCAAACTCTCATCAAGCTTAGCACCTTGACGCGGGGGGACTGAGCGAGCATCAGGGTCTCTATATCCGACGGGTCTATCAGATTTGTGGGGGCTCGGAAGCTTCAGCATACAGGACGCTGTAGTGCTGGGGCGGCCAAGTCACTGGTTTATAGGTCTGTCAAAACGGATTGGAGGTTCTGGGGCTTAGAACATGAGTTCAAGTGAGTTGGGCTGTATACTAATTGGATAGGTATTAACAGCCGAAAGAATATTAACTGAAATAACTGCTGTCAGGTGCCTCTGGAGTAAAATTAGTTACAGATTTGAGTCAACCTTACTCAAGATTGATCTTATCAGCAGAACCTCTCCAACCAAGACTCTTCCTAATGCTCGAGATCTGGAACAATAAGTGACGTAGATGGTCTGCAGAGCGCAGCAGACAGCCTAATAGTGAATTGGTAAAAAAATCTATCAGGAACAAGAGAGGGTTGATAAGTAACAGCTTGAAGTAGCGTTTACTCACGACTAAAGGGTAACGTAATGTTTACTTACAGTCGAAACCTAAGTAGAAAATTATACTTGTGACTAACAGGTCACCTGAACTAGAAGTAACCTAATGTTTACTTAAAGTCAGAATTTAAGTAGAAAATTATACTTGCGACTAACAGGTCACATGAACTAAAGGGTAACGTAATGTTTACTTACAGTCGAAACTTAAGTAGAAAATTATACTTGCGAATAACAGGTCACATGAACTAGAAGTAACCTAATGTTTACTTAAAGTCAGAACTTAAGTAGAAAAACTCTACGAGTCTATAGCATGATAACTAGCCATTGTGAACAGGAGCGAATAGCTGGCTAACTAGCCATTGCGAACAGGAGCGAATAGCTGGCTAACTAGCCATTGCGAACAGGAGCGAATAGCTGGCTAACTAGCCATTGCGAACAGGAGCGAATAGCTGGCTAACTAGCCATTGCGAACAGGAGCGAATAGCTGGCTAACTAGCCATTGCGAACAGGAGCAAATAGCAGGCTAACTAGCCATTGCGAACAGGAGCTACTAGTAGGCTAACTAGCCATTGCTAACAGTATCTGAAAGCAGGACTGAAACTACTGGAGGAAGCGGGTGTAATGGCCCAATACTCTGTACCCTACCAGCCCAATACGAACGGGGTGGCAGAGAGAGCTGTACGCTCTATAAAGGATCAGAGCAGAACTCAGAAATGGAGGAAGACCGGGAGAGGTCAAGCTCCAGAGCATCCTCAAGGTCCTCATCTAGATCAAGATCTAGGGAGAGAGTTCGGTACCCAAGGGACGAACCTCCTAGACCGAACTAGACCTAGACCTCCTAGACCTCCTAGACCTCCTAGACCTCCTAGACCTCCTAGACCTCCTGGACCTCCTAGACCGAACAAGAGAGCTAAGCAGGCCAAGCAGGCCCGCATATCCTGTGACATGGAGACAGAGAGACATCGGCCTGGACCCAGGTTACAGGGCGACGAGAGCCCTGAATGGACCTGAAAGAGAGAAAAGAAATGAGTCCTCTGTGGACTGTATCTGTGATGTCCTGCGAGGCCTACGGACAGGGTCACACGACCAGGCCAACCACACTTCAATAGAGGATTGCTACTACAATTCTCTGGGACCCGGGGGGTCGCCCGAGAAGTGACAATTCGACCTACCTCAAACTACGGGAGAGATCCAAGAGGTCAGAGGGGGTGACCCCAAGATGACCAAGATGACCAAGATGACCAAGATGACCAAGATGACCACAAGATGACCACCAGGTGTTGTCTTCAGACGACAACACCTGGGTGCGTTGGCCGGGAACAACAGATGCAAGTCTTCCCGCCGGATACCAAGCAACAACGTGACCCCTATCCTGTCGGGCCGTCCAGCCAGGGAACAACAGATGCAAGTCTTCCCGCCGGCTACCAGGGTAACAGGGAACCAAGATGACAGAGGGGGTGTGGAGAGTCACAGCCACGTGACCCCGCAATCGCCATCTCGTCCCCCAGTACAGACGCTATTAAGACAATGGAAAATGACCGACCAGGATGACAGAGGGGGTGTGAAGTGTCACAGCCAACTAATGACACTGGTTATTATGACATCCTGTTCTTATGTTTATTATATATGATTATGAGGAATGTCTGTATATTCTTCCTCCCACTTGTGTAAAACTGTGAGAACTATGGACTGTGGACTCTGGAACAGTAACTTGTGTACACTACAATATCTTGCGTGATCCTGGAGAATGGAATCAATGGAATCAATACAATAGGTTTATTGTATATATTTGTTTTAAATCTAGGCATATGTTACTGTAGGTGTCTAGATGTGATATGTATTCATATATATATATATATATGTGTATATGTATATATATGCATATACGCTTTGAACAAGTCTCTAGGCCTGGGCTGGTAATGCCCAGTCAGAAAGGAGTTGAGAAGAAACACAGCAGAAACGCGGAATGGAATGCAGAATGCATAGATCTATCTATCCTGCAGAGTTAGCCCTTGTTTTTATGAAGCAGAGGGAGAATGATGGGGAGAATGATGTGCAGAACATATCCACCAATGTTTATTGAGCATTTAACATGTATATAAGAGAGGATGCTGTAAGAATGTGTGCTTCCCCCCATGTGTCTGACCTCCTATCACCATACCGAGGGGAAAGCTATTATACAACATTTAACTACAATGTGTGATGTGTACACTTTTAAAACTATACTACAGTTAAATATTAATGTTATGTTACAGTCAGAATGGAAACAGAAACAGATGCTTGGCGATGATACCCACAGAAGGCCTCTCCGTCTGCTTCTCTCACTATTAGAGCAAGTCAGAACGAGAGAGGCACATACAGAAGGAGTTAACGATAAGAATGTGGAGACAGCTCCGACCGGCTGCTCTGCACAAGTCAGAATGAAAAACAGCAGGTTGGCACAGGTTAACCCTTGCCTGTCTTGCCTGCATAGAGTAAACATATAACCAATGATTAGTACAGGTATATGTATATGTATGTATGTACTGTATGTACTATGTGTATATATGCTATATGTACTGTATATGCTGTGTATGCTATATGTACTATATACTCGTGCAAGAAGTGTGTTCATTTATTATACACTACACAGGGCAAATTGTTTCCATTTCAATACTGCTTGGCCACTAAGGAATGTGAAGACGACCTTGGGCCTCTGCTAGCCTGCTAGTAACGGATAGGGATTTTCCCGCACAAGGTAGTCTGTTGCTCCTCCAGTTACTGTGACGAATACAGGGGGAGGAGAATTCATCTGTATGTATTGTACGTTGGTTGGCTAGTGAAATGACATCACTGTGACATCACTGTTTTTAGACCAATAGCAATATGATGCCGGATCAATATAAAAGTGACTGCTCCAGCCTCGGAGCTCAGACTTTTCCATTTGTTACTTTAGAAGACAAGATGCAGGATGTTGCTTGCACGACAACAGCCGTGTTAGGCTTTTGATATTCTAGAGATGAGATCTTTTGTTTTATATAATCTTTTAAACTGTAATGGACATTTCTATACAGTCCTTTTTTGTAATTTAAAATAAAGATGACTTTCTATAATCCATTGAGTTCGATCACTGCTTTCTGCCAGCAATGTGCCACGATGCCGGCCGCGCCCTGATTTCCTATTGAAGGTGACTATAATGTACTGACAGATTGAATCAATTGACTGGTTAATGCTTTTCAGCTAAAAGTTATATATTATATATATATGCTATGTACTGTATAAATACTATATATGGCAATGTTTGTTGTTTGTCCCTAGGAGGTACTGGGGCGTGCAAACAATGATTACATGTTAGTACGCTAATGTTACATTATTAACAGTGGTAATACTTATTAAAAGAGTAGTAATACAACCAAGCTTTTCAAATGATCAGTACTACATGCCTTCCCTCACAAATGAGGACGGTGATGATTATGATAATAATGATATTATTGTTATTATAGGCAATGAGAGTTCTCCTAGACATACATTCGGGTTATTACAAATAAGAAGAGATTAACAACTCTTCATGCTTACATTTCATATCAACTGGATATAACTAGACCAGTGACTATGAAGTAAACTTGACAGAAATAGTAATTGATTCGAGAACTTGGCGAGTTTAGCACCTCGCTGGGGGATATCGAGCGGCCAAAGGGTTATATCTCAAGTAAGTGATCTGAGATAATTAGAGACAAGCCCATCGGCTCTTAACAATAGCACTGCCCGAGGCTGGGCATACAGTCAACATATTCTTAAATAATAGCGCTGCCCGAGGCTGGGCATATGATACAGTCAACGTATTCTTGAATAATAGCGCTGCCCGAGGCTTAGTGGCAATGCACCTGTACAGTCGTACACCTGGCAGTAACAGGGAAAATGCATAAAACACCCCTGGAACCTGATAAACAAGCTTAAAGCCAGGTAAATTTTTCAAGCATGACATGCAGATTTGCAGTTTTGCCTTATTTGAATCGAACTCTATAAGCTTAGTACACACGTCACAAACTGCACGAGTACAGTGTGAGCAGACCCTGTTGCATGATGCAACACACAGAGTGAGAGAGAGAGAGCGCGAGAGAGTGCGCGCGAGAGCGAGCGAGAGAGAGCAAGAGAGCGAGAGAGAAAGAGCAAGAGAGAGAGAGCGAGAGAGAGAGAGCAAGAGAGAGAGCGTGAGAGAGAGAGCAAGAGAGAGAGAGAGAAAGAGAGAGAGAGAGAGAGAGAGAGAGAGAGAGATTGAGAGAGAGAGAGAGAGAGAGAGAGAGAGAGAGAGAGATCGATCCACGGCAGGAACAGAATAGATTGCATTAAAAACTCACCAAACGTCCAAGAGGAAGGAGACAACCGTGGAGATGACAAAGTTCACCAGTCCATATTGTCCCCCCCATTGGGAGTCTGTTCCTAGTTCATCTGCCACACGTTAGCACTCGATAACGTAGCTAACGCTAGTTAGCTGTCCCTGCCTTTAGCTAAGCCGACATGGCTAGCCTGACTGAACATTCTAACACGCAACAACTTTCATCTTCAGTCCATCTGCCGAACGTCCTCTTGGCATAACCTAATCACTATACTTGGTATTGATAAGCTTACGGCACGCAGCGTTATTTCTTCTGCTCCGATGCTGCACATTTGGTTTTCAAAAGTAGGATGCTCTTGGCCAAGACATCCACTCGCTCCCGTGGATAGTGCCGAATAGACCCCGTACCTGTACCCCCTCCCCTCGTGGATAATACCGGTCTTCTTCACATCTCTCTACCGACTACCAGACCGATGCCAACCAGCTCCCCCTAGTGTTAGTCCTCCCATGATGCTTTGCAAAAAAGTAAACGGGTCATTGAATGAAACCAATAGTATATCTGCAGAGCTGCAGAGCCCGGAACACTATTCTACAAACGTGTCTAATGTGAAATATATAAGCATGTAAGCAAAACTAGATTTTAGGTCTGTGATGGAAAGTGATTGTTAACATTCTATTTATTTATATTTTTATTAAAAAAAAAAAAATAATAATAATAATAATAATAAAAAAAAGTTATTTATTTATAAAAAAAATTTAGAGGCCCTCCTCCCCGCGAGGCCCTGTGCGACCGCACTGCTCGCACGCCCCTTGAGACGGCCCTGTGCATCAATACAGCAAAATATGTTGACTTTTCCATGATATTCTAATTTATTGAGCTGCACCTGTATATCCAGCCAGCACAATGAAATACAGTTCTATAGCTCAATTGAGCAATCTGTAGGTCACCTATGAACTATTGTAATAATAATAGAAATGTTAGTCAATATCCATTATATCAAGGACGCTAGGCTAGAATCCGTTAGCTTAAAAGATTAACCCGGGGCTAACATAGTTATGTCAGCTCAATGCAATACAGTTTGTCAGTCAAAGCATGTGTTCTGCTAGCTTAATTGAACATGAGGTTTAGTGCTTAGAGCTTAGTGCCATGACCCGGAGCCAACCTAGCCAGGCCAGTTCAATGCAGCACAGTCTGCTAGCCAACGCACGTGTTCCTTTGGCTTGTTTGAACAGATGATGGTCCCAGCATGCGGGCTAGCCCAATGCCATACAGTTCGTCATTATCATGAACTGCTATTACTCAGCTTAGCTCGCACAATGAAAGTCCGAAAATTGGTTAGCTTAGCTCAGTCCGATTGTAGCCACGCTCAATATTCACGCTGTTAACAAGCATTCTCATCAGCCTCTAGGTTGGCCCGTGTCTCCTTTTCTGCCTCGGTAACCGACCAAAATAATAATTTTCCTTGTTCCATCTTTCAGTTTGATGGAAAGTTTGGCCGGGAAAAGTAGTATTGGTCGGCATCCCATCTTCCAAAGTTCAGCTATGGTTTCTCTGTATTCTCCTCTTTGGGCTAAGACCTCTGGTGTGTAGTGGCAATGTGATGATTTTTGTAAAGTAATTCTCCCCTTCTGGTTCAGACCTCACGAAGATCAGCTACTTTACCTGCAGTCTGTGGATCTGAACAATGATGGCCCTTGGTTTCTGCTCTTTCCCGAGCTTAGCTACGTTAGCTCTATGCGCCATGTCACATTCCGGGGGTTCAGCTAACAAATCCTTACTCTGGATCTCTTGTAGCATCCCCGGAAAGAAGTTTGAAGCACGGGTTCCTTCCGTGTCCTGTGGGATACCGACAATTCCGGGATTGTCTTTTACTTACTTTTTTTAACTTACTTTTTTACTTACTTTTTTACTGTATGAAGCACACTCTCATGGGCTCATACAGAACCAAGCATTTCACCATAAAGTACATGTATTTTATTGTGACAACTAGGGGTGTAACTAGGGATGTCCCGATCGCCTTTTTTTGCTTCCGATCCGATCCCGATCATATGATTTTAAATATCTATCGATCCGATCGTTTCCGATCCGATCTTTCACATTAGTAATCAATTTTGACGCATTTTTGTCAGAAACTGGCAGAGTGAGACAAGCCCATCTGTTGCCTATAATAGGGCGCGAGAGCGGAGGCTTTTGTTATTACATTCACCCTGAGAAATGTGCTTCTGCTTCATATGAGAAATATTAAAAGTTTCAATATATGTTTGCACATTAGTATACATTCAGTGTTCGACTTACGTAATGGTCCATTCTGGTCTGAAACGCCGATGATAATCCTCAGTCACATAACGTTATCCTCCAGTTGAAAAGTTAGTCTGAAAACTTCGCCTCCAGCCTGCTGCTTCATGATTTTTTCCTCCACGCGGAATCTCCTCCTTGCAAACATTGCAACTGGCTTGACTATCTATTTTAAAATGCTTAGTTCCAAACCTCTGACATTAAGTCTAGCTGCTCAAGTCAGTGGATATTAACCGTGTTTCGGGAGCGACGTGTTGTTGTTGTGATGTGGTCGCGACTCGCGTGTAGCGTGTAGCGTCTAAATTAAAGGGAATGTTTGTTGCAACGGTGAAAATTAAAGGGGAATGTGTTTGTTGTGGATAATTATTCTGCTCTGTGTGACAATAAATACATTAATGATGATATATTATATGTAATTTAAAACCAAAACTAAGGCCTCCGTATGAGTTTAAGACGTGGACATGGTCATGTTTGTTGAATAAAATTTTTCTTTTTTTGACTGCCGATTTTTATTATTATTTTTTCCCGATCCCCGATACTCTGAAAAGCACGTGATCGACGCCGATTCCGATCACGTGATCGGATCGGGACATCCCTAGGTGTAACGGTACACAAAAACCACTGTACGGTACGTACCTCGGTTTTGAAGTCAAGTTTCGGTACGGTTTAGGTACAGTGGGGGAAAGTTTGGCTTTCCATGTTCCACTCAGGGGTGATGTAGTGTGCAGTAACTAATTGTACTTGTAGGCAGGGGCGTAGCTGTAGATTCTGGGCCCCATGAAAGAATGTATTTGTTGGCCCCCAATTAATGCGAGCACACGTAAGCGCGCAAGCTGAATTTCTTTTGGCCATTTATTTATTGATGAAAACGCATAATATGGTTTTTACCTATACATTCGGATCAGCAGTTCAGCACCTGCACTGTTGGTGGGTGAGCCTAGTAAAGGATGTCGCATTGCGTTCATCTTCAATTAATGGACCAATGCAATAGTCTACCAAAGAACCTTGAGTCGCACTAGGCTGGGAACAACCCTGGGTCAAGTGATAGTAAACTGGACTGGACGAACAACATCGAGGCCCTACAGGAAGGGACAGAGCAGACTGTTCTTCCTGGGAGGGCTCAGGTATTTTAATGTCTGCAGCAAACTGCTGCAGATGTTCTACCAGTCTGTGGTTGCTGGTGCCCTCTTCTTCGCTGTGGTATGCTGGGGGGGCAACACCAACACAGACAAAATAAACAAACTGGTCAAAAAAGCAAGCTCTGTGGTGGGAGCGGACCTGGACAGTCTGGAGGTGGTGGGGGAGGACGAGGAGGAAGCTGTATGCTATCCTTGAGAACCCCTGCCACCCCCTCCATGATGAGCTGACCGCAATGCGGTCCACGTTTAGCCACAGACTTATCCCCCCCCCCCGACATACCACAAAGCGCTTCGGGGCAGTCCTTTGTGCCGGTGGCAATCAGGCTCCACAACCAGGCAGGGCCAGGACGGGCCAACTGCCGTGGACTGGAGGAGCTGGGTTGTGGACTGTAACCAATTAATTTTATTATTTAACATCATGATTGGACTTGTTTCTTTTTCTTTTCACCACTTTTAGCTCTATTTTAGCCCTATTTTAGCTCTTTTTATCCATATGTATTTGTCCATCTTGTTTTTAACACATACTAATAAGTGTATGTTATGTATTAACTGTTTCCACTAACTGTTTTAAAATGTCTGTTATGCTGTAATGGACATCTGAATCTCCCCTTGGGGATAAATAAAGGTTTTCAATTCAATTCAATAGCAGATCTTCTACCTCAGACACCACTACAGGTGGCTCAGTATCTGTGGAATCCTGTGTCGGAGCCTCACTTTGTCCCTGACATTGACTGTCCATAGCTGCTTCCTCCTCATCTGTGCTGCTTTCATGGTCCTCAACTTCTTCTTGTACTACTTCTGCCTCTTCACCTCTGCTCTCCTCGTTGGCTGCCTTGCTCGAGTATCCATAGTGTACATGATTTATAAAATGTCCTATAATAGTAATAACACAGTACAGCTCGAGCTACCTCTTAATTGTTATAATAATAATAATAATAATAATAATTTGTATAGATATTTTCCAATTGCTCAAATCTAGCTATAGCTACTGTAACAACCTCAATTTAATGTGCCAGTGGTCAATGGTATTGCAATTACTGGAAGAACTAGAGTAACTAAATGTGAATATTACCTAAAGTTGTATTCAATGCATGGTAAGCATATTTAAAAATCTGTGTGTTAACCCCAAGCCCTGCTGCTTACCTCCCTCTCCTTCAACTGGGAGCTGGCCTGAGGGAAGGGGACAAGGGGTACTGATCCTGAAGCCGCATCTGTGCATTAGAGCAGTGCAATGTTAGCATGTAACATTATACAGGTTAGGTTAGCTAGCCATAGCAAAAGGGCATAGCTGCTGGATACAAATTCACTGGGCTCATCTACACTCATCTAATTTTTTTTATAGCAACAGGTAGCTGATGAATTGAAAATGGGGGACCCTGATGTAAACAAGATGAAAGTCTTTCTCTGGTCTGCATCCCCTTAACAATTGTGTGTATTGAGCTGTACTGTATTGTACCCATTCTGCAATCTGTTAATAAAGTTTTCAATCAATCAATCAGCTAACGTCAGCCACAAAATGTTGGCCAAGCTGTTATGGGCTTCAAAACAAGTTCTGTGAATAAATACCTTTCTTGTGAAAATACTTGGTGACTCTTGCAATGCTGATGTTTTTTCTTTCATTTCTGAGCTCCTGAAACATGAGCTGTAGACGTTTTCCTGTCACTCTGACTCTGTCCTCTGACTCTGACTCTGCTGTGCGCTGCTGTGTATGTGGACTGAACCATGCAATGAAAGAAGGGAGGGGTGCTCATATTGTCAAACAAAGTAACAAGCACCTGTTTGTTTCTTTTGTGACGTTTTTCTTTAATACAGGCAATTATACTTTTGACTCAACTACATTAACTTACTTTAGGATAATAATAAAACCATATTAATAAAAAGATAATAATAGTGTTCTCTGGGCTCCCCCCCAGTGCTGGGCCCTTGGAATCATCCTAATCTACCCCCCCCCCCCCCCCAGCTACGCCCCAGCTTGTAGGGCTGTCAACGAATATTCTATATTGAAATTAATAATCAACTTGTACAAAAGAAAAATAATAATAATAATAATATTAGATTGTGAAAAAAACAGCCCCCGGTGGGCGGTCGTTAGTGGTTAACATACCGTTGTATTCGTTCGGTACACTACACAGCCGTTCGGTACGGTACGGTACACACTGAAACTTGTTCGGTTCGGTACAGATATGTGTACCTTTACACCCCTAGTGACAACTAATAAACAAACTTGAAACTTGATCTTGAATTCTTATATTGTAATGTCTTTCACGAGACTGGACTTTGCTGAGCCTGGCTTGAATCCTGGTCAGCTCTGTCTGCTTGTCGGTCAAATTCTTCTACACGCGCCACAGGCGCTCGCTCTGTTGGCTAGCTTCCTTCGTGAGCAGGATAATCTCCTTAGAGTTGTTTGAGGATTTTGTGTGAAGTATTTCCATTTTCTCCTTCACCGGTTTAATAGCCGCCTCTATCTCAGCCGTTACCACCTGTCGGTATGATTCAAAGTATTTGTTGAATTGTCTCTCCAGTTGCTTTTCCAATTGAGCTTCCAGTAGTTCTGCGATAAATAGCTTAATAGGCTACCGGTGTCGCCAAGCCATGCCCAGCGGTCCGCTTGCTTGCCATATTTGTGATAAAGTTAGTAAACTGTCGAAATCATTAATAAAATAAATAAAAAAAAAAAGACTGGTGGGGTAATAAAGATGTTGGTTTTTAAAAGTTTAGGGAGTGGTCGTGAATACATCTCTACTCCATGATGCCGCCCAGCCAGGGCTCTTTTACTCCGAGGCAGCCCAGAGTCGGCTTTCACAATAGTTGTATTATTTCTAGGGCTGTCAAAATTAATGCTTTAACTTTGGAGATTAATTTAAATTATTTAAAGCATTAAAATAAATGTATCTAGATTAATCTATGGAGTGAAAAATCTTCAATCTTAGCGTCGCGGATATAAGAAAGAGGTCTGAGTCAATGTTGATGGTTTTGTTGAACATTTGTATTTCACAGAGAGAAACTGTATTCAAAGAAAGCTATTAAAATAGTCTTTGAATCGAAATATACTTTCTTTGTGTTGATTTTACATTAATTCCATGATTTTACTCAAGTAAATATCTGTTACAAGCTCCGGTCTTAAGTAGAAAAATGCTATTTTTAATCTAGATTAATCTAGATTAATTACAGAAAATTGTGAGATTAATTAGTAAAAAAAAATGTATCTATTGACAGCACTAATTATTTCTGATTGTATACTAAATGCTAGATAGCAAAACTGAGTATGAGTTTTGAATGTATTGATTTATTAATGTATTCTATTACTTGAAGTAATTGTAGTTCTTCATGTTTCTTTTAGACCGGCCCAAAGCTACCCTGACTCAGACACCAAACCCAGCCTACACCGGAGAGACGGTCATTATGAGCTGTTCAGTGTCTGGCAGTGGATGGAGCTACAGATTCAGGTTCAGAAGCAACATTCAGACTGAGATTGGTTTTGAAGTACAGAACTCTGGTAGATACAGTATATCTGAAGACAGGCTCACCATCAGTAGAGTTGAAGATTCTGACAAGTATTACTACATTTGTTGGGGACAGAGAACTGCTAGACGCCTACTGTCATCCTCCTACAGTAGTCAACCTACATATCTACAAGTTGTTGGTGAGCCCTTTTAAAATGAATTATTATGAGAGAGAAGTTGAGGATAAGAGAATGTGGAATTCAGTTCAGGAATCTTTCAGATTCAGGTGGTTTGCACAATTGCAATAACAAAACATATAACTACAACTAAAGTATTGTGTTTAATAGGTATAAATGAGCAATGCAATTTGTGTAGGTGTAACTGATGAGATACAGTAACTATAAGAGATAACATCACATGAAGAAGAGAAAGGTTCAGATCTTCACATCAAGCTCTTCACATCAAGCTCTTCACATAATCGTAAGTGTACGTGGACGTACTGTATATATACTGTATGAGAGAGAGAGAGAAAAAGAAAGAAAGAAAGAAAGAAAGAAAGAAAGAAAGAAAGAAAGAAAGAAAGAAAGAAAGAAAGAAAGAAAGAAGAAAGAAAGAAAGAAAGAAAGAGAAGAAACTCCACTATGCTTGATCAATGGATGGTTCATGTTTACCCCACCTTTAATCTGAACAGCAGCTACACCAGTGGCCACGCTGAGCGCTGATAAGACAGATTTACCAGATGGAGGCAGAGTGACTTTGACCTGCTCTGTGGTACAGTCTTCTGGCTGGAGATACTACTGGTACAGAGACTTTGAACCACTGATCATCGAAGGCGGTGCTCTCTACACAGCTGGGCCTGTCATTGTCTCAAACAGAGGTACCTACTGGTGCAGAGGAGGGAGAGGAATCCCAGTCTACTTCACACAATACAGTCCATCAATCACCATCAACAAAATTGGTGAGTATATTTGTATCAGAGTGCAGGATTTGGACAAATAATCTCAGGTAAGCCTACTTTCTATGAATCATGTGTCTATAATGTAATATAAGAATACTCGTAAAGTCACAATGTATTTGTCACCAGAACCCCAATGGAAAGTACCCCAGTCTACAGCTAGGTATACTTTCCCAAAGAGCTCAGCTGATCATCCCATACCAGATTTCCCCAAGACCACAAACAAGACAAGGAGAGAATGTTTGAGATACAATAGGTAACACTTTATTACAAAATATAATATATAGCACATGAATTCATAAGTTTATTTAAATAGCAATTTACTAGACTAACTAAAATACCATGCCCTTAGGCCTAGGGTAGTTAAGAACGGAGACGCTCCCTGCACTATAGGTCAACCCCCCCCCCAGCTGTTATTACCACCCACCTACTTGCCCTGCCCCTAAAACACTACACACGTGAGGGAAGGTGCTGCACTGCACACAGGTCTGGACACTATCACACTATTCGTCCAAAGTATCACCACACACTTTCTCAACTTCACGGCAAAAGCCTGGGCGTATATCACACTATTTATCCCAGGGAGGCACGGCACAGAATGATGAATAGTAATATTAAAATAATGAACACTGAATATAATATATATATAAAAGATAAGGGGGCTGTAGGATAGTGGGGGATGTTGAACACTAAGGGTTATGCCATAGGCCAGAATGCTCCTCTCCACGTCCTAGCCTATACGTTTGAGCAGTAGCAGCGTTGGGTTACAAACATACAAAAAGATAGTTAAGACCGGGGCCCGAAGGTGAGGACCGGGAGGTCTCCTCCCCTTCCCGCTCTCGCAGCCCCTCACGCCTTTGGGCTAAAAAACGGTCTGTCTGCAACTGGGATTTAGTGTACTCCAAGCAAGGGCGTATCGTAATGTCCTCCCGCCTGCAAAGGAGAGCACAATCTGAAAAAAGCCAAGTCCCCTGTGTGTGGGTTTAGAGTCACAATGCACACTTTCAATAGTATTCTCGATACACAAGAGAGAAGCAGTTTCACAGAGGGAGAAGCGTCCAGGATACTGCGTTCCAATCTTCCACAGTTTACTTAGTTACTTGAATTAATGCTGTTCTTATAATCCACAGCTTGACACAGTTAATATCATTCACGATTCCAAATCACAGTTAGTTTGTTTCTCCACTGACCGCTCTGGAAACAGTTTGCTTGTCAGGCGCGCATTCTGATATGTTTGTATTCTTTTTACTCACGGCGTGCAGCGTTGCAATACTGTATCTCTTGGTTGAGGCTCCACTCGTTCAACAGCAGGGTGAACACAGCAGTAGGCAGCAGGAAAAGTTTCCACTGGGAAAAAGCACAAAGAAAGAGTTGTGTGTCCCAGTATTCCCGCAGCTCGGCCGTCCGGTGTCGACCTCCCGACTCATTCTGCTGCTACCAAGAATGCATTTCCCCTTTGACCATCTCCCGGGGCTTCATGGCACCGCCCCTACACGCCCGCCAGCCAATCCGCTGCCCCCTCCAGCGGCACACGCCTGCAACGTAAGAGAGGGAACTCCCATGGGTAGATCCCACGCTCAATGAATACACACACCTGCTACCGTTCTGCACTTACCTGATCAATTCCTCCAGCGCATATCACCACATCAGTAGGACGGCTCCTCTCCTCCCACTGGAACACCATGGACTTCATCTGACAAGGGAAGAATGGACAGCATAGCACGGCACGGCTATAGGAAATGACCATAACTACATATATTGCATATGCACTTGCCTGACACCCTGCCAGGTACGCATGTAGATCCTCACAGGCCCATCACTGGGGTGTGTCCTCCTCTCAGGGTCCAGCAGGTCCATCAGCACACACACACACACCCACCCCCACCCGTGACACCCCCCCCCCCCCCCTATTTTGATGGCCATCCCGGTCATCACAGCTGGACCAAGCAAATGGGTGGTTTGCCCAGGTTGCTGCGCCTGGATCGTCGAGGCGGTATCACCTCCGGGGGATTACAGCATGCTCTGCTTCGGCCCCTGCATTTCCTCGGGCGCTCCCTCCTTCCCTGGGATCGACAGGTACCTCGGCCTCCTCAGGGCCCTCTTCCACTCTATTCGGCTCAAGGCCTGCTCCTTCTAGCTGTGCAGGTATCCTTGGTTCCTCCACGGGTCTTGGTACAATGGGGCCAAGATGAAGCTCTGGAACCGGGGGGACGTAGCCACCCTGGGCAGTAGGAAACGGCGGTAGGAAGGGGAAGTTGGGATCCTGGGCTCCTGTGGTTGCCCCACCTTCCGCCGGTTCCTCCAGCAAGTCATCTGGATGGGGAGGCATTCCGGCCAGGCAGGGGCGGAGATTGTTACGATGCAAGGCACGACCAGGGCCCTCTCGTCCTTCAGGTCGGACCAGATACACGGGTTGGTCAGGTCATTGTTGCCCGATGACTACATGGGGTCTTGGTACCCACCGTGGTGCCAACTTCCCATGGGCACGCCGACGAAAGTTACTTACAGAGACCCGCTCCCCCGGCAGCAATGGTACTGCCCGTGCTCCTTTGTTATAGCGAGTACGGTCCCACCTCAGTCTCTTGGCAACATTCGCTTGTACAGTCAGTCAGTGGTGGCTGTGAACCCATCCCTCCAGGGTGGCTCTCTGTTGCGGGGGCGAGACGTCATGTATCAAGTCCACTGGTAACCTGGCATGGCGACCAAACACAACAAAATGTGGAGTCATACCGGTACTAGCATGTATGGCATTATTGTAGGCTTGGACTAGGTATGGAAGCTGATGGTGCCAGTGTGGTTGGGTGTCTGGGTCGAGGGAGCCCAGCAGAGAGAGCAGCATCTGATTAAAGCGCTCACAGGCCCCATTGCCCTGAGGGTGGTATGGAGTCGTGCGGCTCTTCACGCACCCGTACGCGTGAATACTTTGGGCAACCAACATGTTCTTCCGCGTTTCTCTGATTGGCCAGCGTTGGCCAGCGCTCTCCTTTGTGAATACCAGCGCTCTACGCTCATTCCCTACGCCGCGCATGCGCATGAGGCTCCCCCAGGTTAATACGCAACGCGATAATCCCCCTGGTTAATTACCTTTTAAATATCTGTTATGTGGTTAGGGTATGTTTTTTAAATAAATGCCAAGTCTTGTAAATAATAATAACAATAATTGCGTTGTGAAACCTATGGTGCTCAAGTGCAACATCCCATGGGAAACGTGAGCCTTCAGAGCTGCTCTTATTTGTAAATAGAAGAAAAAGGAGTTTTTCATTGTTCAAGAGTGGATATATGTTGCAGAACATGCCTGTTAATTACCTTTTACATATATGTTATGTGGTTAGGGTATGTATGTTTTTTAAATGCCCAGTCTTGTAAATAATAATAACAATAATTGCGTTGTGAAACCTGTGGTGCTCAAGTGCAACATCCCTATATACTATAATACTCATGTACCATGTTCTACAGTAAGTGGGGAGTGTAAACAGTGATTCAAACCCCCTCAATGTACAGTGATTCAAACCCCCTCAATGTACAGTTTCTGACAGCTGGGCTGTGTTGTCACGCGAAATAACGTTATGAATAAATCGCGAAATAACATTATATAACGTGTTCAATAGGGCTTTGATTCAAGCCGGTGCATGAGATGAGGTTCTATATGTAGAACATGGTACAGTAAGTGGGGAGTGTAAACATTTATAGTTAAAGACAGTAGAGCTTGAGTATGTTCGATAGGGCTTTGATTCAAACCGGTGCATGAGATGAGGTTCTATATGTAGAACATGGTACAGTAAGTGGGGAGTGTAAACAGTGATTCAAACCCCCTCAATGTACAGTGATGCAAACCCCCTCAATGTACAGTGATGCAAACCCCCTCAATGTACAGTTTCTGACAGCTGGGCTGTGTTGTCACGCGAAAAAACGTTATGAATAAATCGCGAAATAACATTATATAGCGGTATGTTATATAACGTTACAATGTACAGTTTCTGACAGCTGGGCTGTGTTGTCACGCGAAATAACGTTATGAGTGAATCTGGTAGTTGTTTTGATAAATATGTTGTTTTGATAAATATGTATTCTACGGATTCGAACATAACATTACATTTCCGCGATTAGCCTCGCTTGGCGTTTGAGTGCCGTCAAAAAGAAAATGCGCATGCGCGCGTTACCGGGGGAAAACTAGCGTAGAGAGCTGGCCGATCGCTGGCCAATCAGAGAAACGCGGAAGGACATGTTGGTTGCCCAAAGTATTCACGCCACCCGTACACATCACACAACTGCTGCATCAGCCGGGACTCAAAAGCAGCTCCTTGATCCGTCAAAAACCGCTCTGGACACCCAAAGGGCTGGATCAGTGTCGTCCATAGCGCCTTGACCGTACTGGCCGCCATCTGATCCTTGGTGAGAACGGCAAAGGCGTAGGTCATCACCAGGATGTAGGGGTAGACATCGGCCGGCCGACCTAATGATAAGTAGTCCAGGCCCACCACCTCAAATGGGTAACTACTCCTGATGGAGCTCAGCGGCGCCCGTTGTTCTGGTCCTGCCTTGCTTACTGCACATGTGGGGCACTCCCTGGTCCAGAGCTGTATTGCCTTGCCCATGCCTGCCCAGAAGAACCGCCGCCGCAGCAGGGATAGCACCTTCTCGGTACTAGAATGGCCAGCTGCCCGATGGTACTCCTTCCAGAGACCCGACTGAGGGGCCGACTGAGGGGTACAACCAGTTGGTCAGTGGTCAGGTGTGTATCGAACTCCATCACTCTTCTCACAATGAGTCCTTTGTGGAGGTTTAGGCACTCCCAGTCCACCAGCAAGCCCCGTAGGCCCGGAGGTAATTTGCGGCGGCGGTCTAGGGGTGGCGGTGCCCCCTGGGTCAGCCATCGATGGACTTGTCACAGGTCCGGATCCTCCCGCTGGCTCTGTATCCAGTCCAGTACCTCTGGGGCTGCTGCATCAGTGTCCACAGCTTCCTCGCCGCCCTTCCTGGCAGGTCCTGCCCTTCCACTGCCTGGACCGTCGTGCTCCCAGCCTCTGGCAACCGAGACAATAGATCGGCATTCTGATTGACAGCCCCTGGCCGGTATTTGATCACGTAGGAGTAGTTCGCGAGCTGGGCCGCCCAGCGCTGCTTGTGTGCCCCCAGTCGGACTGTTTCCAGGTGCACCAGCGGATTGTTGTCCGTGAAGATAGTGAACTGGGCCCCCCAGAGGTAATCTTTGAATTTTTCGGTTACCGCCCACTTTAAAGCCAGCAGCTCCAACTTGAAGGAGCTGTAATTCTGGTCATTGCGCTCCGTCTGGGAAAGGCCGCGACTGGCGTATGCAATGACCCACTCTAGGCCCTCCTGGACCTGGGACAGGACTGCCCCTAGCCACTCCAAGCTGGCATCCGTGTAGAGCCTGAACGGCTGGCCGTAGTCAGCGAAGGCCAAGATGGGGGCCTCCAACAGGTTCCTCTTCAGCTCCTCAAATGCCTGCTGACAGGGTGGCGCCCAGGTCACTGGCGCAGACGGTCGTCCAGCAGTACCCTGGAGCAGTCGGGTCAGAGGGGCGGCGATCCGGGCAAAGCCGGGGACGAACCGTCGATAGTACCCCACGAATCCCAAGAATGACTTCACCTGTTTGGCCGTGGTGGGCACGGGCCAGCTGCGGACGGCCTGAGTCTTCTTCGGGTCAGTCGCCACCCCTTGGCCGCTGACTATATGGCCCAGGTACCTCACCTCCTGGTGGAACAACCTGCACTTTCCCGGCTGGAGTTTAAGACCGTGCTCCTGAAGCCGATGGAACACCATCTCCAGATGATTCAGGTGGCTCTGAAAGTCTGGGGAATAGACGATCACGTCGTCCAGGTAGATCAGAAGGTGGTCATTCACCTGGCTGCCCAGGCAACGCTGCATCAATCGTTGGAAGGTGGCGGGGGCATTGCACAGACCAAAGGGCATCCGTTCGAACTGGTACAACCCCAGTGGCGTGGCAAAGGCCGTCTTCTCCTGGTCCTCCGGCGCCACTTCCACTTGCCAGTACCCGCTGGCCAGATCCAGGGTACTGTACCAGGTCACCTGGGTCAAATTGGTCAATGACTTCTCTATCCGGGGCAGCGGGTATGCATCCTTGTGGGTCACGGCGTTCAGCTTCCGGTAGTCTATGCAGAAGCGCCAGGATCCATCCTTCTTGCGGACCAACACCACTGGGACCGCCCATGGACTGGAGCTCTCACACACCACCCTGCTGTCGATCATCCCCTGCAGCAGCGTTCTCAGCTCAGCATATAGCTTGGGTGGAATCGGACGGTACCTCTCCCGAATCGGTGGTGCGTTTCCAGTGGGGATATTATGTTGAACCACCTTGGTACGCCCGAAGTCCTCCTCATGTGCAGCGAATACATGGGTCCATCGGCGCAGCAGGGCAGCAAGCTGTACTTCTTGGTCCCTTGTCAGTCCCTCCCCCCTCAGATCCAGGGCCAGGTGGTCGGCCAGGGTGGGTTCAGCTACCCGACGCACATCCACTTCTACCACCCCGGGGCCGGTGTCTGTCAGAATCAGATGGTTGGCCCCATGTATATCCTGCAGGGGGACCAGTGACACCGTGGCCAGGGAGCACCGCTGGGGGATTAGCACAGAGGAGAGATGGGGGTTACAAATACGCAGTGGCACCTTACCTCCCCATACCCAGCTGAAGGGTTACTTGCCAGCCACGCTCTCCTACCATCAGGTCGGTGTGGTCTTCCACCAGCACAGGGCAGTCCAGGCGACCCATCCGTGGAGTAACATCTGCCCAGACCACAATCTCAGATTCCGGGGGCACCAGGACAGGGGCCTGTCGCCGCAGCCTAGCCGTGCCACTGGCCACGTCTGCTGGGGGGGTGCCTTGTACCTGCTTGCAAAGAGTAAATGCCTTTAGCCACACCCTCCTGGCCGCTGGAGGGACAGTGGACTTAAAAGCTTCCTGCCCTGGGTGTCCCTTCTGAAATAGGCCCTCCCAGCACTCTGATATAACGTTCATGCCCAACAGCCCATACTCAGTGCTAATACAGTCATCATTTACAATCACCACCCCTCGACCCAGTACCTCAATGATGCCAATGGTGAAATCGAGAACCACGTAGCCCACAAACGGAATCTGTAGTCCATTGGCAGCTCGAAGGGTCAGCCACGGTAGTTCTCCGGCTCCGTGGAGTCCCTCGCCACCGAAATGGCGCTGAAAGAATGATTGGCCAAACAGAGTCACCTGTGAACCCGTGTCCAGCACACAGGGTACCTTCTTGCCCCGAATCAGGACCTAACAGTCTTAGTCAGTTTTTGTCTACATTTTGTCTTTTTTGTTTTACTCTAGATTTAGTCGACGAAAACGGATGACATTTTTGTCTATTTTTAGTTAACACTATGATCGCCGTGGACGAGTTTACACGTCATTCCTAGCCATGCTCATTCTGCCGAAGACGCCGTAACTCGTCTTTGATGTCAATATTTCAAAAATCTGTCATCGAAATCATATTTCCTTTCCGGAGCCCTGAGACACACTGCAAAGCTCCACTCAACTCTCTAGCGGTTCAAGAGCGCCATCTGGTGGCCGATCGGCAGATCGCCAACCGGAAATTAACCTTTGAACCGGTAGTGCTCATCCATATGTGGTCCGGGCACTCGCTATCGTTAGAGAGACTCCGTATTGACACAGTGAACATCGATCGGTGCAAATAACTCGAAAAAACAACATGATTTGGACGTATATACTATTATACAACCTGGAAATGGATCAGGCATTTCTCCATCCCATAATAGAAAAAATTCTGTTCCACGCTCATCTGCCAGTGGCGCGAGGAAGCCACGGTAAGATTCAGCGTTATTTTCTAACGTCTTCTATACTAACTGATCTGATGAACATATGACCCACTCTGGATGAATCATCTAACGCTGCCCACGGAATTATAAACGATCCCCCGCCCATCCGGTCATCATCAGATGATGCGTAGAAACTTCTAGAACCACGTCCAGTTGAAATTCTTTATCTCGCACAGATTCCTACCAAACTGTATTTGATCATCAATATAATGCATTTAGGGCTATAAATCACGTTCTGAAGAAAGCTGCAGAAAACGATAAAAACATACTTATACTTTAGACCATATTTTTGTATGAATATGTGAATGAAAAAGTTTAACGTTGCTACACCCTGAACAATACATATAGGACATTGAATGGGCCATAATAATGGCAATTTAGCAATATAATTTAAAAAGTTATAGCCCTGCAAAGAAGGGGAACTTCTCCATAGACAAATAGAGCTGGCGAGGGATGGTAAATTATGAATTTAACCCATGGCGATTAAAGTGTTAATGGAAAAAAAATGGTCAGAAGTCAGAAATAGTCAACATGGAACATTTTCTGATTTAAATTGCGTATTTATTTTTTAACCTAGGGGAATCTGAGTCTGCGGCACAAGTGATACACAGGAAGTATATATGTTGGTGTACACATGGTCCAATGTATTGTTGCTCCTACAGTATATGTTGGTGTAGACATGGTCCAATGTATTGTTGCTCCTACAGTATATGTTGGTGTAGACATGGTCCAATGTATTGTTGCTCCTACAGTATATGTTGGTGTAGACATAGTCCAATGTATTGTTGCTCCTACAGTATATGTTGGTGTAGACATGGTCCAATGTATGCATCAAAGAGAGCATTACGGATGTGGTGACGTTGTTTCTGACCAGAGAGACGACGCTGAACTCTGTCTGTCTTCTGTTTGCTGTGTCTTTCCTTTCTCTCTGCCATGTCTGTCCTCTCTCTGCTGTGTCTGACCTCTCTGTCATGTCTGTCCTCTCTCTCTCTGCTGTGTCTGGCAGCGGTTTATTCTATAACAGGATACTGTAAACTAAGTAAACAGAACACACAGTAGTACTAGTAGTAGTACACACTGATTGCAATCTGCATGCATAAAAACATTATATAAAATCACATTCTGAGGTCAGTGTTAAAGTGCCACATGGAAGAGGTCTGGTTAGTGGTTAGAGTTAGAGGTGGTCTAGGTCTGGTTAGGGTAACTTAGGGGTAGTTAAGCATTCATTATAATTTATTATTATTATTTAGATAGATGGATGTAAAAGGCTAGACCAACTCTTAACCCCTATCCGGACCTAGACCACCTCTAAATCACAACCCTAACTTAGGGGTTAAAGTTAGAGGTGGTCTAGGTCTGGTTAGGGGTTAGAGTTAGAGGTGCTCTAGGTCTGGTTATACTGATCCGATACCAGTGCATACATAAAAAAAAATATATATATTATATAAATTATAAAACTTTTTTTCTTTTCTTTTTTACAGCTATTGTTTTATATATACTGTTTTTTAGTAATAACTAGAAGGTAATGGTATTTATTCAACAACAGGTGATTGTATAGATTAGTATTAGTATCATTAATTGACAACTAAGCTCAATGAGTTCACCCACGGAATGGTTGTTGGTACATTGGTTCCGCACGGACGTTACACGTTGTTGCGCACTTCCTATCCAGAAGGCTCTGTTTAGGTTAGCTACTGTAGTAGCAGAGGCTCTGTTGTGATTTTTAATGCAAAATAAATATTCAACATTCTCTTTTGAGACTCCGCCTCAGACTCTTATCATTTGGCACTAAAAGCTAAACATTGTCACCAGTATGGCTGTCCGCAACATGTCATTAATTGTGTGCGAGAGGCAGTGGCGTAGCGGAGGCCCCCGCACCCCCCGCGGTGCGGGGGAGCCCCGGAGCTTAGAGCTATCTGTAGGCTATCCTTAGATTTCGTAACGCGCGGGAACAGTGTGGCAGTGGGAGGAGCCCAGTATGGTTCTGCGGGGCTGCAGCTGGATGCATCTCGCGCAGAGGGCGGGGCCTCCCCCTCCCTGCTATGTTGTAATTATTTGCTCACCTGCAATAGGGCTAGCCGGCTGATAACTAATGTTCATTGGCAGGCTGGGCAGCGTTCAAAACACAGCGGGAAGCGCCGGTAAAAATGAAGCGCAAATACCCAAGCGGTGCTCAGAAAAACAAGATGAGATCGAAAGCCGAACAGGAGACGGCAAAGCTACGAAAAAGAACATCATTGTTCCAGCAGAGGTAGACTGACTCTAACGTTACTGAAGATGCATCGGCAGTAAGCTCCCCACCCAGCCCGGCCACCGCTATCAACCCCCCGGTCAGCTCTGAGTCCAGGCAGACAGACAGCCCAGCCAGGCCCCCAGCCACGCTACAGCCGCCGAGACAGGTTAGAAGAATAGAACGTTTTATTCACCATAACCAGTACGAGTAGCCTACAGGTTACATTGGAACTGGAATCTAATCCGTAAATGTTTTAGTACATGGTTTAAATTGTGCGCATAACGCGCCATAAGTTCTATGGTAGATAAGAAATGACCATTATCTATATCACCTATTTTCTCTCACTGACTCCGGAAAGCAGAGTTGCGAGAGGCCAGTGTTAGTGTAGTTATTCTGGTTAGGACCTCGGTCCAAAACCCCAACTCTCTCATAAAACTATCAGATGCTATTTGTGCGTCAATGGTCAGATTATGTTTCCTCGTATCATAAACGACACATGCTGCCAAATGAGAGCGAGAGAATTCGAAGCTATTATTATTATTATTATTATTATTATTATTATTATTATTATTATTATTATTATTATTATTATTATTATTATTATTATTATTATTATTATTATCATCATCATCATCATCATCATCATCATCATCATCATCATCATCATCATCATCATCATCATCATCATCATCATCATCATCATCATCATCATCATCATCATCATTATTATTATTATTATTATTATTATTATTATTATTATTATTATTATTAGTATTATTATTATTATTATTAACGTTTCTAGTATTGAGAGCCGACGCGCGCGCAGTCTATTATTTAAAGAGTGTTCTGCAGGACTTTACGCAGAAGAATGCCAGGAGACGTGCTCGTATAAAATAATAGGCCTATACAATAGAAAGCAGCTCCTGACTGCATCCTCTACTATGTAGCCTATAGGGTTTTTTTTTTTTTTTTTTTTATGCTATACTTTTCTTTTATACAGAATTATGTTATGTGAACTGCTCCATTGTGTAAACTCAAATTATGATATGGCTATAACGTTCTACAGACCTTCATGTTACAACAAATACAAAGCCACTTGTTTTTGTCAATGAATGATGCCTGAAAAAATAAACATTAAAAAAAAAAAAAAAGCTTTAAGTGGCCGCGATGTCTATCCCATCTCACTTTATTATTGATTTAGGGGAGTGGGCGGGGCCCCATGGTTTGACCTGCGGGGGAGCCCCGACATATTGCGCAACGCCACTGGCGAGAGGTCGATCAGTTAGCCACATTAGCGTGAGCTAGTTTAGCCACTAGCTAACGCAAGCTAGATGGAAATACAAACAATGTAACGTTACTGGTGAAAAAGTGATTTACTCCTTTGCCAACTTGCTGTACTTTGCTTGCAGGTCTGCAGCTGGATTATGAATAGTCCCAACTTTAGCCAAGTTAACGTTAAAGCTAAAACTAGCTTTTCAAATAGCTCTTCAGCTAATGCTAATAACAGAGCTCCCCGTCACACTGCTCTACTGGGACGATGGCATTAAGAAAAGTTATAATTATTTTGTCTCGTCTTGTTTTAGTCAACAATATCAACATACATGAAGAGAAATTTCGTCCTGGTTTTTGTAAATTACATTTTTGTGTCAACAATATTTGATAAACTATTTAGTCTCGTTAGCGTGACATGGTCTTCAATAACGTGACGTCACGTCTCGTTGTCGTCATGAAAAAAAACTTCGTTGACGAACATCTTTCGTCATCAATTTAGTCAACAAAATTAACACTTGCTGAAAATCCGGGGGAGGCGCCGTCCTATGCGTGCAGTACCTCTCGATATGGCCTGCCTCCCCGCAGTTCCTGCAGATGGGCCGGCCCTGCTCATCCCACTGGTAGTTACGAGGCTCCCGGTTGTCAGGGCGCTGGCGTGGCCTGGCAGAAGGTCTAGCTGGAGGGCCTGGCTGTCCCCACCTCTGCGCGGGCTCGGGTCCACGTCCAGAGCTCTGCATCTGGCTCCGTATTTCCTCTGCAAGGGTGCTCCCCAGCAGTGCTACCTGGTCACATAGTTCTTTCTGTAGTTCCATACGTAGTGAGTCTTTAAGCTGTTGCAGGCCGCTCGGGGGTAATACTTCTATGCCGGGAGGTGGGATAGCTTGGGAAGCTCGGGTTTGGCAAGCCGCCATCTCTTTGGTAGAGGCTCGTTCTTCTCGCTCGATGGAGCTCGCCTCCTGCCGAACCTCCTCAAAGGTTGCCTCGGGGTTTCGTCTCAGGTGACGTAGGAGCTCACGCTTAATGGGGCCTTCCCACAGGCTTTTAGCAAACTGCGCCCGCAGTCTCTTGTTTTCCTCTCCTGCATTATCTGGGTCACTGATTCGCCATGTGTAAAGGCACTCTCGAAGTCGCAGGGTGAACTCCTCTATCCCTTCCTTCTCAGCCTGCCTACAGTTGAAAAACCCCTCTTGAAGGGTATCGGAAGACCTATGGTCCCCATACTTCAGGGTTAATGCCCTGATTACTTCCTGGGGGGAAGCTGTAATAGCTGATTGGAGGAGCATGGCCTCTCTATGTGCGGGGCCATCAAGGGGGCTAAACAGGAAGTATATTCCCTGTTGGGGTGGTAAAGTTTGTGCTCGCAAAAAGGCCTCCACTTGAGCTAGCCACTGACTGAATTTAGTGGTCCCCTTTTCTCCACTAAACTTAGGAACCCAATGTGACCCCAAGTACCAGGGCATATTACTGCTAGTAACCCAGTTTCTATAGGATTCTCATCTGCCATGTTTGCTGTGGACTATGGGGAAATCCTACCGACTACGCCAAAAGAATGTCACCAGAACCCCAATGGAAAGTACCCCAGTCTACAGCTAGGAGGTGCAAGCGCACGGGTGTACTTTCCCAAAGATGCCATACCAGATTTCCCCAAGACCACAAACAAGACAAGGAGAAAATGTTTGAGATACAATAGGTAACACTTTATTACAAAATATAATATATAGCACATGAATTCATAAGTTTATTTAAATAGCAATTTACTAGACTAACTAAAATACCATGCCCTTAGGCCTAGGGTAGTTAAGAACGGAGACGCTCCCTGCACTATAGGTCAACCCCCCCCAGCTGTTATTCCCACCCACCTACTTGACCTGCCCGTAAAACACTACACACGTGAGGGAAGGTGCTGCACTGCACACAGGTCTGGACACTATCACACTATTCGTCCAAAGTATCACCACACACTTTCTCAGCTTCATGGCAAAAGCCTGGGCGTATATCACACTATTTATCCCAGGGAGGCACGGCACAGAATGATGAATAGTAATATTAAAATAATGAACACTGAATATAATATATATATATATATATAAAAGATAAGGGGGCTGTAGGGTAGTGGGGGATGTTGAACACTAAGGGTTATGCCATAGGCCAGAATTCTCCTCTCCACGTCCTAGCCTATACGTTTGGGCAGTAGCAGCGTTGGGTTACAAACATACAAAAAGATAGTTAAGACCGGGGCCCGAAGGTGAGGACCGGGAGCTATAACTGCAGGGAGGGCTAGGATGCTGTCAACGTTTGTTTACAGACATCTTGGTTGGATTAGTCTCCCTTTGAGGGGGTGAGAAGTTAAAAAGAAATGTTCCCTCCTCAGGGCTCCCCTCTCCGCAGAGGATCTTTGGTCTTCCGCTGGAGCACGGGCGGTATTGGACCTAGGCCCCACACCGCGCAGCCAGAGGTGAGAGCACGGCCTCGCCAGCGGCTGTGGCGAGGCCCTCGACAGGCGGCCCTGACGACGTTCTGGTCCTTGGCGGTCAAGGTGGATCGTCAGGTCTCATACCAGGCAGGTGGTGGAATTCCTACCAGCCTGGGGTTTGCTGTAGACTGTAAGTAGAGTGCTCCTCTTCCCAGTCAACGGGTGGAGTGCTATGGGCATCCCTCTCAGAGCGTGTTATCGACACGCTCTGGAGGTTCCGTCCTAGGACGGTTACGGCGCTGTCCGTGATACGCCTGCTCGGTATGATGGCATCTGCTCATTCCGTGGTCCCTCTTGGCCTCCTCTTCACCCCAGGAGGAGGTTACGGAGGTGGTTTTTTTCCAGTATGGAAATAGACCCGGTGAGAGGCAAGTGGAAGTGGCTAAGGTTCCCGTGTCATTACTGGGGGACCTCGCCCCCTGGGGAGGGCCTGGGGTCCTCACCAGGGGGGTCCCCATGGGCAGTAGGCTGTCACACGTCACGTTTTTCACTGACGCCTCCCTCGCTGGAGATGCGTCGGGCCAACGCAGTAGGGGGCAGCTGGCAAGCCATGCTGCCCGGTCTGCGCTACGTTCAATGTGTTGGTATTGAAGGCGGTCCTTCTGGTCCTCAAACGGTGTATGATCAGGATGGACAATACGACGTCAGCGTCGTATATCCACAGACAGGGAGGAGTACGCTCCCCCCGTCTGCACCGGGCGGCGGGCGGCTGGCTATGGGCGTTCTCCATCTGCGCAGCCTGAGGGCTCTCCACATCCCCGGCATGGTGAATGTGGGTACAGGTGTGATGTCGCGGGGCGGTCCTCACCCTGACGAGTGGGGATTACGTCCGGACATAGTCAGGCAGGTCTGGGACCGATGCCGTGGCCGCCTGGGATTCTTTCCCCCCATACATCTGTTAGGTCAGTTGTTGGGGCGGTTACGTTGAGGAGCGCAGGACCTTGATCCTGATTGCGCCGGACCGGGGCGCAGCTGTGTGGTTCCCGGTCCTGATCCAGCTCTTGGTAGCCCCGTCGTGGCCTGTTCCTTGGTCATCGCGGGCCCTCTCTCAAGCGCACGGGTCTCTGTGTTAGTTCCCTGTGCTGGGCCAGCCGCTGATGGTTTGGCTGGTGAGAGGGTGAGTCTGGAGAGGATGGATCCTTCTGTGGTTGACACCAGCCGGAACGCGCATGCTCCCTCCACTATCGCGGTTTAGGCGGGTAGGTGGCGTATTTTCCAAGAGTGGTGTAAGGCCACCCTCTTGTGAAGCGTTTCCTGCTTGGCGCTCTGCGCCTTAAGCCGGTGAAACGTTCTCTGTCTCCGAGTTGGGACCTTCAATTGGTCCTCGGCCAGTTGTCCGATGCCCCGTTTGAGCCTCTTGAGCAGGCACCTTGGAACAGCTGTCTTCAAGACTGCGTTCCTGCTGGCCATCACCTCCGCTAAGCGCGTGGGTGAGCTCTGTGCTCTCTCGGTGCGGCCTGAGTGCCTGTCTATTCGTGTCAATAGCGGTGCAACTCTGAGGCCTAATCCAGTCTTCGTGCCAAAAAATATCCGGAGCTCTTTTCGCTCCAGGGATATTGTGGTTCAGGCGTTTCATCCGCCTCCTCACGCTGGTGAGTTAGAGGCGAGCCTTCACCTGTCGTGTCCGGTCCGGGCTTTGGGGGTTTACCTCAGCGGGACTCAGGATCTCAGGGCTACCGATCAGCTCTTTGTCTGTTACGGTGGCTCTCGCGCTGGTAAGGCACTGTAGAAACAACGCCTGTCCCATTGGTTGTGCGAGGGCATTGCCCTTTGCTACACGTTGGCTGGGCTGGCCCCCCCTGGGGGTGTCAGGGCGCACTCCACTCGTGGGGTGGCGGCCTCTGCCGCCCTGTTAGGAGGGGCCTCGGTGGAGGACATCTGTGCTGCGGCCTCATGGTCCTCCCCGGGTCCCTTCGTAAGGTTTTACCTCATGGACATGACTGGGGATTCTGTCTCCCAGGCGGTTCTGAGGTCTGGAACCTCCCCTGCTTCCTGCCTTTCGGTGGGTTAGCAGGGATGTGTGGGTGTGGACCGCAAGGTGTTGTGTCACACGTGGTCCCGCCTGTGCTGTGCGTTTGGAGGTTTCTAGTTCCCTCTTTTCGCACTTGGGTGGAGTTCACTGCCGCCCCCTCTTCACTAGGAAGGAGGGGTGACGGGACTCCCCGCCCCCCTGATGTGGGCTTACGGGTCCTCAGGGGGTACATTTGTCGGGCCTCGCGTCCACTCTGCCCCATATCTCAATATGGCGAAGAGCGGGACGCGATCGCCAGTACGAGTATATTACCTAGTTATATGAGTACTGGCTGAGCGTCCCGCTCTAGCGTGCCCTGAGGTCCCTTGGGGGGGGGGGGTTTCTGATGGAAAACTTTTCCCGAGGTAGGGCGAGTGGTGACCACACCCGGTATCTTATAGTAAGCCACTGGGGCGGGGCCTGGTCAAGTGCAAGGGTGCTTTGTTTTCGTTCATGTAGTACAGTAGGTACTAGAGATGAGGTATATCTCAATATGGCGAAGAGCGGGACGCTCAGCCAGTACTCATATAACTAGGTTATATACATAACCTATCGTTACAGTGGGTGACAATATTGTCACAAGGAAATATGAAATTACCTACCCGGGTTCCATCCTAGAGGCTAATCTCTCCTGTGACAAAATGGCATTCAATGTAATAAAAAAAAGTCAACCAACGAACTCGATTCTTGTACCGGATCTCCTCTCTGGTAAACAAGAATACCCTGAAGACTCTGGCAGGAGCACTCATTCAAGGGTACTACGACTATGCTTGCACCTCAAAGGCGCTAAAAACAAAATTACAAACATCTCAAAACAAACTGGTCAGACTACTGCTTGACCTTACTCCTAGAACCCACCTCACCCCTGCCCACTTTGACAACCTAGGATGGCTTAGAGTAGACGACAGAGTACAGCAACTTGCAATGGGCCTGGTCTACAAGATACACTACACGACCAAGGTACCCATGTACATGTCAAAATACTTCCCAAAGGTCAGTGAATACCACGATCACAACACCAGAGGGAGCTCCACAAATCATGTTAAACCCAAATTCGGCTCAAACAAGGGACTAAACACATTTAGCAATTATGCCACATCAATGTGGAACGCCCTACCTAAAGCTGTAAAGGAATGTGAATCACTACCCACTTTCAAAACCACTCTCAAAGAACACCTACGGGAGACTGCAATTCGAAACTGGCCCCTGTAAATGTCCTAACCCAACCCCCTCCAATGTACAGTAATTTACCTAGTATGGTTGTCAATATTCCAATGTACAGTTTTGCTTGTTTGTACAGTGTCCCCCCCCCCCAACCCCCTCCAATGTACAGTAAATTACCTAGTATGGTTGTCAATATTCCAATGTACAGTTTTGCTTGTACAGTTGTACAGTGTTTCCCCCCCCCAACCCCTCCTACCCACCCAACCCCACCCAACCTCCTCCAATGTACAGTTTTTACGTCAAATGTATATACTCCCTTTTCTGGACTCTTTTTGTATCACAAACAGTACTGTATTTGCAAATCTGGTATGTCATAAATTTATAGATGTAGCATTACTGTCTATCTGTATGTCATGTATGTCATATATGTTCTGATTAATTGAAAATGGGGGACCCTGATGTAAACAAGACGAAAGTCTTTCTCTGGTCTGCATCCCCTTAACAATTGTGTGTATTGAGCTGTACTGTATTGTACCCATTCTGCAATCTGTTAATAAAGTTTTCAATCAATCAATCAATCAAGGGTGAACACAGCAGTAGGCAGCAGGAAAGGTTTCCACTGGGAAAAAGCACAAAGAAAGAGTTGCGTGTCCCAGTATTCCTGCAGCTCGGCGTCCTCCGGTGTCGACCTCCCGACTCTCATTCTGCTGCTATCAAGAGCGCATTTCCCCTTTGACCATCTCCCGGGGCTTCATGGCACCGCCCGTACACGCCTGCCAGCCAATCCGCTGCTCCCTCCAGCGGCACACACCTGCAACGTAAGAGAGGGAACTCCCATGGAAGATCCCACACTCAATGAATACACACACCTGCTACCATTCTGCACTTGCCTGATATCAATTCCTCCAGCGCATATCACCACATCAGTAGGACGGCTCCTCTCCTCCCACTGGAACACCATGGACTTCATCTGACAAGGGAAGAATGGACAGCATAGCACGGCACGGCTATAGGAAATTACCATAAATACATATATTGCATATGCACTTGCCTGACACCCTGCCAGGTACGCATGTAGATCCTCACAGGACCATCACTGGGGCGTGTCCTCCTCTCAGGGTCCAGCAGGTCCATCAGCACACACACACAGACACACACACACCCACCCGTGACATATTGTAAGTAGTTATAATCATGGATAGACATAATATGTTATGATTTATCATAGTATTTTTTCTTACTGAATGTGTTATTTCTAGTGCTGTCAATCGATAAAAATATTGAACTCGATTAATCGCATGATTGTCCATAGTTAACTCGCGATTAATCGCAATTTTTTTTTTTTTTTTCTACCTTAAACAGATCTTTTTCAAGTTCCAAGTTTTAATACTCTTATCAACATGCGAGTCAACAAATGCTTGCTTTATGCAGCCATTTAACACAAAAGGATGACCCTCATGCATTGCAAATTTGCATCAAATTTTAAACAGAGTGATGCACAAAATAACTTAAAAGAAAATAATAATTTTAAACAATGAATAAAGTGTGCATGAAATAATAGGGGAAAGAAAACGTTAGGAACTTGTTACATTCACCCACACAAGGGCTGAGTAATCACACACACCCCTCTCTCTCTCACACACACACTCTCCCAGCTCTCTTTCTCTCTTGCCCCTTCCTCATCTCTCTCACCCCTCCTCTCTCTCTATATCACACACACACACACACACACACACACACACACACACACACACACACACACACACACACACACACACACACACACACACACACACACACACACACACACACACACACACACACACACACACACATACACACACACACGCGCACACACACACACAAACACACACACACACACACACACACACACACACACACACACACACACACACACACACACACACACACACACACACACTTCAGAAACAAACATAGTATCAATGAGAGCATCAATAATATACCTGAGTGAAGTCTAGTAAAAAAAAAAAAATCTTTTTTCTTAAAAGTTAATCGTGAGTTCAAAAAAATAGTGGCGTTAATAGAATCGGGCGATAACGCGTTAATACCGCGTTAACTTTGACAGCCGTAGTTATTTCCTGAGAAATGTTAAGTACATCTCTGGTCAGCACTAGATTTAGTCTAGGAGCACTAGGAGGTCCTTGCATGATAGCATATTGGATACACAATTTTACAGATTTGTATAATCGTTTAGTCCACAAAGTCCTATAACTATTAGTTGACTAAGACATTATTTAGTCAAGGACAGCCCTAGTCATCATTTATCATTATAGTCATAGGTGTAATATACTATGAACATTATAGAGTAAGGAAAAACAAACCACCCAGGAGGATAAAACTGACTGTTCATACATATTGTGACGAACCTGATAGGATACAGGTTCGCCACGGTTCAAATACAAACAAATGCGAATGTCCACACAAGAGCAATATCAATCAATACAGGTATTTATTGAATTTATGGTGAATCCAGCGGTAAAAGCAATAGAATGGTTGTGATCCGGTCCGGGGGTCAATAACACAAAACAGGCTCACTGACAGAAAAAGGGATTGTTCACAGTTCAGGGTCGTCGTCCAGTGGGGGACACTGTACACTGTACATTGGAATACTGACAAAGCCATACTTGGTCATTTACTGGACATTTGTAGGGGCCAGTTTCGAATTGCAGTCTCCCGTAGGTGTTCTTTGAGAGTGTTTTTGAAAGTGGGTAGTGATTCACATTCCTTTACAGCTTTGGGTAGGGCGTTCCACATTGATGTGGCATAATTGCGAAACGTGTTTAGTCCCTCGTTTGAGCCGAATCTGGGTTTAACATGATTTGTGGAGCTCCCTCTGGTGTTGTGATCATGGTATTCACTGACCTTTGGGAAGTATTTTGACATGTACATGGGTACCTTGGTCATGTAGTGTATCTTGTAGACCAGGCCCATTGCAAGTTGCTGTACTCTGTCGTCTACTCTAAGCCATCCTAGGTTGTCAAAGTGGGCAGGGGTGAGGTGGGTTCTAGGAGTCAAGTGAAGCAGTAGTCTGACTAGTTTGTTTTGAGATGTTTGTAATTAGTTTTTTAGTGCCTTGGAGGTGCTTTGGTACTGTTGAAGGTAGAGGCTCTGTGTGGGATTGTTAGTAACTGTCTAACTGCATATATATCTGTGTCCACTGGAGGGCGTTCTAGGCGGAGACACTCTGGAGTACTACCAGGTGACGAGTATAAGTATCTGTGTCTCCTCCCCCTTCTTTCTCTCCCCCCCAGTCTCTCAGTAAGAGAGGACTCATGTGTTAATGCTCCCACCATGTGAATAAAAGAAGCCACGCCAGTTCAGGCACAAGATAGAAACCATGCCTCTTGACCACATTATTGTCGCCCTAAGTTGAGTTCCTGGCGGACATAGCCCCTTATGGTACAGTAAGATGTTTGAGGTCCGACAACGGGACAGAATTCACAAACAGAGAGTTTCAATCACTGTTGAGGAAGAACAGGATAAGACACGAGACGTCATGTCCATACTCCCCACACCAGAACGGAGTGGCAGAGACAGAATGGCGCACCCTTTTCGAGATGGCTAGGTGTAAGCTAGTAGGCAGTAACTTACCTAAGAGCCTATGGCACTATGCGGTACAAGAAGCTGCCTACACCAGAAACAGGTGCTTCAATTTGCACACGGGCACCACCCCATATACAGCACTGACAGGAAAGAAGTGTAGTCTAGCCAGAATGCACCGTTTTGGATCAGAGTGTTATGCGTACCTGCAGGACAGAGGAAAGCTAGAGTCCAGGAGGACAGTACACCCATCACCGTTGATTACTGCTACAGGGTAGTCAGTGGGGTCCCGCAGACCTTTAAAGAGGCCATAATGTCCCCTGAAGCAAGTAAATGGGAGAGAGCGATGGACGAGGAGATGAGGTCCCTAGAGGACAACCACACCTTCACTCTCACCAAATTACCGGAGGGCAGACAGACAGTGGGAGGAAAATGGGTGTATTCAATCAAGGAGGGAATTGAAGGCCACGATAAATACAAAGCTAGGTTTGTAGCTAAGGGTTTCAGTCAGAGGGAGGGGATAGACTATGGTGAAACATTCTCCCCCACAGCCAATCTGACCAGTGTAAGGGTAGTGGTTCAGAAAGCAGCTGAGGACAATCTGATTCTACATCAGATGGATGTGAAGACAGCCTATCTGCACGCACCCATAGATAGGGAGATCTATATGGAACAACCCGAGGGTTACGAAAAGGAAGGAGAGAAGTTAGTGTGTAAGCTGGAAAAATCCATTTACGGCCTAAAACAGTCTGGGGCGAAATTGGAACGAGATGCTTCATACATGCCTTATCAAAGATCACTTCCTACAGAACCCAGTAGACCCCTGTGTTTACTCGAGGAAATCAAAGGAGTCGGGGAAAGTGATCATCGTCATCTGGGTAGACAATTTGATCATAGCAGCGGACAACACCAGGAGCCTAGCTCAGGTGAAAGAGATGCTCTCCAATAGATTTAAGATGAAAGACCTTGGGAGGTTAAACACTTTCTAGGTATGGATTTTGAGCAGTCTGCTCAACAGTATCCAAGAAGAGATATGTGGAAAAGATTCTGAAACGTTTTGACATGCAGGAATGTAGAACAAGGGATACACCATGTGATCAAAAGCTGGACTACCAGGAGGATGCTCAGAAACTGACAGATGTAAAAATGTACAGGGAAGCAGTGGGTAGCCTCATCTATTTGACGACATGTACTCGCCCTGACCTATGTTTTGTAGTGAGTAAGTTGTCACAGCATTTTGCTGATCCCACAGAGGAGCACTGGATTACGGTAAAACATGTTTTTCCTTATCTTAAAGGTACTGCCGACAGACAACTGTGTTTCAGAAAGAGCAGCGATGGCCTAGGGCTTAAAGCCTACAGTGATGCAGACTGGGCAGCTGACACCACAGATAGAAGGAGTACCACCGGATATTGTGTGAGTTTGAACCCAAGCAGCTCATTGGTTTCGTGGAAAACAAAGAAACAGCCCACCGTGGCTTTATCAACGTGTGAAGCCGAATATATGGCTCTAGCTATGACCATACAGGAGTGTATCTACCTGGAACAACTGCTCGAAGGGATGGATACCTATGTATACAAGAAGACTGTTGTTTATGAGGACAACCAGGGAACCATTGCGATTGCTAGAAACCCTGTGTGTCGGCAGAGATGTAAACATGTCGATATAAAATATCATTTCATTAGATCTGTCATCAGAGAAGAAAGGGTGACACTGATGTATTGTCCCACGGACGACATGGTAGCAGATGCAATGACAAAACTTGCCTCCAAATTGAAATTGAAGAGATTTGCAAAGGCCATGTTTGGTGTGTAGATATTGACCGCCATGTTCTGTTGATGTTTTTGTGATTATATTATTTCCTTTGTAAAAATGTTTTTCCAAGAAGTCAGCCAGTATGCTAAAAAGTGGGAGTGTTGAAGGTAGAGGCTCTGTGTGGGATTGTTAGTAACTGTCTAACTGCATATATATCTGTGTCCACTGGAGGGCGTTCTAGGCGGAGACACTCTGGAGTACTACCAGGTGACGAGTATAAGTATCTGTGTCTCCTCCCCCTTCTTTCTCTCCCCCCCAGTCTCTCAGTAAGAGAGGACTCATGTGTTAATGCTCCCACCATGTGAATAAAAGAAGCCACGCCAGTTCAGGCACAAGATAGAAACCATGCCTCTTGACCACATTATTGTCGCCCTAAGTTGAGTTCTGTTAACAGGTAACATGAGGTGCAAGCATAGTCGTAGTACCCTTGAATGAGTGCTCCTGCCAGAGTCTTCAGGGTATTCTTGTTTACCAGAGAGGAGATCCGGTTGATTGATTGATTGATTGAAAACTTTATTAACAGATTGCAGAATGGGTACAATACAGTACAGCTCAATACACACAATTGTTAAGGGGATGCAGACCAGAGAAAGACTTTCGTCTTGTTTACATCAGGGTCCCCCATTTTCAATTCATCAGGACATATATGACATACATGACATACAGATAGTCAGTACTGCTACATCTATACATTTATGACATACCAGATTTGCAAATACAGTACTGTTTGTGATACAGAAGGAGTCAGGAAAAGGGAGTATATACATTTGACGTAGAAACTGTACATTGGAGGAGGTTGGGTGGGGGGGGGGGTTGGGTACACTGGGATATTGACAACCATACTGGGTAATCTACATTGGAGGTGGTTGGGGGGGGGGGGGCACACTGTATATACAAGCAAAACTGTACATTGAGGGGGGGGGGGGGGAGACACTGTACAAACAAACAAAATTGTACATTGGACTATTGACAAAACCATACTAGGTAAATGACTGTACATTGGAGGGGGTTGGGTTAGGATATTTACAGGGGCCAGTGTTGAATTGCAGTCTCCCGTAGGTGTCCCTTGAGAGAGGTTTTGAAAGTGGGTAGTGATCCACATTCCTTTACAGCTTTGGGTAGGGCGTTCCACATTGATGTGGCATAATTGCGAAACGTGTTTAGTCCCTTATTTGAGCCGAATCTGGGTTTAACATGATTTGTGGAGCTCCCTCTGGTGTTGTGATCGTGGTATTCACTGACCTTTGGGAAGTATTTTGACATGTACATGGGTACCTTGGTCGTGTAGTGTATCTTGTAGACCAGGCCCATTGCAAGTTGCTGTACTCTGTCGTCTACTCTAAGCCATCCTAGGTTGTCAAAGTGGGCAGGGGTGAGGTGGGTTCTAGGAGTAAGGTCAAGCAGTAGTCTGACCAGTTTGTTTTGAGATGTTTGTAATTTTGTTTTTAGCGCCTTTGAGGTGCTTTGGTACCATGAGGTGCAAGCATAGTCGTAGTACCCCTGAATGAGTGCTCCTGCCAGAGTCTTCAGGGTATTCTTGTTTACCAGAGAGGAGATCCGGTACAAGAATCGAGTTCGTTGGTTGACTTTTTTTATTACATTGGATGCCATTTTGTCACAGGAGAGATTAGCCTCTAGGATGGAACCCAGGTAGGTAATTTCATCTTTCCTTGTGACAATATTGTCACCCACTGTAACTGAGAAGCCGTCGGTCTTGCTGAGTTTGTTATTTGAACCGAAGAGAATGGACTCTGTTTTGCCCATGTGTACAAGAATCGAGTTCGTTGGTTGACTTTTTTTATTACATTGGATGCCATTTTGTCACAGGAAAGATTAGCCTCTAGGATGGAACCCAGGTAGGTAATTTCATCTTTCCTTGTGACAATATTGTCACCCACTGTAACTGAGAAGCCGTCGGTCTTGCTGAGTTTGTTATTTGAACCGAAGAGAATGGACTCTGTTTTGCCCATGTGTAATGATAGTTTGTTGTCGGCGAGCCATATGCAGATTTTACCTAGTTCCGAGCTGAGGGCTTTTTCAACCTGTAACTTGTTCTTGTCAGAGACCAGCAGGGCTGAGTCGTCCGCAAACAGGAACAAGTTGCAGTCACAAGCTGACGACATGTCATTTGCATAAATTAGGAATAGTAGCGGTCCTAGTATGCTTCCTTGTGGAACACCACACCTCACTGTGAGGGGGGGGGGATAGGGTACCGTTTACCTCCACCATCTGTTCTCTCCCCTCCAGGTAGGATTGTATCCAGCTCACTGATAGACTATCAAAACCAATTGCTTTTAGCGAGGTACTTTTCGACCTGTTCGTATACTATTTTTTCCATGACTTTCGAGATGGATGTAAGGATAGAAACAGGGCGGTAGTTGCCTGGGTCTAATTTGCTGCCCTTTTTGTGCAGGGGTGTTACTCTCGCAATTTTTAAGTCCTTGGGGACGTGTCCCTGTTTTATGGAGAGGTTTATTATGTGTGTGATGACTGGGGTGATGGCGGCTGCTGAGTCTCTGAAGAATTTGGAGGAGATGTTGTCATAGCCAGTGGCCTTGTTCGGTTGGAGGGCGCTCAGTTTTTTTGAGTACCTCATCTGTAGTTACCATTTCCAGTTTGAAGTCGTCTTTGTGGATGCCTAGGTTCTTGTAGTATGCTACTATGTGTTCTACCCCATACTGCCCTGAGTGGGAGGGTAGTTTGTTTACCAGTGTTGTGGCTATGTTTGTGAAGAAAGTGTTTAAGTAATTGGCTACATCCAGCTTGTCTGTGATGAGCGTGTTTTCCGTCTTTATGTTTATGTTTGAGAACCTGGTTTTAAGTTTTTTACTGCAGCCTAGTTGATTATTGAGTAATTTCCAAAGTTCACATGGTTTATTTTTGTTTTCCTCAGTTTTGTCATTGATGAATTTTTTTTTAGCAGTTTTGATCATGGAGTTTACATCATTTCTTAGTCTGTTTCTTTCTAGTTTGAGTTCAGTCACATGGTCTTGGAGTTCACTGCTTGTGCTTTTGGTAAGCTTTGACTGACTTTTACGAAACTCAGAGCATTTTTTGTCTCTGGCTTTCATAGCGGTCAGTATTTCAGTGTGCATCCATGATTTTTTACCCTGGTGGATCTTAGGGGGGCCATGTTGTTTAATATTGTTGAAAATGTGGTTTTGAAGCCAAGCCAGGTTTCTTCAACCAGTGTACCATTGAGCTCATCTGACCAGTCCAGGCTCTCCAGTTCAAGGTTAAAGGCCTTGCTAGAGTAGGTTTTGAGGTCTCTAGATGTGACTTTTTTGTGACAGCCAGCCTTTTGCTTTAGCTTTTTGCGGGTACAGAATATCATATAATGATCACTTAACCCGCATGCTATAACCCCTTTATTGGAGATCTTGGACTTGTCAGAGGTCAGGATGAGGTCAATGGTAGTCTGAGTTGATTCACATACCCTTGTGGGTTGGGTGATTAGCTGGCTGAGGCCGTGCAGATCACAAAACCTACTGAAGGCCTTGAAGACGGGTGCTGCTTTACGTAGCATGTCCGTGTTCCAGTCCCCAATAAGGATTCTTTCTACTCCCTCCACCCCAGCTGAGCAGGTTGGCACCTTGCATGGTTGCCTCCGCCGTCGGTGTGTGAATGTGTGAGTGAATGTGTGGGTAAAATGTGAGTAACAAATTGTAAAGCGCTTTGGATAAAAGCGCTATATAAAAAAGCAGCCATTTACCATTACACAAGGGGGTTTCTCAGCCAGTCTAGGGTCCAGTACACAATTAACACCTTCTCACCTTCACCTCTCCTCTCACTACCTCTCACCTCGCAAAACTCCGTACACAAACAATCTCTCTCTCTCAATACAATACTCCTATCTCACCTCTATCTGTCCTAGTGTATTTGTAGTGTGTGTGCCTGGGGTGTGTGTGTGTGGGATGTGGGTGATCTAATGATGCACAGGTGTGTTCTATCAGTACTAATCAGCTACCTATTAGACCTGTCGCTAAACCACGCCCCAAAATAGAATTTGTTCAATCATATCACAGCAAAACCTTCGCTGCGGAAAACTCGGTCACACCAGAAAAGCCATTTGTGGGCTGCATCAAACCAGACGGCTGTGATCAAAACCACTGTGTAAGAGTTCAGTTTATATTTTATTATCTACCTAATATCCGATGGTGAAACGCTGTGCGTGGGGTACCTGTAATTCGGACACCAGGTACCCTGAAAGACTGGATGGAGGAGTATATTTCATACTTTTCCCGAAGCCCAAACGAAAACTAGAGAAATGCAAGCGATGGATTATGTTGTGTCGTCGACCATGTTTGCTCAAAGGTAAGGTCAATTCATAAAGACATAATATTTGACGGCATGTATTAGAAACGTAGACCAAACTATTAATTTGCTAACGTTTGACTTTGACTGCGAACTAGCTCTCGTATATCCAGCCCAGTTAGCTAACGTTAGCAGCTAGCTAATGTTAGCTACCAACATGTAACGATACCGCAGATATTTCTGCATCATAAGGTTAGCTTTCTGCATCATAACGTGAGCCTTCTGTATCATAAGGTTAGCTTTCTGCATCATAACGTGAGCCTTCTGTATCATAAGGTTAGCTTTCTGCATCATAACGTGAACCTTCTGTATAGCTTTCTGCATCATAACGTCAGCAACGTTACCGCAAGCCAGGTGCATAACAGTGGAAATGATGACCAACAAGGACAGTTATAGTTATAGATGTAATGTAGTGACCACCATTGATAGTATAAAGAACTGGCTAACAGACAACAGAATACTAATAACATGAATACTACTACATGCACTAAGAATGCTCGATGCACTTCAGATGCCATAGTGCCACTTGAAACCAGTAACAACAGGGACAACGATGTAAACAGTAAATAAGTCCTGGACTTTTCGTTTTATCCCTGACAAGGCAAACACAAATGTTGATCTGTCAAAGTTGTTATGTTTGTTGTCAATAAAATCCACTTTGAGCTGCATTTTATGTATGAAAGATGGTCCATAAATGAACTATTATTATTATCTGTCTATGCTTAGCTAATACTCAGCTTTTTGTGTTTTTTTCACAGAATAATGTGTGGTGGAGATGTTACTGCCTCTCCCCCTCATCCCTCTCCCCTTATCCATCACCGATGGTGATTGCTGGTTTACAATGTTAAAGTACTTAATCTTCATCAACAGTTGCTGATATTGCAAATGTCAACAGACCAGGCTATTAATCCATAATGGAGGTACTAGAAGAATATAATGTTAAATTACCATAGATGTATCACAACAACACATGATATTGTTCGCTATTCCAGTTTATATCGTACATCCATTTGTGTAACTGTAAATCCATGTATATTTATTGTATATATTAAAAATTGTGGCTATTTATGTACACTTTAGTTGTGGGTTTTCTTTTCTAATCAGAGTGATCTATCTTGAGAATGTGTTGTATATGCATTTATTTATATTTATATTAAATATAACTTATACTTAGTGTTATAAGAAAAGCTATGTCCTGACCTGTACCCATTTACTGTGATTTACAGGTATTTTGGTAAATGGTAAATGGCTGTATTTATATAGCGCTTTTATCCAAAGCGCTTTACAATTTGTTTCTCACATCTTACCCATTCACTCATACATTCACACACCGACGGTGGAGGCAACCATGCAAGGTGCCAACCTGCTCATCAGTGTCTTGCTCAAGGACACTTCGACACGCTGCCCGGGAGGAGCGAGAATCAAACCGGGAACCTCTGGATTACCAGACGACTGCTCTACTCCCAAGCCACTGTCGCCTATTAGGTCTATTTTATTATTAGGTATTTTTACTTTGGTCTCTATCACTATACATTTATAATAGTGTAATCAATCATTTGACCTGATGTACACTAGAATGTGCAGCATACCATTCTCTGACGTCTCACCCCTTTATGGAGGATTGTTGGCAAGTGACAGCTCTCACTTTTTTCCTCATTCTAGTGACTAGTGACACAACTGTCGGGTCTAGCTTGTATACTGCGTTGGACCACTAAACTAAATGTATCAGCAATAGTAATCATGGATTATCATCATAGTTCTTGTAATCTTCAATCAAGTCAACTGTAAGTAATGCTTGAGACGTTATCTAGACTATAGCTAATGCTTGCATCACCATGGAGGTCTAAGGTAAATGTGTATCTCATGAACGTACTTTTCCACTGCATATTGTAACCCTCTCTGTCTGCTTCTAGATGAAATATTTGTGTTATCTTTAAAAACCGGTTTATTACCTGCTGTGGTAAATCTCCAGCGGCCTAGCCCCTTTCGTGACTGTGAAGCAAGGCTTGCATCACAGTCAGGAAAGGGGCTGCCTGCAGCCATCGTCAACGAGACGAGAGTCATTCACGGTTTGTGATACAAAAATAGTCTAAAAAAGAGAGTATATACATTTGACGAAGAAACTGTACATTGGAGGAGGTTGGGTAGGTGGAGGTAGGGGTGGGTATGTTGTGTATGTCATAAATGTCATTATGAATTGAAAATGGGGGACCCTGATGTAAACAAGACGAAAGTCTTTCTCTGGTCTGCATCCCCTTAACAATTGTGTGTATTGAGCCGTACTGTATTGTACCCATTCTGCAATCTGTTAATCAAATTTCAATCAATCAATCAATCAATCAATCAATCAATCAATCAATCAATCAATCAATCAATCAATCAATCAACTAACATAATTAAATGGTTTATTAACTTACAAATTGTGTCCTTTGCACAGCATGCAAGTGTTGCATTAAGTACAGCAGCAGTAATAGTTTCCATTGTTCCAATGTCTTGAGTTGTCAATGTTTTAACTCTGACAGATAAACCAAAGCCTGTCCTGAAGGTGTCCCCCTCATGGCTGAGTCCTGGAGCCTCAGCGACTCTGAGCTGTGAGGTTGGAGACTCATCTGAAGGCTGGAGATTCTACTGGTACAGAATCGTTCCTCACACAGCAGATCTACCTTCTCCACCAGACCAGTCTTACTCTGTTGAGCTCCTGCCAGGTACCAGCAGTGGGACTGAAGAGAGTTCCTACATCCTACCTGGTGAAACACAAACAAGAGGATATGTGTGCAGAGCAGGGAGACACCCAGTCTATTACACCTACTTCAGTAAACCTCAGTTTCTCTGGTCTGGAGGTCAGTGACATTCTGTTTTTATCACTCCACTCTCCTTTAAAATATTTTTTACTCTGTTTAAACTCTGTCTGATTCTGCTTGTTTCAGATCCAGATCCTTCAGCTTCTCTCACAGTGAGTCCAAACAGAAGTCAACATTTCTCATCTGAGTCTTTCTCATTGAGCTGTGAGGGGAATTCTACTGTATGGAGGGTGAACAGGTACACTGAGGGAGGATTCCTGTCAGATTGTTCATCTCATTGGGGGTCAATGACAGGATCCACATGCACGAATAGATACAGTGGAGTTCATTGGTGTGAGTCTGAATCTGGAGATTGCAGCAATGCTGTCAACATCACAGTGAATTGTGAGTTTATTTGTAATTTTCCACAAATAATAATCAAAATATATTTTGTTTTACAGTTACAGTCAGTGAAGCTCAATGGACCTCATGCACCAACAGACTTATGACAAATGTTACGAGCAAATTTCGTCGTAGCTCCACTTACAATCTTTTCTGCCCGATTTTGGCATGTACTAACGGTTCCTTCTCGGAGATTTGCTCGTAGCTAAGAGCAGGATTTACGAGCGCGGAAGAGCAGGCATAAGTCGGACAGACTGGTGTGCGCCGTGTTCTTAAGGGCTTTATTTGGGATAAATCATGGTGATTGCGTTCACGCCGATTCTACAGACATCCTCGGAATTAAGTAATTATAATAATAATAAATACGACAATCTTTGTCTCATTAAAAATTACGTTTTACATTTACAGTCATGCCTCAACGAGGCATCGTGATGTCCGAAAATAAATAAAAGCACTACACCAACACTGCAAATGATAGTGAATAAATAAATAAATAAATAAATAAATAAATAAATAAATAAATAAATAAATAAATAAATAAATAAATAAATAAATAAATAAATAAATAAATAAATAAATAAATAAATAAATAAATAAATAAATAAATAAATAAATAAATAAATAAATAAATAAATAAATAAATAAATAAATAAATTAATTAATTAATTAATGAATGAATGAATGAATGAATGAATGAATGAATGAATGAATGAATGAATGAATGAATGAATGAATTAATTAATTAATTAATTAAACTAAACTAATAAATAAATAAATAAGAACTAAACCCAATCGCGCAGATATAGCTTGCTTATTGTATACATTGTAAGAGCCAGTGAAGAAATATTCCACTGCTCATCTTGCCTGGACAACAGACGTCCAAGTCCGACAGCGATTAATTGCACGGATAGAGGATGAATAAAGCCTTTAAACATGAATTTGACTTACTTGATTTTGTCACTATTATTAGATTTACAATTTCTCTCAAGAACTAAACACATCACTTCAGTAATACGCAAACAAGGGTGTCAGGGAATTGTGTGTTTTATTGGGGCCAGAGTGGCTGCAAGCGCTTCCATCACCACCGCGGTCCTCTCCTGGCTGTTAATAAACCTCTCCAGGCTGTTTGTGACCCTCTCCTGGCTGTCCAGCATTGCCTGGACCGTGTTGCCACGGGCACTGGGTGCACATGACACCGCTGGTGGACTGAGTGCAGTGCTGTATCACTTTATACCTGTATCACTATACATATTAATACTACAACTCTGTACATGTATCTGATGAGCACCCAGTTTAATCACATGTGCATTGTATGTTACTATTGCACTTTACTGTTACATTTGTACTCTGGTTAGATGCCAAACTTAATTTCAAGTTTCAAGTTCAAGTTTCTTTAATAGTTGTCATACAGAAGTACAGAATACTTTTATACAAAATGCTTCTTACTGTTACGCTCCAGAGACTGTGCAAGACAAGATAAGTATGAAATAAAATAACATAGTATAGCATGTAAATTAGAAGTAAAAAAAAATGAGGTCACAGTGTTCAGTATAGACATATGTACAATGTTCGATGCAGAATAGACGTAACTGAGTTACCATATAATATACAATACTATGCAGTGTACTAATATACAATACTATATAGTGCAAGGCAGAAATGGGATGAGGTGCAATTTAGGTACAATTTACAGTAGGTGTACGAGTTGTAGTGCAAATCCTTTATCAATAAATATAAAGTGTGTTTGTGAGGTTTGGTCCGCTCCCCACCCACACGCTCCGTTCCTTTAAGGTATTTTGTTGATTAATTGCATTCCCCGCCACACGCTCCGTTCCTGTAAGGTGCCGTGTTGATTGGTGCTCTCCCCACCACACGCTTCTGGAGCAATGATCAATTTCATCCCGCAGCTGTCACAGCTTGTCATCAGCGCCCTGTGGCTTTATATACCCTGATCCCCCTAATATCGATGTTGGATCGTTTTGAATATTCTCCTGCATTTGCCTGTCTTTCCCGTCGCTGTTCCCTGTCTGTTGCTCCCCAGGACTTTCGTGAAGTAATCCCTGTGGAGAACCTGATTCCCCGTACGAAGCTGCGCCTCGTTTATCTGCCCGCTTTACGCGTTGCGCTCTGGTGAGTTTTTGGAAACAGTTATTTTTGGATCACCAGTTTTTTGTGTGTTTGTGAAACACCGAAGAGATCCCGTTTTTGTTATACTGTTCTCACCTATTTTTTGTTGTTGGATTTACACTTTGGATTACCGTATTGTTTTTTCTCTGGACTCTGCTAACTGTGTGTATCACACCGAAGATCAAGTCACTTGGATATTTATTTGGATCAGTCACCTCCCTGTTTCTGTTGTGCGCTGGGCTAACTCGGATTTCTCTCTCTCTCTCCGTTTCCACCTGGAGTGAATGCTGGGAGGATCTGCAGAGCGGCTTCAGACGTCACAAGCTAATTCCTCACCACCACCTACTGGGAGAATCTGCAGAGCCGCAACAATCTTCACATGCCAGATTCCCCGTTTGTTCTGTTGCTCAACCTAATTCAATCTTGTGACTCTGAGAATAAATACGCCCTTGCTTTGGCTAACTGTGAAACAACTCTCTCTGTGCCGTTGCGCTTGAGGTCGGTTACAAACCCTAACATTACGATCCAACCATGACGACCCCAGCCGACACAGAGAGAGTCAGAACAGCATTGGCAGTCCAGATAGAGTTAACCAAGGGCCACAGCCTACAGCTAGATGCGGCTGCGGCTGCTGTACAGGAACTCCGGGAGCAGGTCATGCCTATTCAGGGGTCCCTGGGCTCTCTGGCTAGCCAGCAGTCTAGTATTCTCCTCCACTTACACACGCTGAGTGAAACCGTTAACACCTTGCTTGTAACCCCACTTCCTTCAGGAGCCTTGGCCGGAGCATCACCCGCAGCCCTGGCAGGCCCCGCGCCTCCCGATCCCGCACCTCGGGAGCCCCGTCTCTCCGAACCACGGCTGTTCGACGGTAACTTCGAGGATTGTGCCACATTCATCATGCAATGTGAGTTGGTTTTTCGTCATCAACCCAGTCGTTTCACTTCAAGGGGAGCCCGAGTGGCTTACATGACTAACTTGCTCTCAGGCCGGGCAGCCCAGTGGGTCACTGCCTCCTGGGCAATGAGGGCAGACTTCTGTTTCTCCTACCCAGACTTCGTGGCTGAGCTCCGCAGGGTTTTCCACCACCCAGCCCGTGGCCAGGACCCTGGAGCCCGGTTGGGTACCTTCCGGCAGGGCAGTGGCGGGGTTACCGACTACGTGCTGGAGTTCAGACTGGCGGCTACGGAGAGCGGTTGGAACGATCAGGCACTTCGTCTTACCTTCATGAGGGGGCTCAACGACGCAGTCAGGGACCAGCTCGCGACCCGTGAGGAACCTGAGTCCCTCGAGGACCTGTTCAGCCTCGCCATTCGCATCGACGGACGCCTCCAGGAGAGAAGACGTGAGAGAACCCGACAGGGACCTCCAGATGTACTCTCAGGTCCGGCCTTTGCCTCTATTGCGGTCGGGAGGGACACCGTATCCCCAACTGCCCCACCCGGCCAAAAGACCAGGCTCGCCGGGACCCCGGGAGATCCTGGTGAGCCGTTTTTCTCGTTCCCAGAGCCGTGCACCACCTGGCCATTTGATGAGCGTCACCCTGGCCTGGGCGGACCAACGGGCCACGGTGGAGGCACTCATTGACTCGGGGGCTGACGAGAGTTTCCTAGACTTCGAGTTTGCTACCCGGGCCAACATTCCACTTGAGGACCTAGTGAGGCCATTGGAGGTATTCGCATTGGACCAACACCGCCTGGCTGACATCACTCAACGCACCTGCCCTGTCCTGCTCACCATTGCTGGTAACCACGTTGAGAGACTCCAGTTCCTTATCACCAGATCCCCTCTTGTCCCAGTAGTCCTGGGCCGGCCCTGGCTCGCGCTGCACGAGCCCCACATCGCCTGGTCCTCCGGTACCATCAAGGGTTGGAGCTCCTCCTGTCATGCCCAGCGTCCTGTCCCTCGCCCCGGAGATCCGTTGGTGAGCCGCCTCCGGACCTCTCGACCATACCACGACCTCATGGAGGTTTTCAGTAAGTCCAGGGCTCAGGCCCTTCCGCCTCACCGGCCTTACGACTGTGCCATCGACCTCCGCTCAGGGGCTCCCCTTCCCGGCAGCCGCCTCTACAGTCTGACCGTCCCGGAGAAGGCAGCGATGGATCAATACATCTCTGAGTCCTTGGAAGCAGGACTCATTCGGCCGTCCTCCTCTCCTGTGGCGGCCGGTTTCTTCTTTGTTGGGAAGAAGGACGGAGACCTTCGACCCTGCATCGACTATCGCCAGCTCAACGAGATCACCATTAAGAACAAGTATCCTCTACCTCTCATGAACTCCACCTTCGAGCCTCTCACCCAGGCTACCGTCTTTACCAAGCTGGACCTCCGGAGTGCCTACCATCTAGTCCGTATCCGAGAGGGCGATGAATGGAAGACCGCCTTCAAGACTCCCAGGGGCCACTACGAGTACCTGGTGATGCCGTTCGGCCTCACCAACGCTCCGGCGGTATTCCAGGCGCTCATGAACGATGTCCTTCGTGACATGCTGGAGGAGTTTGTGGTAGTATACCTAGACGACATCCTCATCTTCTCCAAGACCCTCGAGGAACACATCCAGCATGTCCGCCGTGTGCTGGAGTGCCTCCTCCACAATCGTCTCTTCGTCAAGGCGGAGAAGTGCCGATTCCACTCCGACTCCGTCGATTACCTGGGCTTCATCGTGGAGAAAGGCTTGACCCGAGCTGATCCTCGCAAGATCCAGGCCGTGGAGGAATGGCCGGAACCCACCTCTCGGAAGGAGTTACAGAGCTTCCTCGGGTTCGCCAACTTCTACCGAAGGTTCATCCGGAACTACAGTCAAGTGGCGGAACCGCTTACCAGACTGACCTCTCCCGCCCTGCCGTTCGACTGGTCCCCAGCGGCGTGTGCTGCGTTCCGCTCCCTCAAGAAGAGGTTCACTTCCGCCCCGATCTTGCTCCATCCAGACCCCAAGAGACAGTTCATCGTTGAGGTGGACGCCTCGGATACTGGACTGGGAGCTATCTTATCCCAGCGGTCGGCAATGGACCAGAAGGTACATCCGTGCGCCTTCTACTCGCGTCGGTTCCTCCCTGCCGAGAGGAACTATGACATCGGCAATCGGGAGCTGCTGGCGGTTGTGGCTGCCTTGGAGGAGTGGCGTCATTGGCTAGAGGGGGCCGAGGAGCCGTTTACCATTTGGACGGACCATAAGAACCTGACGTACATCCGTGCTTCCAAGCGCCTCAATGGCCGGCAGGCAAGATGGGCCAGCTTCCTCAGTCGGTTCGACTTCTCGCTGACGTTTCGCCCTGGTTCCCGCAACACGAAGGCCGACTCCCTGTCCCGGTTACACCCGGGCTCCAACCACTGAGGACCCGACTCCCATCCTCCCAGAGGCCAGGGTGGTAGGAGTCGTCACCTTGGGCATCGAGGGGGTGGTAAGGCGTGCCCTACGCTTCCATCGCGCTCCAGGCAATGTACCGGTTCATCGTCTCTTCGTCCCCGACTCGGTCCGGTCCCGGGTCCTCCAGTGGGGCCATACCAGCCGGTTCGCCTGCCACCCGGGCGTTCATCGCACGTTCTCCTTCCTGGCTCGTCGATTCTGGTGGCCCACCATGAGGAATGACGTCAAGGAGTTCGTACTGGCCTGCGCAGTCTGCGCCCGCAGCAAGGCCTCCCACCAGGCACCCTCCGGGCTATTACAGCCGCTTCCCATTCCGAGCCGTCCTTGGTCACATGTGGCGCTGGACTTCGTCACGGGTCTTCCCTCCTCCCAGGGGAACACGTGCCTTCTGACCGTGGTGGATCGGTTCAGCAAGGGGGTTCACCTCGTGGCCCTTCCCAAACTTCCCTCGGCGGCCGAGACGGCGGACCTCCTGACACGCCACGTGTTTCGCCTCCATGGTTTTCCCCAGGACGTCGTCTCGGACTGGGGGCCCCAGTTCACTTCCCAGGTATGGCGGGCTTTTTGCAAGGGATTGGGGGCAACGGTCAGTCTTTCCTCTGGTTATCATCCCCAGACTAACGGACAAACGGAGAGGATGAACCAGAGCGTGGAGTCTGCTCTTCGGTGTGTGGCTGCCGAGAGACCAGCTTCTTGGAGCCGTTTCCTTCCCTGGGTCGAGTACTCCATCAACTCCATGGTCAGTTCCGCCACCGGCCTCTCACCCTTTGAGGTATCCCTGGGCTACCAACCCCCTCTTTTCCCTGCACAGGAGACGGAGGTGGCAGTTCCCTCCGTACAGGACCACCTCGACCGGTGCCGTCGGGTCTGGGAGATCGCCAGGGCCGCGCTGCTCCGGTCATCAGAGCGCGCCTGTCGTGGGGCTGACCGGCGCCGGGTTCCTGCGCCGACGTACCACCCTGGGCAGAGGGTGTGGCTTTCCGCGAGGGACCTCCCACTTCGGTCCTCGGCCAAGAAACTTAACCCCCGGTTCGTCAGACCTTTCGAGGTTCTGAAGGTACTCAGTCCGGCGGCGGTGCGTCTTAAGCTTCCTGCGTCCATGCACATTCACCCCATTTTCCATGTGTCCCGGGTTAAGCCTGTCTCTCTCAGTCCCCTGATGCATCCTGCTCCGGAACCACCTCCTCCCAAGATGGTGGACGGTCACCCCCAGTGGCAGGTCCGCCGGTTGATGGGCGTTCGACGGCGGGGTCGGGGGTTCCAGTACCTGGTGGACTGGGAGGGGTACGGTCCGGAGGAACGGAGCTGGGTCTCCCGCCAGCTCATCGTAGATCCCGGCCTGATCACCGACTTCCATCGTGCCCATCCGGGCGAGCCGGGTCGGCCTGGTCGCCGGGTGGCTCCCGTGGAGGGGGGGGTACTGTGAGGTTTGGTCCGCTCCCCACCCACACGCTCCATTCCTTTAAGGTATTTTGTTGATTAATTGCATTCCCCGCCACACGCTCCGTTCCTGTAAGGTGCCGTGTTGATTGGTGCTCTCCCCACCACACGCTTCTGGAGCAATGATCAATTTCATCCCGCAGCTGTCACAGCTTGTCATCAGCGCCCTGTGGCTTTATATACCCTGATCCCCCTAATATCGATGTTGGATCGTTTTGAATATTCTCCTGCATTTGCCTGTCTTTCCCGTCGCTGTTCCCTGTCTGTTGCTCCCCAGGACTTTCGTGAAGTAATCCCTGTGGAGAACCTGATTCCCCGTACGAAGCTGCGCCTCGTTTATCTGCCCGCTTTACGCGTTGCGCTCTGGTGAGTTTTTGGAAACAGTTATTTTTGGATCACCAGTTTTTTGTGTGTTTGTGAAACACCGAAGAGATCCCGTTTTTGTTATACTGTTCTCACCTATTTTTTTTTGTTGGATTTACACTTTGGATTACCGTATTGTTTTTTCTCTGGACTCTGCTAACTGTGTGTATCACACCGAAGATCAAGTCACTTGGATATTTATTTGGATCAGTCACCTCTCTGTTTCTGTTGTGCGCTGGGCTAACTAGGATTTCTCTCTCTCTCTCCGTTTCCACCTGGAGTGAATGCTGGGAGGATCTGCAGAGCGGCTTCAGACGTCACAAGCTAATTCCTCACCACCACCTACTGGGAGAATCTGCAGAGCCGCAACAATCTTCACATGCCAGATTCCCTGTTTGTTCTGTTGCTCAACCTAATTCAATCTTGTGACTCTGAGAATAAATACGCCCTTGCTTTGGCTAATTCTGAAACAACTCTCTCTGTGCCGTTGCGCTTGAGGTCGGTTACAAACCCTAACAGTGTTTGTGTGATCTAAAGTGTGGAGAATGGGTGCTGCAGTGTGTTGTTTGTTTAAGTGAGTGTGTGCGTGTGGGTGTGTGTGCTGTGTGCATTTGATGGTTGTTGCATAGTGTTTATTGTTCGTTTAGCAGCCTGATGGCCTGGGGATAGAAGCTTCTTCTGAGTCTTTCTGTGCTTGCCTTAAAACTCCGGTATCGCTTGCCTGACCGCAGCAGTTCAAAGAGGCAGTTGTTCGGGTGGCTCGAGTCCTTAATAATTCTCTTAGCCTTCCCCCTGCACCGCTTGTTGTAAATGTTCTGGAGGGTGGGAAGCCCCCCTCCAATTGTGCGTTCGGCTGAACGTGTCACTCTTTGTAGTCTGCTACGGTCTTGTGCAGTGCTATTCCCAAACCAGGAGGTGATGTTGCCAGTCAGGATGCTCTCTATTGTACATGAGTAGAAGTTCCTAAGGATCTTCTGACTGACTTGGAACTTCCTTAGGCGCCTGAGGAAGTAGAGGCGTTGTCGTGCCTTCTTCACAACACTGTCAATGTGTGTGGTCCATGTCAAGTCCTCGGATATGTGGGCTCCGAGGTACTTGAAACTGTTCACTCTCTCAACCGGTGCCCCGTCATTGTATTGTACTTGTGCTGTATGATGACAATACATTTGAATCTAATCTAAAATTTCTTCCAAGCTACCTGTTGAATACGGGGGTCAGCACAGCACAGATGCAATGTTGACAGGGGCGTCATTCTGGTATGGCAAGGTATGGCACTCGCCATACCTTGGCAAATAAAAATGTAAAAAAAAAAAAAAAAAATGTATTACAATTTTTTATGTTGATTTAGAATTCGAATGTCAACATTATGAACGCAGCTTCGAACTATTCGGTACAGCCCTAGCATGTTTTGATATTGTCAATTATCTCACTTTTACTAGGTGACTTTTACTGTGACTAACTGAAATATGCCAAAAAAAAAGGAAAATGGACATAGGGACGTTTTTTAATCAAAGGGCAGCAGAGACAAGTGATACAGGGACACAGGTATGGTCTGGCTTAGTGATTATAATAGTGCAGTTCAGCATTCAGTAACCCATACTTTTTGTGAATGTGTTTTTGATACTACATTCTGTTGAACACACACCTCAAAACCGTACCTAAGGAAAATTGGCTCAATTGCAAGAAAAATAATAGACAGTTATGATATTACATTCTGCATAATTCGTATGCAAAATATTGTGGTTCCCTGCTTTAGTCTGTTGACACATTTCTATACTAAAAATGCTTGTGTAGTCCTGTGTCATACCTAAATGTCATATAACTGAATTGTATAGAAACAACTCACCAAAAGTGACTATTGCACAACTGATTTGACAAAAAAAAATCCACCAAGGGGGGGAACCCCCCCCTTCACCCACCCCCTCCCTCCTCGCCATACCTTGCCTTTTACTGAAACGACGCCACTGAATGTTGAGCCTCTCGCTTCCATGGGGACTATCGTAGGTTTTCTCTTACAAACTTCCTACGAGGTTATTTACAAGGAAACTTGGTGCATGTGGTCCAATGTGTCCTCTGAGTGAAATACAGCTCAAAATGGATATATAGATAGATGGGTATTCAATAATGCAGATGTAATATGGGTGGTGGGTTAAATCTGGTACAAGACTTGTGTTTTATGTCATTCTCTCTCTCTCTCTCTCTCTCTCTCTCTCTCTCTCTCTCTCTCTCTCTCTCTCTCTCTCTCTCTCTCTCTCTCTCTCTCTCTGTCTCTCTCTCTCTCTCTCCCTCTCTCTCTCTCTCTCTCTCTCTCTCTCTTTCCTGTCAATCTCTACTGGGCTATCAAGTTAAGAAGAAATGCTGTTAAATATCTTGAAGAAATATTATGTATTATGTCCACCTTTAACAAACAACTGTAAACCCACATGGATGTATTCATGTTTTCCAGATGGACCTGTTCTCCTGGTGAGTCCTGTCCATCCTGTGACTGAGGGAGATGCTGTGACCCTTCTCTGCGAACACAGAACAGCCTCCTCACTCTCCAGGGTATATTTCTATAGACATGGAAGAGTCCAAAATGAAACCAATGGACAGATGACCATCCCTGCTGTGTCCAAGTCAGATGAGGGTTTCTATAAGTGTACATCTGATGAAGGAGAATCACCAGAGAGCTGGATGGCTGTAAGAAGTGAGTATCTTTACCATAACGTCTCTCTTTTTTGACATTGTTACCTCCTGAAACTATATTGTTCCACCAATCCCACTTCAATGTTGAGTCAGTAACAGTGTTTCTCTGAATATCTCTCTACCTAAGTTACAGCGTCCAGTCCTGCCATACAGAGCTCTTCATCTCCACTAGGACTGATTGTTGGGCTGGTTGTTCTAGTTCTACTGATCATCATCCTCCTGCTCCTGCTGTTTCTCTACAGGAAGTCCAAGGGTGAGATGCTTTTCCAAAATATGTTGGATGGACTAAATCTCATTATTCAATCAAATTACTGGAACTTTCTACAAAGTCCTGATACTGAAGAGCAGGGGAACAACTTTTAATGTAAAATGAATCAACGATAACATAGTATGTTGTCTTTTTATCTTCCTCAGATTCAGGTTGTGACAGGTAAGCACTCTCCTCTCCATCTCAAACATGACAGGTAGATTCTCTGTTGATTAGAACTAGTAGACTTTTTCCTCATGTGTACAACTTTGTGCTAAATACTGTGTTATTCTGTCATTGAGGTCCATCCAGGCCCAGGGCACCAATCAGGGCTCAGCTGCAGCCCAGAGAGCCAATCAGAATGAGGCTCCAGATAACGGATACTCCCACCATCAGCACGGTCAGTTTTTCAATCAATAACATCAATAGTTCTGTATCGTTAGTGGCTTAGCTTGGCATCGCCTTCTGCACTATCTCGCGTACGTGCACGCGTACTGAATAAACCACAAATGTACCTCTAATACCAGTATTAGTCTGACCACACCCCTCATCAGCTTACCTTCATAAGCAGGTGTGTGGTCACCTGCTCTCCTCCTTCTCGCTTTCACCACAAGGAAGAGGTGCCTCGGTAGATCCCCACACTTGACACCATGATGGAAGAAATTGGATTAGGAACAGCTTGGGAAACAAGGATACGTTGACATCATATCTTTATTTTCTCTCTCACTATTTTCGAGAAAATACGGCGATATTGTCTTCGTACTGGAGTGTCTAGAAGATGATGATCATTCTACAAACCCTCCACCGGTTTTCGTATTGGTAGCACGCCGCTGCATGCTTCTCAACTGCAGTTCCTTGCTGTGTTTGTTGGGGTGAAACCTGTCAGGCCACAGCTGAACTGTCGGACATGCCGCTGTTGTGAGGAGCGGTGCGTTCCAGGTTGGGTGAGTAGTGTTTGCTGGCGGGCTCCACTTGTCTGTTAGTGCTATGGGGGCTACTAGACAAAGTTTATGGAAACCGGCCCCAGGCTAGGGTCCTTTGTTTAGCCGTCTAGGCGACAGAAGGCCTTGGTCTGGCGACCATTATAGTTTTAACTAGTGGGCCGCGACCATTGACACTGGTGATCCCTGTGTGTTCTGGACGAGTGGATTCTCTCTGTCACCGTGTTAAGACCCCATCTTTCATATCCAAATGAGAGTATTCCTTCACGAGGGGATATGTGCATGTAATGTGCGATAGTGGCAGATTCATGTTCAAAGTCAGCTATACAGGCCAGTTGGTACTGTGCTGATTCCGCCGGACGTGTTAATGTCACCGTTGTGAAGCGGTGTTGACGTCTTGTTTTCTCTTTTCTCTTAAAAAGTGAGGAGGGTTCAGAACGGCGGCCTGTCTGGGTGAGTGTTATGTCATTGTTTACATGTTCATAGCTTACGGTTAGCCGGTCGGTGGCCTGGCGCGGGGTAGCTTGGCTTCTCGCGCGCCGCCGGGAGCTCGCTCCTGATCGCGTGCGTCGTAGATCGGCGTCTCGCGAGCGGAAGCGATAGCACCCGAACGGTTGGAGCAGCCGTTAGCTTGATGCTATTCTGTTGAACGTGCTTTGATTTTTAACATGTTTTACACTCTTGACCACGACGTCATCCTTGACAGGGGATGTTCGTCAACCCTGCCTGAGCCTAGACGGGGATTGCGTCAACAAAGAGGGCTGTGTTCTACGATGGCTTGTGACTGCACTTCGCTGATCTGCGTTCCGGGCAGGTACGGGGTTGGCCAGACCCTCATAACACGTCTTCTGGTTTTACCTTGCTAAATGTATTGTGAATGACGGTGTTTTTTCCCAAAACGTGTGTTGTTGCAATGCATTTGAGATACGTTGCGGGTTGTGTGTGAGCTGTTTTTGTCACTGGCAGTAGCTTCTCCGTGCAGGTCGTGATGTATTGATCTGGTTGTTGTGTGAGAAACATCATGGTGTTTATGTGTACCGTGTACTCACTACTAAGGCAACTAACCTATGAAGCTATGCTTGGTGACGAGTGAGTAAAAGAATGTTCTTTCTCAGACTGTAATGACAATGGACAGTGAGTTCACACATTAACAGGTTTTCCTGTTTTAACTGGCCGTATTGAGGGTAAAATAGGAGGATTGTGTTTTCCCCCCCCCGGTTCCCTGGGGACTTTATCACCTCCTATCAGACATGTTGTGCATTAATTGTGTCTTTTGTGTGGTAGGGATACGATGTAACTCTCAGCTTGATTGCTGAGGTTGTGCTAAATCTGCTGGAGAAACTTATTTCCTAAAGGGAAATTGGTTTGGTTGCTGTCATGTGTGCTTAGCAAGGCCTGTGGTCGATACTAATCAAGAATGATGTATTCTCTCATTGTGATGATGATGGGTTGTGTGTGTCATGTGACCTACAACTGGGTTGTACTGGCCACAGAAGCACATGTGTATGTTGGACCGGGGTTCTTAGAGCCCTCTCTATTCTGTGTTTTTCCTTAGTAAAAATCAGATAGCAGGTTAGCTCGTGCGCTGTGTGGGGCTGTGAAACGCTTCATAGAGCTGACTATGACTGTGTCATATTCTCTTTTTGTCGTTACGTCGTATCATGGGTGTGGGGTCGTAAAGGGGTGAACTGGTAACCTTTCCTCTCCCCATTGTTCTGTCGGTCAGGGGTACACCCCCTGTCCTTCAAGGTTCCCGTCACGTGGCGGTTCGGCACGTTACGGGGGGGGGGGGGGGGGGGGGGGAGGGAGTTCCTGGTCCCACGGCCTGGTATATTGGGCGTGTGCACCGCAGGAATTCCCCCGCCATAGAGTACGTCACCGTGCGCGTCTCTGTTGGTAGGACTTCCGTGTGCTGTTCAGGTCCATGTGATGGATCTGTTTTCAGGGGGGGTGGTCAGGGCTCCTCCTCACCAAGCGTCTACTCAGGCCTTCTGTGAGTTCGGACTCCTTCTTCCATGTGATCCATGTGAGGAAGCCTCCATCAGAGTACAGAGCCTTCCTCCTCAGATTGTCAAAGTGAGTGGACCCTCTAGAAGGGTCCTTTTCTATTGTATGTATATTCGATTCAATTCGTTTATTGAGTGTGTATGGGTTCGGTGCCTCTTCCCCGGAGGCCCTAAAACCAGTTTTTTACATGGCTCAAGGTGCAATATATTCTTTTCAATCTGTACAGCTCGCGTGGGAAGTCTCTCTGGGGATCCCCGTCTCTTTCCTATGGGAGGGTGGTGGGATGTAAAAATGTGAACATTTTTTACCCCGGCTGTGTAGACTGGGATACATACTGTTGATGCTTCCTTCTTTCTATTCCAGAAGTGTTGGAGTTAGGGAGTGTCACACCCCTCTTGTCGTTCCCCTGGGCGCCTTGGGGATTCAATGACAGGTCTAAATAGCCTGTTCATTGATGGGGGTGTGTCCCGACGCACGTATAGTGCTAGCTCGCTGTAAACAGGCGATTGACTGGCACGCCTTAGTTGCTTGTGGTTGAAACAGCGTTTTTATAAAGCAACTGAGATGGGGGTTTTTCCTCTTCCGGCGACCACATCCCATGACCTGGGTGGGTTGTCGACGGATCCTCGTTCATGTCTGGGGGATGATGACGGGATGGATCTGAACATATGTAGTGGGGTCTCACGCCCTTGGGGTGGGCCACCAGGCGCGGTTCGTCCCGACGTCTGGGTGGCGCCTTCTTTTCATGTTAAGATCAACACGCATATCTGCCCTTCTCCTGGAGTAGGCATGTCGGCGTGGTTAGGGCACGGGACTGGTTCTGGTCACGCTGGTCCAGATCAGTTGAACCCGTTGTCCGCCGGGGATGCAGATCTGCTGTTCTGGTACCCTGAGGGACTTGGGCTTTTTTCAGGGGGAAAAATGCCAGGTCGGTCTGGGTGTCACAGGGTTAAGCGCTATGGAGACCCTGGTTGGGTATGTTTTTACTCAGCACTGTCGTCATGGCTTACAGCCATGCCATTCTGTACGCGCTCGATCTCGTCGGATCTCGGCCGCTACACAGGTTGGTCCTGGTTAGTACTTGGTTGGGAGACCGCCGGGGAAT